>NW_027397080.1:19914243-19957170 GCF_003265705.2 Callorhinus ursinus
TGCAGGGGGACGCGGGCGAGCCGGGCCGGGGCCGCCCCCCGCCCGCCAACAACCCTGCAGTGTAATCTCCAGAAAGCTAGGGATTGCTTGCAGATTCTCCCGTCGCACCTTCACTGACTTGAATGACCTTGGGAAAGGAATTGTGCTTCTGAGCTCCTGGTGCCTTATCTGTTGATTGAGGAGAAAATACTTTCTGGACCTCCCTGCCTTTTGGGGATATTTTGAGAGGTGGGGTTAGTTCAGGGCATTTTACTGACTGCTGCAGTTCTGGCCTAAGGAGCTGGATTAGAGTCAAGAGTGAGGGGAATTCAGATCCACTAGTAAGATTTTATTAGCTCAGATTAGGTAGGGAAGGACAGGTTTGGATTTTAGGAGGATATTTCCCTTTGGAGAATCTGTACAGTATGTTCCAGATTGTATTCTCTCACTTTGTGTGCAGCTTTGGTGGTATTCGTGTGGTTAAATTAAGTAACTCCCATAGAAAACTCTTCTGTCAGAAATAATTATTTTGCTCAGGATTCCCCTTGGGGCAGATTAAGGTTTTGCTTAATTTACTCAGAAGAATTTTCCAGGTTTCTAAAATTAAATCACTTTTCTAAACATAGTAACTAAAGTTTGAAAAATTGGAAATAGTGGGATGGGGAGGGAGTTGATTAGAGTATGAACAAGGCAGCAAATACAGGTTCATTGTTGTTCTGTGATTACTAACAGGGATTATGAATTAGCCTTGATTAATAGGTATTTTCTTACTCCTAAATAGTTTAAGACCAAGAAAGGGAGCTTATTTTGTTGAGTTGCTTACTGTGTGCCCAGTAATTGTGCTAGGTGGTATATATCTCCTATAGTTTTCACAACAATGTTGTGAGGTGATAGTTGGCATCCCTGCTTCCCAGATGGGCAAACTGAAGGTCAGAAGGTAAAATGACTTCCCCAAGTTTACACATACAGCTGGTAAGAAGTGGAGCTGGAATTCAAACCCAAGCCTGTTTCTCAGGTCCACGGCTATCTCCATTGTGCACACTGCATTAGTTTCTAGGCCTTTGCCTCAGCCACTGGGTCACATTGGACTGTAGAATAAGTCAATTAAGTCTATTCCCCAGTAGCATTGCCTTCTTTTTCTTCCAGCAATGTTTTCAGTATGCTTTTGAGATGTTTTTGGTCCCCCCGCCCCCCCCCCCCGGTCTCCTAGGTGTTTTTGGTTTTTGGTAGAAAAACAAATATACAAGGTTGTGCTAGTGGTGTGTCCTATGTATAGTAGGTGCTTAATAAATATATATATGTATTTTTTTTACGATGGAAGCATTTGTATTGAAATGCAGATACCTGGGTGATCATAGATTTCATTTATATAATGGAAGATGATGGATAGCTAGTGGTCCTTCTGTAGAGGCCATCCATTAAGGTGACATTCATGATCAGAAGCAAGAACCATTTTTCATGTAATAGGGCTTTTTGGGACAGTGTCAGCTTCTGAGTAAGGCACATTACTTACAGGTAGGACCCAGATAGTCAAGCTGAGAAATTTGGTATAAACTTGGAAGCACATGATAGATGCTCAGTAAATATTTGCCGAAGAAATACATGCATTCTTTCTTTCTTTCTTTCTTTATTTATTTAAAAGATTTTATTTATTTGACAGAGACACAGTGAGAGAAGGAACACAAGCAGGGGGAGTGGGAGAGGGAGAAGCAGGCTTCCCGTGGAGCAGGGAGCCCGAGGCGGGGCTCGATCCCAGGACCCTGGGATCATGACCTGAGCCGAAGGCAGACGCTTAACGACAGCCACCCAGGCGCCCTCATTCTTTTTTTAAAAATCAGCTTTATTGAGGTATAATTTACATACACTAAAATTCATCAATTTTAAATGTGCAGTTTGATGAGCTTTGACAAATGTATGCAGTTGTGTAATCCCCACACTGCCATCATTTGTTTAAACTGTGTGTTGTTTTTAAGGTATTGGTTAGCAAAGTGATCCCTGGGAATATTGTTCTGTGTTCCTGATTCAAACCGGTGAGCTCAGGGTGAGTACTAAGAGAGTCAGTATGCCGACTTTGTAGGAAACAGGGAAACCTTTGGTATTTATTGGTGAGGTGCATGAGAAGAATAAGACAGGTAGAGATAGGGAAACTTGGCAGATCAGGGGAAAGAAATTCATGAGGGACCAGGTTTTCATTTTAGGACGAGGATATACATTGTGGGGGGAAAATTACCCAAAGATTTATTAAGGAGTTGAACTTACATTTTTGTTTCCTTTTTGAAATGGTACCTTCTGAAATATAAAACTTCAGCATCTTTGGCTATACTTAAGTGCTTTACACCTTATAGTTCAAATAATTCTTAAGGGTGGGGATGCTATAAAATAATTGAAGGCCTTGCCCTTCCACCTATGGCAGAATATCCTTAGTGTTTATCTCTAACTTATTTTAGTTAATATTCCACAAAGGGAATACATCAGTTAGAAATTGTGTCTTTCTTGGAAGACATAAGATTATTTTTTCCTTGTCATAATTTTTAAAGATTTATTTATTTGAGACAGAGACAGGGTCGTGGGGAGGAGTAGAGGGGAGAGGAAGAGGGAGAGAAGCCGACTCTGCGCTGAGCGGGACATGGGGCTTGATCTCACCACCCCAAGATCATGGACCTGAGCCGAAATCAAGAGTCAGATGCTTAACCGACTGAACTACTACCTAGGCACTCCTCCTTCTCATAATTTCTTAGGTCGCTGAACCTGTCCCAATCTGCTGCTATAGCTCAAGTCTGTCTTAGAAAAAGTCTGAAGCCTCTGTTGCCCAGCTTCTAGAAGCAACCCCATTAAAAAAAAAAATATTTTATTTATTTATTTAGAGAATGAGCATGAGCGAGTGTCAGTGGGGGTGGAAGGGGCAGAGAGAGAAGGAGAGAGTCTCAAGCAAACTCCGTGCTGGTTGAAGGGTTTGCTATTAGGACCCTGAGGTCATGACCTGAGCTGAAATCAAGAGTCTGATGCTTAACATACTGGGCCATCCAGGTGCACCTAGAAGCAGTCCCATTTTTATATCTAACTCCTCGTATCTCTTTATCCATTCTGTTTCTACATGTTGACTATTTTATAACCCTTCTCTCCCACCTGTCAGTCTTGAGAATGGAACCTCATCAGCCATGGGCCCTCCGTATATCATTAGGAAATAATAATTAAATTAAAATACCAGTCTACCAACTCAATATTTTGGGTGATGATAGGGAGAAAATAATAACTGTGCGGTAGTCATTATCCTCTTTATATGTGAGGAAGCTGAGCTCAGGGCAGTTACTGCCTGAGGGGGAGAGACCATTGATTTGAACTCAGAGTGACTGGTACTCAAGTTTGGGATTAGTTTCGTTACAGTCTCTGTGTATTCGGGTTGGGGGAGCAAGCGAAGAGCTTGGAAATACCATATTAAAATATAAGCCAAAACATAAACAAGCATCGCAAATCTTTTAGGCTTTGCTATGTGTTGTTATTATTATTATTTTAAGATTTTATTCCTTTATTTGAGAAACAGAGCACAAATAGGGAGGAGGGTCAGAGGGAGAGGGAGAAGCAGACGCAGACTCTCCGAGGAGCAGGGAGCCGGACACGGGACTCTGAGATCCAGCCCAGGACCCTGATATCACGACCTGAGCTGAAGGCAGATGCCCAACCCACTGAGCCACCAAGGCGCCCTCCCCCCCCAATTTTCTTTTTTAATAAAGATTTTATTGGGATGCCTGGGTGCCTCAGTCCATTAAGCGTCTGCCTTCGGCTCAGGTCATGATCCCAGGGTCCTGGGATCAAGTCCCACATCAGGCTTCTTGCTCAGCAGGGAGCCTGCTTCTCCCTTTGCCTGCTGCTCCCCCTGCTTGTGCGCTCTTTCTCTCTGACAAATAAGTAAATAAAATCTGTAAACAACAACAACAACAAGATTTTATTTATTTGATTTTTTTTTTAAAGATTTTATTTATTTATTCATGAGAGACAGGGAGAGAGAGAGAGAGAGAAGCAGAGGGAGAAGCAGGCTCCCAAGGAGCAGGGAGCCCGATGCGGGACTCGATCCCAGGACCCCGGGATCATGACCTGAGCCAAAGGCAGACGCTTAACCATCTGAGCCACCCAGGCGCCCAAGATTATATTTATTTGAGAGAGGGTGTATGCATGCGCATATATGTAAAGAGTACAATTTGATTTTTTTTTTTTTACAAACAATATATCTAGATCAAAACAGTATTACTCGTACCCAGAAGCCCCCACCAAGTTCCTTTCCAGTTCCTGTCTCCCTTCCATCTCCCAGCATGACTTCTAACAGCATATATTAATTTTGCCTGCTTTGTACTTTTGCAAAAATGGAATCATACAGCAGATATTCTTTTGGGTCTGGTTCCTTTTATTCAACAGTATGTTTGTGAATATGAAAAAACTTTTAAGGGTTTTCTTTAAGGCTTGGAATAAAATCCACATTCAAACTCTTTATCTTGGCTTATGATGTCTTATATAACCTGGTCCCGCCTACCTTTCCAGCTTCACCTTATTCCAATCTTGTTGCCCATTATGCTTCAATCACATCAGCTTCTTATTTATCCTTAACAAGCTCTTTCCTACCACAGGGCCTTTTTACGTGTGGCTCTCTCTTCCTTGAACACCCTTTCCCCTGCTCTTTGCCTGGCTGCCTTTTTCAAGCCTCAGCATATGTATCAGAGATACTCTCCCTCATTATTTTATCTTGCGAGTCCTTTTCCATTATTCCCTGTTGCTGGAGTCTGTTGCCTCCTCCCTTCATAGCACCTATTACGGTTTATAATGATATATCTGCTTGCATGATTTTTTTTTAAGATTCCATTTATTCATTTATTTGAGAGAGAGAAACAGCATGAGCGGGGAGAGGGTCAGAGGGAGAAGCAGGCTCCCCGCCTAGCCGGGAGACTGATGCGGGACTCGATCCCAGGACCCCGGGATCATGACCCAAGCCGAAGGCAGTCGCCCAACCAACTGAGCCACCCAGGCGCCCTGCTTGCGTGATTTTTATCTGCCTTCCCCATAGACTTCACAAGAGCAGGGAACTCATCTGCTTTGTTCATCAGTGTGTGCGTAGTACCTGACACAGTGACTGACATGTAGTAGGTATTTAATAAATATTTAATGACCACATTCCAATTCAGCATCTTTGTTCCCATTATCTTTTGTCCTTTTCTTATGCAGTTTAACTATTTAAACTTTCCTATCCTTCAAGGCTCAGCTCAGTTCCTTTCTATGAAGTCTGTGCTGACTTTGCAGTAGTAAATCTCTAAAATTTTGGCATTTATTGCTGATAGCCCTCATGTTCTTGGTAAGTCACACTGGCATGTATCTTATCTACCTAATTGGATCCAAAGCTCTCCCCCACCCCCCAAATCTTGCAGCTTGTAATGCCAGTACCCCTTATATTCTTGGTCAATTTTACTAGTTTGTATCTTTACCTAATTTGATCAGAAGCTTCTTCATTAGAAGCTAAGTTGTTTTAGCTGGTAACTCCCCTCAATTCTTTTAAATGAGCTTTGCACATAGTAGGCCCTCAGCAGAATTTTTTTTTTTAAGATTTTATTTATTTGACAGAGACACAGCGAGAGAGAGAACACAAAACACAAGCAGGGGGAGTGGGAGAGAGAGAAGCAGGCTTCCCACGGAGCAGGGAGCCCGATGTGGGGCTCCATCCCAATCAGGACCTGAACTGAAAGCCGACGCTTAATGACTGAGCCACCCAGGCACCCCCCCTCAGAATTTTTGATGATTGATCATAATGAGACTTATGTATAGGTATCAGTTTTAATTTTTTTTAAGCATTTTTTTTAAAAGATTTATTTATTTATTAGAGAGAGAGACACACACACACACACACAGTGAGAGAGGGAACACAGCAGTGGGAGTGGGAGAGGGAGAAGCAGGCTTCCTGCAGAGCAGGGGACCCGATGTGGGGCTCGATCCCAGGACCCTGGGATCATGACCTGAGCTGAAGGCAGACGCTTAACGACTGAGCCACCCAGGCGCCCCTCAGTTTTAATTTCTTAGGCTTATTAACATGGACTATTTTGCTTCTCTCTCTCCTCCCCCTGCTTGTGCTCTCTGTCAAATAAAATCTTTAAAAAAAATGGACTCTTTATTAGAATTCTTAGGGTTTTCTCTAATCCAGAGATTGGGAGTGCTCCACCTGCTTCAGGTTGGTATGACAATTATCAGGGTGTGAAAGTACAGGAGTCCAGTCCTGGTACCACAAAGCAGATACTTCTTTGGAATCTGTCACTGGCAAAGAACTAACTATGCACAGTTCTTTCTTAGAAAGATGCTTAATCAGTGCTTGTCTGATGCTCTCAGATTGGAGTTATTAACTGAAATGAGAGACTAGGTAATACCTCACTTGAACTATTTTGTTGAATAACATTTTATTTTAATGGTAAGGGTGACTCCAAGCTTCTCTACCAGCTACTTCTCTGACTTGCCAGTGATCTCTCTCAGTAGTAATTCTTCCTCTTTTATTAAAGGCAGAAGAATGTACTAATATTGTACATACTTTAAGCCAATTCCTGGTAACTGGGATGATTTAACTTAATATACATGTGGCACAATTGGGTGATACATGTAAAACTTTTTTTTAAGAGATGCCTAAGATGTATTTTAAAGCAATGATAATTTTGACTTTTTTTATTTAATTAAAAATTTTAAAGTAAGCTCTACACCCAACATGGGGCTCAAACTCATGACCTGGGGATCAAGAGTTGCACGCTCCACTGACTGAGCCAGCCCGGTGCCCCATTTTGACTTTTCTAATGGAATTATATCAGAAGATTGTGGAGTGATGTAGTAGTTATTTCTATGGAAACATTGGAACAGAGGTACTTAAGGAAGTTTCTGAGAGATGTTGTTGGAGTAATTTTGTTCACAATCATTCCTAATCTCTCACTGTTATTTTTTTCTTTTAACAACTTAGAAATATTTTATGAAACCAGCCTCTTTACTTTTTACCCCAACTAGGTCAAAATAAAAAGTAAAAGTAGAATGCATTTATATTTATCCATACTTCAGACTACCGCTGGACTTCAATAAACTTTTTTTTGAAATGTGAGGAGACAAATGATTAACTTTGGGGAATTCATTAAAAAAGTGACTTTCGAGGACACCTAGGTGGCTCAGTTGGTTAAGCATCTGCCTTTCGGCTCATTTCATGATCCCAGAGTCCTGGGATCGAGTCCCGCATGAGGCTCCTTGCTCAGTGGGGAGCCTGCTTCTCTCTCTGCCTGCTGGTCCCCCTGCTTGTGTTTTCTCTTTCTCTCTGACCAGTAAATAAGTAAATAAGTAAAATCTTTTAAAAAGTGACTTTCAGAATGGATTACAAAGTTAGTATATACTCAACCCAGTCTCTTGCACTTTTCATATTCACAGTTCATAACATTGGCTTCTAGGCATCAGGAGATCTTGGAGTATGTTTCTGAATCATTTAGTTTTATTCAAGTAAGCTTTTATTAAGGTGATTTATTATATTCTGATTCTTTGACAGTTGGTTATCTATTTGTGTCTTATTCTCATTCTTTGACCATTTTGGTTAAATGGCATTTTACCTCATAAGATTATTTAAAACTATATAGTTTAAATTGCCCGCTGATCCCCCAGCTTGTGCTCTCGGCTGTAGCCTCAGAAAGGCTCAATTTTTCCATCTTTACGATGGGAAGTGTGGTTGTGAGGATTAAATAATTTAATGTACAGAAGCATTTAGAGCATAATACCTGGTACATAGTAAATATTGGCCATTATTTCAGTTTTACATTTTTGTTTACCCAAAGAATAGAAGAAAAATTTCCTGTTCTTAATAGGATTTAGTCTAAAGTCAGATAGCATCTTTGTATACTGGGCAGACTAGAAGAAACTCAAGAATATTCATTCATTCATTCATTCATTCATTTATGAAAGACTTGATTTATTTATTTGACAGAGAGAGAGAGCACAAGTAGGCAGAGAGGCAGGCAGAGGGAGAGGGAGAAGTAGGCTCCCTGCTGAGCAGAGAGCCAGTGTTGCTCAGTCCCAGGACCCCTGGATCATGACCTGAGCCAAAGGCAGACGCTGAACCAGCTGAGTCACCCAGGTGCCCCAAGAATTTTTAAAAGCTTAATTTTAACTTGACTAATTTCTGATGAAGTTAGGGACTTTCTCAGTGACTAGTATAATTTCCTTTATTCATCTGTTTTTCTTGAATGACTCATCCTTAGACCAAGTGTTGGCTGTGTGGTTGTAATTGGTACAAATGAGAGATAATTTCTGGTTGTTCTAGCCAGCCCTTCATCACTTAAAGAGAGACCCTGCAGCTGGAAATTGAGACTGTTGGTAAGATAATACGTGAGACTATTTCAAACCATTGTAATTTTTGAAAATTATTTATTTGAAAATCATTGAAAAATATTAAGTCTGGTTATAGAATCTTGGGAGAGTGATATTAATGTTGTTAGCCATTTTTTTTAGCCGTTTATTTTTGCTTATTCTAGGTAAAGATTTCAAGTGATTTTACAACATTAGTTATATTTGTCAGGTACTATCTTAAGCATTTTATGTGCATTATTTCATTTACTTGTTCATTTAACAAATATTTGAGTGCCTGCCATGTGCCAGGCACAAGCTCATTTAATCCTCACCACACCCATGAAATAGATATAGTGTTTATTGTTTTAGCCCCATTTCACAGATTAGGAATTGGGGCACAGAGAAGCTGTGTATCTTGTCCAGTGTCACAGAGCTGTCGAGGGTCAAATTTGGGATTTTTAAATTTTGAATGACAGTTGCTGAAATATTGGCATAAATTAATTCAATGCCAGATTTTCTTTTAAAGATTTTTATTTATTTATTGAGAGAGAGAATGGTAGAGAGAGAGCATGAGAGGGAAGAAGGTCAGACGGAGAGGCAGACTCCCTGCTGAGCAGGGAGCCCGATGCAGGACTCGATCCCGGGACTCCAGGATCATGACCTGAGCCGAAGGCAGTCGCTTAACCAACTGAGCCACCCAGGTGTCCTTTTTTTTTTTTTTTTTTTTAAGATTTTATTTGTTTGACAGAGAGAGAGATAGCGAGAGCAGGAACACAAGCAGGGGGAGCAGGAGAGGGAGAAGTAGGCTTCCTGCCGAGCAGGGAGCCCAGTGTGAGACTCAGTCCCAGGACCCTGGGATCATGACCTGAGCCGAAGGTCTGAGCCACCCAGGTGCCTCCCAGATTTTTTTTTTTCTTTAGGAGAAGGATATTAATCAAATTTTGAAGTGTGTGCTAAATAGGTTACAGTCCGGGTACAGGATGTGTTAGGTTTAGGTGAGCTAAACTGGGATAATTTCCTCTCTTAGTCCAAATCCATCTCTTTAAACGACCAACAAAAGAACAAAAGACAAGTTTGGGTTTGGGGCGCCTGGGTGGCTCAGTCGTTAAGCGTCTGCCTTCGGCTCAGGTCATGATCCCAGGGTCCTGGGATCGAGCCCCGCATCAGGCTCCCTGCTTGGCAGGAGGCCTGCTTCTCCCTCTCCCACTCCCCCTGCTTGTGTTCCTGCTCTCGCTATCTCTCTCTCTGTCAAATAAACAAATAAAATCTTTAAAAAAAAAAAAGACAAAGACAAGTTTGGGTTTTTTTGGTTTGTTTGTTTTTCCAAAAGACAACTTGGAAATTCCTTCTTTTGGAGAATTCCAGTTTACCCAAACCAGTGTGAACTAAATGTAAATTTTCAAGAAGGATGGATGTAAATAACCGTATTAAACACTGTTCTTCAGAGGCACTCTGGGAGCCAATGTTATGGAAGCACGATAGTTTGATTGTTTAAATTAACTTCAGTTGTTATCCACAGTATCATTTTGCTGCTTTTGCATAGATCTGTTACGATATTTCAGACTTCCACTTTTGTTAATTGTGCTTTTATGGTCATCTCTGTGGGATATTTATAGGGTGATATGACTGCTTTTTATTTTTATTTTTTTAAAGATTTTATTTATTTATTTGACAGAGACACAGAGAGGGAACACAAGTTGGGGAGTGGGAGAGGGAGAAACAAGGCCCGCTGAGCAGGGAGCCTGATGTGGGGCTCGATCCCAGGACCCTGGGACCATGACCTGAGCCAAAGGCAGACACTTAACTACTGAGCCACCCAGGCGCCCCTATGACTGCTTTTTTTTTTTTTTTTAAAGATTTTATTTATTTGACAGAGAGAGACACAGTGAAAGAGGGAACACAAGCAGGGGGAGTGGGAGTGGGAGAGGGAGAAGCAGGCTTCCCACTGAGCAGGGAGCCCGATGCGGGGCTTGATCCCAGGACCCTGGGATCATGACCTGAGCCGAAGGCAGACGCTTAACGACTGAGCCACCCAGGCGCCCCTTATGACTGCTTTTTAAAAACAAATACCAGACGTTTCCAAAATGGGAAATAATTATATATTTATTTCAGTGAGATTTCCAAGCTGTGCTATACTTCTTTTGAATTTGCCTTTAGAACATATTGCACATTTTTAATCCTGATAAGTCTTCAATTTGGGGGAATTTACCTTTTGAAGATAAGCAAGTCTGGTGAATGAAGTGAGTAATCAGTACGGTTTTTGGTCATAAATGAGTTGTAATTCTAAGAGGTGGAGATTAGGAATTTTGTGTGTGAGGTTTCATCTTTGAGAATCTGCAAATAGAATTTCAAAAAGGTTTTGAGCCTTGGTGGCATTGCTGGAAGAGGGTCTTGCTTCCCAAGATGACTTGAAGAACAGCACTTATTTTGAACCTATAAATAAAAATCATTGCTTGAATGTAACTTATTTAACTTGTGTTCTTGATTGAATTGAAATTGTCTATAATGAAAATATTATCTTGTACTAATATCAGTATCTTATTTGTAGCTTTTAAAAGTTAATCTCTTTTTTCTGTCTAAAAGACAGTTTTTTAAAAAGGAGAAGAACACGGGGGCCCCTGTGTGGCTCAGTCGTTAAACGTCTGCCTTCGGCTCAGGTCATGATCCCAGGGTCCTGGGATCAAGCCCTACATCGGGCTCCCTGCTCTGCGGGAAGCCTGCTTCTCTCTCTTCCACTCCCCCTGCTTGTGTTCCTGCGCGCGCTCTCTCTCTCTCTCTCTCTCTCTCTCTCTCTGTCAAATAAATAAATAAAATCTTAAAACAAAATAAAAGGGAAAAGAATATTTTTAGTCCGCTGTGAGGCAAAATACATATAGGAACAGATTTGAACCCCTTATAATTAAAAGGTGAAATGTATTTTCCTGACCCACTTACCCAGGCATTATGTGTGTGGCCTCTCTGTGGAGGCTGAACAGTTCAGATAGAAAAATGGTATCATCCACCTGGGTCTGACAGCATATCCTATTTCTAAAAGTAAAGAAATCTCTGGTTTTATCCAGTTTCAAGTTAACTGGATAAGTTAAATGCTGAGCAAGATAAATGTAGTTAATTTTTGGCTCTTTAAAACCCTGGAACAGCTTTATCATAATGTATGTCCTCCTAATTACCTGGGGGTGTTTGTCTTGTTTAGGCCATGTTGGTGATTTGTATCTAGTATCAGTGAATAAGCAGAATTAGAATTGAAAATTTTCTATGGATTCTTAGTCATTGAGGACTAATAATAATACCTAACATTATTGACTATGTGCCAGCCGCTGTATTTAAGCTCTTTTTATATCTTTATTTAATCTTCTCAAAATCCCTTGGGGTAGATATTATTATCCCCATTTAATAGATAAAAATTCCTTAATATAGGAGATCAGTATGCCTAAAGTCAACACAGCTGATGAATGCCAAGCTAGGATTTGATTCCTGAGCTTGCAGTTGAACATTACAATGAGCACATGATGATTTTATGAACTATGTGCATTTAAGATCATTCTTCCCTAAGTAAATGAGGCCAACGTTGGCTTATGTTACCTAGGAGAGGAAGAATATCATTTTTAGATCTTGATAAACTTAAAGATGTATTAAATGTCTTTAAAATGGAAGACTGTTCCTGAGTATACAAAAGCTGATTGAATCTGTAAGATAACTACCGAGGTAGTTTAGGCTGTTTGTGTAACAAAGTAATGATTGCTGGTTTACATCGGGAATACCAGTTGTTGTTTTTTTAAAGATTTATTTATTTGGGAGAGAGAGAGAGACAAGAGACAGAGAAGGGGGGAGGGAGGGAATCTTCAAGCAGACTCCTTGTGGAGTGCACAGAACCTGAGGTGGGGCCCGGTTCCCGATCCCGCGACCCATGAGACCTTGACTTGAGCCGAAACCAAGAGTCGCGGCTTCAACCGACTGAGCCACCCAGGCGCCCCAGGAATACCAGTTTTTATACTTTCTGCCACAGCTGTACTGGAGTACGATATGAGATACTCTTTTTTTTTTTTTTTTAAGATTTTATTTATTTATTTGACAGAGAGACACAGCAAGAAGGGGAACACAAGCAGGGGGAGTGGGAGAGGGAGAGGCAGGCTTCCCGCTGAGCAGGGAGCCTGACATGGGGCTCTATCCCAGGACCCTGGGATCATGACCTGAGCTGAAGGCAGACGTTTAGCGACTGGGCCACCCAGGTGCCCCATGATATGAGATACTCTTAATATAATTTGATAAAATTAGATACTTTCCAGCATATGCTAATTTTTTTTTTGTAGGAATTTGAGGACTGTTGATTATGTTAGACTTTTTTAATACTGGATCCCCCCGTGACTTGAAAGAGACCATCAGGATCATAAAGAAGTATGATGAAAAAATAGATGGCTTAGTAGTGAGGCAATTAATGGAGCAGGGAGGAATAATAAGGTAATGGGGGGGATAAAATTTCTGATCATAAAAGGCAAGAGGAGTGGGATTAGGGCAGAAATAGGGGAAGTAGGTGGCTGTTCATTAAGTGGGTACAGTCGAGAAGAGTGCAGAGAATCTTTAGGGAAGAGAGGTAGAGAGGAGACAAGGAACACTGGCTTCATTTACATATTTGGTCAGTTTCACATCATATTTAAAAGCCAGTAATTTAGTCAGTTCTGTTCAATTTATAGTACCTGTTATATATTTAACCCAGGGCTAATTAATGTGGACAAAGCAAGTATTGTATATAGCCCTTGTTCTAAGGAATTTAACATTCTAATTGGGGAGACAGTACCTGGTTTTTGAAACGTTCCATGACAATATTGGATCATATGTTAATCCCAAAAGGCGTGATACTGACTGGTGATTCTGGAGCTTTCATTTGATAAACCATTCATATTTCAAAAGAACTTTTTGTTTTCCAAGTAAGGTCACAAAAATGAAAAACAGCCTTCTCATCTAATACCACTGTTTCAGAAAAGATGGGACATTTTAAAACAGAAATGAAAGGGCATCATCTCAGATGAAAGTCTTTATATTGAATAATTTAGCCTTATGGAAAGCTTAGTATTCTTTGGTGAAAATGTCCCTGATCTATGGTACAGTGGTACCTGCTCTAGGAGGTCTGTTATGCTACTAACTTAGAATGACAGGTAAGAGTTTACTGAGATTAGTCTGGGCTGAGTGATCTGTGAGGTCTTCATGGAGGCCGTTAGAGTAGAGTTTTACAATGATGGATAGGACATGAATAGACAGAAAGAAGGGAATGGTATTCCAGGCCAGGGCAACAAAAGAACAAAGATGTTGAGATTGGGATAAACTTGTATTATTGATTGGACCTAAGAATACTTGTCTGCTCTACCCTTGAGGATCATTGTTGGGGCTTCCACGAGCTGGCAGCTTTGTTTCTTTGTTTTCCTGCCTCAGAGGTCTGGAGTTGCTGGGAGCCCCCGCTTGGTCCACACCAGGCATGCCGACCCCACAGCCAGGCTAGGATCTGAAGTGGTAGCACCGGGCTTGGGGCCTCTGGCTCTCCTTGGATAGTGCCAGGCTCTCATGAGCTGATCCTGGCCTGTGTTGCCCCAAAAGTAGCTTGGGCCCCTGCTTGCCCCATAGGCAACACCTAACAAGTAAACACACCTAAACAGGTAGTCATCTATCACAAAGATGCCTGGGAGTGGGGCCTCTCACCTCCTGCTCTCCTACTAAACAACTGCTTTGGCCCCAGGCGATATCACTGGGGGAGGAGAGGGTGTCCAAAAGTGGGGACTTCTGTTGTGGAAGGGGTGTCCGAGGCCACTTGAGGAGGATCACCATTTTTCCCTCCCTGGATTAGCTTGGGTGCCGGCCAGGCTGCTCCGTCCACCCACTGAGAGCTGTGTCTCCTGCATAAGGTCCCATACAGGATTGTGAGGCGCGGGGTGGTAAGAAGCCATGAGTGGGTGGTGAAGAAGGAGTGCCGCAGGCCTCAGGACTGGGAGGTCAGACCTGACACTCAGTACACCGGCCGCAAATGCAAGCCCTGCTTCTAAGCCCTTAGCTGGATCTAATCGGGCAGCTCGAACTCCACACGCTTGCAGGTGGGAAGTTTTCTTTGTTGAAGTGCCTACTTCATCAGTTGCCAAAATAGTGTTTTAGAAAAGTTTTCAACCTTTTTGTTCTAAAAGTTCTAACAGTTTTTCACTAACAGGAGTTCTGAAAGTATCTTATTTTGTTCTAAAAACAATAAACCACTTTCTCTGGAACTGGAGGAGGGGGGAGAATACTTGTCTGCTCCAATAATAGAGTTTAGATTATGGACAAGGAGGAGATAAGATTAGGGAGGTAATGCTTGAATTATGAACAGTCTTGAACATTATACTGGGGCATTTGGACTTGATCTTGCTACCATTTAGGAACCACTGAAGGTTTATAGAGGTAAGGCATTGATAAATAATAGACTGATTAACCAGGAGGTGTTAGATAGATTATTGGAAAAGAGGCCACTTAAGGATTTTTGTAGAAATTCAGATGTGCATACTATGAGGACCTGAATATAGGGACTTAAAAAAGAAAAGGAATATATTAGAAGTTTTGAAGAGGGAAGAGATTGGAGTTGTTGATGCGGAAAAAGAAAGGTAAATGTAAGATTATGAGATTGGTAAAACTGGGGGGGGGGCATTTGTGATAACCAGTTAACTGAAGTTGGAGAAGGTGAAAAACAAGATAGCCTTTTTGCCTCAAATTCTCTGCTAAATATTACTCTATATCCACACACTTTTATGACACCATTTATTTAAGATTTTGAGGGCCAGAATCTCAAGCAGACTCTGCGATGAGCGCTGAGCCAGACATGGGGCTCGATCTCATGACCCTGAGATTGTGACCTGAGCCAAAACCAAGAATTGCGCTTAACCAACTGAGCCACCCAGGTACCCCACGACACCATTTATTTGAGATATGTTGAGAGTCTCTAAAATTGCCTTGGGATTGAAGCGGAAGTTAAAAGTTTTCCTTTATTTTGGAAACACTCGTTTGGAAAAAAAAGTATATGTAGTACATTTCAAACCGTTAAACATTGTATAAGTTATTAGTTATAGAAATTGTATCCTAATAAATAATACCATTGTTAGATGCCCTAGCAAGTATGGAGGAATTTTTGGAATGCATTGGTGACTTTAGAATTTTTTCGTTTGTCCTGTATACATTGACAACACAGTGTGGCAATACACTGGTTCATCTTGGATGGTTTAATTTATCATGATAGAGTTAAAATAGTCTTCCGGTTTTTGTTATTGCAGCATGTTACAGTAGAATATATTATCTGTCATTTCATTAGCATCTGCTGTGTAGCAGGTACCTGATGTCTACTAACTCTTCAGTGTTTCATGAAATGGGTACTGTTACTCCTACTTTGCAGATGAGGAAACTAAAACTCATAGGGGGTTTAAGAAATGTCCCTTGGGGAGCAGTAGAATTATGATTCTCCATCACTGTGACAATAAATCCATGTTCTTTCTTCTCCTCTGTCCTTGGAGTAGAGGTCATAAGAATAGGAATAAGGAGAGGGGAAGAGGGGCACCTGGGTGGCTCAGTCAGTTGAGCGACTGCCTTCGGCTCAGGTCATGATCCTGGAGTCCGGGGATTGAGTCCCGCGTCGGGGTCCCTGCTCGGCGGGGGGTCTGCTTCTCCCTCTGACCCTCCCCCCTCTCATGCTCTCTCTCTCATTCTCTCTCTCAAATAAATAAATAAAATCTTTAAAAAAAAAGAGAGGGGAAGAGATAATTGATTAGGCAGTAATTCAAATCAGTGAAGTGCTACCCACATATTAATTGGTGTTATCTAGCCTTTTCCATCCTGTGTGTGCAGGAGTGGGGGGGAGGGCTTCAAAGACCAAATATGATCTAGCCCTAGTTCTTGTCAAGGATAGTCACTTTTGGATAATGTCTCTCATATCTTTTTGTAGAGCTTTCAACAAATCCTTCATAAAAATAAATGTCCGAGGGGCGCCTGGGTGGCTCAGTCGTTAAGCGTCTGCCTTCGGCTCAGGTCATGATCGCAGGATCCTGGGATGGAGCCCCGCATCGGGCTCCCTGCTCGGCGGGAAGCCTGCTTCTCCCTCTTCCACTCCCCCTACTTGTGTTCCCTCTTTCGCTGTGTCTCTCTCTGTCAAATAAATAAATAAAATCTTTTAAAAAAATGTCCGATTCAGAAGACAAACACACACTTGACACAATTCGGCAAATTGCTAGTCTGGCAAATGACATCTAAGGAAGTTGCAGGGCCCATCTTCTGGGAAAGTGGGATTTGAAGGTCATTCTGCTTGAAAGTGTAGTTAGTGCTGGAGACTAGCTGTCATTGATATCTAGCACTTTTTTGGGGGGTATCTGCCTTTCTTGATTCTCCCCATTATCCACAGCCATAAAAGTTTTTAGCTTTTCTTCATGTGTGCTGTTGATAATTTCTTCAGTGTTCTCTCTTCTCAGTATTATAAAGCTCAACCCCACCCCTCTCCACCTCATTCCTGCTGTTCCTTTACCAGCTGCTTCTATTGGGTCTGGTAGAACCTTTGCACAAATGTGAGCAAAGTCCTAGGTTCTTAATCTTTTCTCCCAACATTTCCTCCATCTCCTAACACACAACTGAAAATGAGTTTTTTTCTCTAATGAATGTTAATTATTCGTATTTTTGCTGGTTGACTATTTTGTCATTCCTTGGACATGGGGAGCAATTAATATTTCTAGTCCTTCACTGTTGCTTCTAGACCATTTTTTGCCATTTTTGCACGGCTTCTGATTTTTCAAAGTCCCTACCATTTGCTCTCCTCTGTTTTCATTGCGTTTGGTGACTTTCAGGATCCACATGGATCATTCTTCTTCACCATCCCATTTCCTAGTCCCTCCCTCACTCTTAACCTATTCCTGTCTGTCTTGCATCTGTTGATTGCATCCCTTGCACTCTTTATTGAGTCCTTCCTTTGAGATGAGGAGTACACTGAGATCTTTTCTATCCTAAATAAATAAAATCCCCCTGCCTTTCTATCTCTTAGAGTGACTGCCATATTTTTTCTTTTACTCTCAAACATCTAAAAACAGAGCATTCCCTATGCAGCCTTTTCTTTCGTGCTCCTCATTCTTTAACACCCTTCCTGTCTTGTTTCTGTGTCCAACACTTTACTGTAAATGCCCTTTCAAAAGACCCAGTGTCCATATATTCAGTCATTTTCATAGCCTTTGTCTTCCTTAATCTCTTGTCAATATTTAAGGTATTGATCATCTTCTTCGTTGAACCTCTGTTCTTTGACTTGGAGTTAAAAATATGTGTGTTTGGCCCCACTGAGCCTGGTAAGGCCATTTTACCTGGAACTTGGCTGGTTGTTGGACTCCGGTGTTCATCTCGGGGCCTGTACTGACTAGCCGAGAAGGGGTGGAGCAGGTTGGCACTGTGCATCTCATAGTGCTCTGTACCCTGTGGACTTTTAAGTAAATAATTGATTTGACTTGCTAGTCTTCCTGTTCTCTCTCTCCTTCTCTCCCCAATCCTGCTATGGCTTGTTTGTAAAATGGATTACCCACTTCTGCTCTTGACTCTGCTTAAATATTATAGTACATAGAGGCAGACATTTCTTTTTTTAGAGCAGACTTTTGGAAAGAGTGTTATGAATTAAGTTCTTTAAACTCACGTGAGATTTGAAATGCTCCAGAAAATTTGGGAAAGTTTAATGAATATCAGTTAAGTGGCCTTAATGAGAAAACTTTTATGTCTTCTCTCTTATATTAGTATTTTTATGAAAAAACCCACATCAGATTCTATCACAGCAAAAATAATTACACTGAGAATCTGAGTATAATAGAATTTCTAAGCCCCATTTATTTTCAGGAGTATTTGCTATAATAACACGGTACTGTGACAGTTCCCTGGAGTTTGTTACTAGGATTTTGACCTGAATTTGCCAAGACAGTTTCAGAAAGTTGCAGAGATAGCTGGGAAGTAGCAGCGTGAGCAGATGTGGGTTAGGCTAATACACATGTAGGAGAGCAAAGTTTTGAGATGACATGATTTTTTGAGAAGGAAACAGTATTGAGTAATGCCACTTTCTGTTGCTGTTTTGCTGTGTTAAATGATCATGGAAGCCTTGTATCCTGAAATTTTTTTTTGTCCTTAGAGATTTGAGTCATTCTCTGTTCTCAGATGTTTATCACCTTCTTGTACAGGAAATTGAATTATTCAGCCCAGAGAGATGATAAAGAGATTTGGACTAAGTGAGTCTGGAGGTTCTGGTTCAGTTTTTGTCATTATTTAGCTACATAGACTTGAGCAAGTTACTTTACTCTTTGGGCTTCAGATTTGTCAAATGAGGTGAAGTAAATAATTTCTGAAAAGATACTGCTATTTTAATTTGAGGTGTTTTGATAAAAAGCCATTCACAGTGAGTCTCAAAGTCAGTTTACCAATTAGTCAGAAATGTGATAATTTGTATTGAGATAAATCTGTGACAATTTGTATCAAGAGATAAGAGTTTGTGGTATGTCTTTTGACAATGTAAGAAACACTGCAGCTGTATCTTCAAAATGGTAGAATAGATGCCTGTATCAGCAGCAGTGTTCCATGGATTATAAAGGTACTAGAAAATATCACTGAACTATGGAGATACAGAAATGTGAAATCCAGTACATATGCCTATTTCAAAATGATGTGACAGCTTTGAAACACATTTTTTTGTGTTTGTTTATATGGAAAATAGGTAAAATGGCAGAGTGAAATAATATTAACAATAGTAGCTAATGACATTTGGTTAGCACTTCCTGTAAGGCCAGCTACTATCTTCAGATGAATTTATAATGCATTTAGTCCTTCCTTAAATAATTCTACATGGTAGCTATTATCCCTGTTTTACAGGTGAGGACACTGAAACATAGTTAAGTAACTTGCCCTTGCTGCTATTAAGTGACATATTGTCACATATATGACTAGGTCTGTGTGACTCCAGAACCTCTGTTCCACATATATGTATCTATTACATGCTGAGTTCAGAGTGCCTGCAGATAAAGTATATGGTGCTGAGAACAAAGTAAAATTCAGATGTTGAATGTTTGACTAGGTTATATTGTGTTGCTTCCTTAAGCCATATGCTATCATATGGCTTATGCATTATGCATTACAATTATGTTAGTTTAGTAATATCACTCACATTTACTGACCAACATGGCCTGGGTTTGAATTCCAGCCCTACCATGTGATTTTTGTGTAAACTCAGGAAAGGAACTGGACCTCTTTGTGCCTCAGTTTACTCATCTGAAAAATGCAGTTAATAGTATCTGCCTCCTAGTGTTGTGAGAAATAAATGAGTTGATGCAGAGGGCTTAGAATGACATGAAGTAAAGATACAGTAAAAAAGGGGCACTTGGGTGGCTCAGCTGTTAAGCGTCTGCCTTCGGCTCAGGTCATGGTCCCAGGGTCCTAGGATCAAGGCCCGCATCAGACTCCCTGCTCGGCAGAAAGCCTGCTTCTCCTTCTCCCCCTGCTTGTGTTCCCTCTCTCGTTGTCTCTCTCTCTCTAATAAATAAATAAAATCTTTAAAAAAAACATACAATAAATGTTGGCTATTATGTTATGCTTTTAACTTTTCCAAGTACCTTAAATACCATTTCCTTCAATTATTTGAAATTATGAGAAATCCCTGAAGCAACTTGTCTTAAGGACACGAGAACAAAATTAAATGGAATTAAATTTAAAAGGTTAATTCTGGTCTGAAAGAGAAAAAAATTGGTTTGGGATGAGTGTCATGTAATAGCCACCTCTCTTGTAGAAGTAGGACAGGCCTGTGGTGTTTGGAACGGGAAGGAAGATCATTCCCAGCTACTCATTTCTTTTTCTAGTCCCTGATTCCCTTCCTGCTGTTAGAGGGGGATGTTGTTGCGTCATTCCTATGTCCTGGTTTAGCCATCTAGCAAGCTGAGAAACAACATTTGAAGGGTATCGGATTCTCTGGGAACTGAGAAAACAGCTTACCTTTTCTATGTGGAAAAAAGGTAAACCAAGTGGGAGGTGTGAGCTACCAGTATGAGCTATGCTGTCATGTGAGTTGTTTTATGGATTTAACTCTTGAACTGCTTTAACTGAATCTCACTCTTTTGTCATGTGTCAGTTTCCTGCAGTTGTTTAGAGGCATTTTTAGGATTTAAGTGCCTCTAGTTTTTTTTTTTTAACAGCTTCATGCGGCTTGATCTAGCTCAGCTGTCAGCACTTGATTTTGCTGCAGTATGTACTGCATGATCTCTGCATTGCTGTAACCAGATCTTGGTAAGACTTGCCTTTCCATCTCTTTGATGAAAAGATTTCTTTGCATCTCTCCCTCGGGCTAGTCTGGCTGTAGCATTGGAGGCTCTTCCCTACTCTTTGGAAAAACCTAAAGAGAGTTTTTGAGAAGTGACCTTGTGTTGGATTTGGCTAGGATTTCTCCAGCTAACAGCTGTTAGCTTTCTGTTAGCTCTAACACATAGGAACAGTGTCTTCAGCAAATGTATATGGTACCTGCCATGCAAGAGGTACCACTACTACTAGTCACTGGAAATGCAGAATATAAAAATTGAAGCATATTGAATTAGACTGGATAATGATTAAGGAGAGATAAAATGTTATATGAAGGAGAAGAGA
Source organism: Callorhinus ursinus (assembly GCF_003265705.2). Classification (NCBI taxonomy): domain Eukaryota; kingdom Metazoa; phylum Chordata; class Mammalia; order Carnivora; family Otariidae; genus Callorhinus; species Callorhinus ursinus. The sequence goes on from NW_027397080.1 coordinate 19,935,190, forward strand.
TCATGGAGACCTGGATTTAATTCCAGGTTCTGCCTTTTATTCCCAGTGTGACTCTGGGCAAATTTGTGTAACTTTCCTGAATCTCAGATTTCTCACCTATAGACTAGAAGTACTAATACCTAGTTCTTAGGGTTGTTTTAAGGATTGATTGAGAGAATAAATTGATGACACTGAACAGAATGCGTGAAACAGTACTGTGAAATGTTACTAACCTTCCTGTGGTTGATTGAGTTTCTTGTTAAAATTAGGATATTAGTACTTAGCTCAGGTTTGTTGTAAAGATGAAATGAGAATTGAGATAGCTAGCTAGCTGGCACATAGATGTTACATGTGCAAAAAAGAGCTGGAGCAACTGAAATGCTGGAGGCAGTATTTCTTTGGAAGAAACAAATTAAAATAGTACCCAGGTTGTACTAGCACCAGCAACCAGTCAGGGTTATTTTTGTTGTGCTTAGCTAAATATGTGCATTTCCAATTGTATTTTGCCCATGATGCAGTCCCTTCTTTTTTACGCATAATCATGTTCTACTCATTCTCAAAGATTAGCTTAAATTTTACTGTGAAGCTCTTGTAGATCATTTCAGAGAAATGATTTGTCCCACTTCTAAATGCCATTATGACGCTTAGCATGGACTGATATATAGTGTTTTTACTCTCATGATCTGCCTGGAGAGAAGTTCTGTTCTATTCCTTCTTAAAATCTCGTTTAGATCTCTTCTATGAAACCTTTCCTAACTCATTATCAATCCGCTCCTTCTGTACTTCTGTTTTTGTTGTAGTACATCTTAAACACTTGCCCTTACCATGTTGTTCTGATTATTTGCTTACTTTTGTCTGCTTATAATGAACTATGAATATCATAAGAACGGAATATTTTCTCTATTCCCATTTTATAGCACATGCCTGGTTCAGTAAGTAGTGAATTGAGACTTCAGTGCATTAATCTTGTGTTGGTATTTTCTTATTCCAATCCAAAAGGGCATGAGTGAGAAGTTCACTTTGGTGTCTCTGTGTGTGTTTTAAAGTAAAACCAACAGGGGTGCTTGGGTGGCTCAGTTCATTAAGTGACTGACTCTTGATTTCAGCTCAGGTCAGGATCTCAGGGTTGTGAGATAAAGCACTGTGTGGGGCTCTGTGCTCAACGGGAGTCTGCTTGAGATTCTCTCCCTTTCCCTTTGCCCCTCCCCTGCCCCAGCTTGTGCTCACTCTCTCTCAAATAAATCACTCTCCTGGGGTCCTTGTGCTCTCTCTCTCTCTAATAAAAAAATAAAATCTTAAAAAAATTTTTTTTATTAAAAAGATTTTATTTATCCATTTGACAGAGAGCACAAGCAGGGGGAGTGGGAGAGGGAGAAGGCTCCCTGCTGAGCGGGGAGCCTGATGCAGGGCTTGATCCCAGGACCCTGGGATCATGACTGAGCCAAAGGCTGACGCTTAACCCACTGAGCCACCCAGGCGCCCTAATAAATAAATCTTTAAAATAAAACCAACAAAAATATATATTGATGTAATCACACACCATAAAATTCACAACCATCATTTAATTTCAGACCCATTTTCATCACCCCAAAAGAAACCCCATACCATTAGCAGTCACTCTCAATTCTCTCCTACCTCCAGAACCTGGCAACCATAATCCATTTTCTCGTCTCTCTGTGGATTTGCCTATTCTGGACATTTTATATAAATGGAAATCATACAATATGTAGACTGTTGTGTCTGGCTTCTTTCACTTATCACAGTGTTTTCAAGTTTATCCATGTTGTATCAGTACTTCATTTTTAGGGCTGAATAATACCCCATTGTATGTATGTTTCACATTTTGTTTATTCATCGGTTGAAAGACACTTGGGTTGTTTCCACTTTAGGCTGTTCTGAATAAAGATTGCTGTACAAGTTTATGTGTTGGCACAAGTTTTCATTTCTCTCAGATACATACCTAGAATGGAATTGCTGGGTCATGTGGTAACTAACTTTTTCAGGAACTATGAGATTTTTTTCACGCCATCTGTCCGCACCATTTTGCATTCCTACCAGCAGTGTATGTGGGTTCTGATTTGTCCACATCCTCACAACCTTTGTTATTATCCTTTTTGATTATAGCAATGCTAGTGGGTGTGACATGGTGTTGTGTGGTGGTTTTGATTTGTGTTTCCCTAGTGACTAATGATGGAGCATCTTTTTTTTTTTTTTTTAAGATTTTATTTATTTATTCATGAGAGACAGAGAGAAGCAGAGGGAGAAGCAGGCTCCCAAGGAGCAGGGAGCCCGATGCAGGACTCGATCCCAGGACCCTGGGATCATGACCTAAGCCAAAAGCAGACGCTTAACCATCTGAGCCACCCAGGCGCCCTGGAGCATCTTTTCATGTGCTTATTGGCCATTGGTATATATTTCTTTGGAGAAATATCTATGCAGATCCTTTACCATTTTTAAAATTGTTTATTTGCCTTTTTATTGTTGAATTATAAAAGTTCTTTGTATATTTTGGATACTAGTCTCTCATCAGATAAGTGATTTGCAGATATTTTCTCTGAGTTTTTGGATTTTTTTTTAAACCTTTTTTTTTTAAGATTATTTATTTATTTGACAGAGAGCACAAGTAGGCAGAGTGGCAGGCACAGGGAGAGGGAGTAGCAGGCTTCCTGCTGGGCAGAGACCCCCCCCAATTCGGGCTTGATCCCAGGACTCTGGGATCATGACCTGAGCTGAAGGCAGACACTTAACCGACTGAGCCACCCAGGTATCCCTGAGTTTTTGGATCTACCTGCCTAGAATTCATTGCCCACCTTGTATGTCTACATGATATAGTAGAATTAGAGGTCCTAAAAGAGCATGTGTTGATTGAAGAAATTGCCATGCTACAGGTAACACTGAAGTTATGCAGTTCTAGAGGCCTTGGGTTACAAGAAAGATAGCATTTGACTGAGAGCTAGGGAAATTTGGGTTTTAGTCCTAGTGTTGCCATAGCCAGATAGTATGACCTTGGGCATATAATGTAATTCTCCATTTTCTCACCTGTAAAGTGAACGATTTGGACTAGGTAGTCTTTTAAATTTTTTTGTTTTTAAAGATTTTTTTTTAATTTATTTGACAGAGCACAAGCAGAGGGAGGGAGAGGGAGAAGCGGGTTCCCTGCTGAGCAAGGAGCCGGACGCGGGACTCGATCCCAGGACCCTGGGATCATGACCTGGGCCGAAGGCAGCCACTTAACTGACTGAGCCACCCAGGCGTCCCTGGACTAGGTAGTCTTTAAGGTCACCACTAAAGTTTTTTGAGTTGATAAGGGCCTGGGGGACACGTGTTACAGGTCAGATTATACTATCTTATTTGTTCTTAATACAGAAGTCTTGTGCATGCTGTTACTTTGCTAGAAAACTTTTTTCTCTTCAGTCAAGAACCCTGTCTTTCTTTAAAACTTATAGTAAATTCTGACCAGCTCCAGTCACATGAATAAACCTGGATTTTTATTAAAGAATTTAATCCAGTGTTCTCTATTACAAGTGATGAATTAGAGGCATAAAAATAGGGTCATTGATTTAATAATCACATTTGCTGGATATCTGCTCTGTTCCTGGCTCAGGCTATTTAGCTAGTTGGTGGCAGAATTGAGATGAGAACTGAGATCTCCTGGACTCTCAGTTCATTATTTCTAGTATACCACTTTGCCATGGATTACTAAATTAGAATCTGGTTAAGAAGTAGTATCAGGAATTTGCCAGTGTTTCAGCTAAGGGTTACAATAATTTGCCTCCAGATTTTGATCTTTAATTGATTAAGTGGGATTGACATATTTGTTACATATTTTAGGTATAAGTTGATCGATAGTTTTAATTTTTAATTATCTTTCTCTTGTTCAAGGACCTATTTTCAGCCTTAGAGAATTATATGTAGCTCTAAGGTCCCTAGTTGGCTGCCTGTGATTTTATTGTAACAATTCCAGTCCAACACCATTGGTGTTATACTGTCCCAGCCCATGGTCTCTCTGGTCACTGACTCCTGATGAAAATGATTTATATTGCCACTGTGCCTATTCCTAACCACCTGTTCCTGTTAATGTGGGTTTTCCAATTCTTCAATGGAATATGGAACTTCATTCCATATGTGGAATCACAAATACAGTTCACTTGAAAATCTCGTCTCTACCTAACCTTGCCCCATAAATAGGTACTAGTGCGGCTGATGGAATTATTTGAGTAGGAGCATAGCGTATTCCCAAGGAGTCTGCAGTTATTTATGTGCAGTGTCAAAACCCAAAAAGCACTTAAATGAAAAACATGATTCACTTCATAGCAAAATTTGACCTGAACTAAAGTGAGGCTATTTATGAGGTTTATTTATCCTACTTAGTATTCATATATATATGTGTGTGTGTGTGTGTGTGTGTGTGTGTGTGTGTGTGTGTGTGTGTGTACACAATATATAATATATAATATATATATATTTTAAAAGATTTTATTTATTTGACAGAGAGAGAGTTAGCAAGAGCAGGAACACAAGCAGGGGGAGTGGGAGAGGGAGAAGCAGGCCTCCGCTGAGCAGAGAGGCCGACATGGGGCTTGATCCCAGGACCCTGGGATTATGACCTGAGCCGAAGGCAGAGGCTTAACGACTGAGCCACTCAGGTGGCCCTATATATATATGTTTTTTATAAACTCTACCCCCAGCGTGGGGTCTCAAACTCATAACCCCGAGATCAAGAGTGGCATGCTCTACTGACTGAGCCGGCCAGGCACCCTGTGATTATTCATATATTTAAACTGTGGAAATACTGATGTGTTTGCCTACTGCATATTGCCCTAGTCCCTATTATATTATCTTTCCAAAAATCTAAAAAATTCTGAATTCCATAATATATTTAGCTCAAAACAAGGGTCTGTGGATCTGTATTTGTTTTGTTGTTTGTAGTTCCTTGTTATGTGGATTCTTCTTGAAATAAACCCCAGGGGGTTGAATTTTTGTACTGGGCCTTCATTGGACAGCTAACTTCCACTACTGTTCTTTGTTTTTCAAAGAACATTGCTGTGCCACCTATTCATTAATATTGCTGAAGGAGTTTTCTCTTGCTCTTTAAAAGAGTTGAGAATTCTTTATGGTTTGTTTTTTTACTCTTCAATTATTGTTTTGGAAAATTTCTAAACCTATTAAACAATTGAGCGAATAGTATTATGAATACTCATATACCTTTCACCTATATCAGTGGTTCTCAAAGGGTTATTTACAGCTCCCTGGGGGCCCCAAGACCCTTTAAGGGGATCTGCAAGGTCAGAACTATTTTCATAATAATACTAAGACGTCATTTGTCTTTTTCATTGTGGTGATATTTGTACTGATGATGCAAAAGCAGTCAATGGTGGATAAAGCTGTTGGTGCCTTAGCACAAATCAAGGTAGTGATATCAAATTGTATTAGTAATAATTATGTTTGTGACACACTTGCAGTAAAACAGCAAATGTCAGTTTCATTTAAGAATGTTCTTGGGGAGCCTGAGTGGCTCAGTAGGTTAAGTGTCTGCCCTCGGCTCAGGTCCTGATCTGGGATCGAGCCCCACATCGGGCTCCCTGCTCAGCGGAGAGTCTGCTTCCCCCTCTGCCCTCCCCCGCTGTTTGTGCGCTCTCTCTTTCTCTGTCAAATAAATAAATAAATAAAATCTTTAAAAAAATATTCTTGATGAAGCAGTAAAAATTACTAATTTTATTAAAATTTGATTTTTGAATACACATCTTTTTAATATTCCTTGTGTTGAAATGGGGTGAAATACTTCTACATATCAGGGTATAGTGTTTATTTGAAGAGTTGGTTTGAGTTGCAAGCTAATAAACCTCTTTTTTCATGAAACATCATTTTTACTTGAAAGAATGAGTGACAAACTGGTTACTCAGATTTGGGTATTTGGAAGACTTTTTGGAAATGAGTGAAATGAAGTTTGTCACTTCAAGGAAAACAACTGAAAGTACCTATTGCCAATGATAAAATTCAGATTTCAAGCAAAAATTAGAATTTTGTAACTTACAGCTGTCACTATGAGCTTGTCAGCTTCTCAGTACTTAGTCTTTTTTTGATGGGATTGGTGGTATATTAACCATAGTGATTTTTGGGGGCACCTGGGTGGCTCAGTTGGTTAAGCGTCTGCCTTTGGCTCAGGTCATGATCCCAGAGTCCTGGGATCGAGCCCCACATTGGGCTCCCTGCTCAGCGGGGAGTCTGCTTCTCCCTCTCCCTCTGCCTGCTGCTCTGCCTACTTGTGCTATCTCTGTCAAATAAATAAATAAAATCTTTAAAAAACAAAACAAAAAAACAATAGTGATTTTTTGAACTGTACAATGAAATGTGTCAGCGTTTAAGATCTGCATATCTTTCAGCTTAGTGAACCAGTATTTACCAAATGATCAAGGCAGGATTTTATAAAATCATGCTTGGTAAAAGATCCATTCAAAGTGCAAGATAGACCAATGAATTTTAATGTAACAGCGTATGAAAAGTTCCTATGGATATGGCTTCAGATTCCAAATACAACTAACCTGTGAGAAACTACTACTTGTCAAGTTAGGTGTAGTATCATAGAAGAATATCTCTCATCTTAAAAGGCTATCAGGGCACTCTTTTCAAGTGCATAGTATGTGAAGTTGTTATTTTCTTCTCATACAACAAAATGCCATATTGTAATCATGACGCAGAAACAGGTATGATATTTCAACAACAGACGTTAAAGAGAGTTGCAAAAGTGCAAAACCAGTGCCACTCTTCTTACTAAATTTTTTGATTTTGGAAAATTACTTTTCATAAAAATGTTACTTATGGTAACATAATGAGCTTATTGTAATTTGAAAATTAATATGTGTTTTAAAATTTTCTCAGCTTTAATTTTTTATATGGCAAATCTAGATTCATATAAACAAAAGCCCTTTGGGGTCTTCAGTAATTTTTAAGAGTGCAAAGGAGTCCTGAGATCAAGAAGTTTGAGAACGAATGGGGTGCCTGGGTGGCTCAGTCGTTAAGCGTCTGCCTTCGGCTCAGGTCATGATCCCAGGGTCCTGGGATCGAGCCCCGCATCGGGCTCCCTGCTCAGCGGGGAGCCTGCTTCTCCCTCTCCTTCTCCCGCTGCTTCTGTTCCCTCTCTCTCTGTCCAATAAATAAATAAAATCTTTAAAAAAAAAAAAAGTTTGAGAACGACTGATCTAAATTCACGATTGTTAATCTTTAGTCATAATTGCTTTTTTCTGTTTAATATTTTTTCTGAAACATTTGAAAGCAAGTTGCATTCATCATAACCTGTAACCACTAAATTCTGCATCCAGCATTGATACATTGTCTAATGTTCGTTCATTTTCAGATATCCCAGTTGTTCCATAAATGTTCTTTATTTCTTCCCCTCCCCTTTAGAATCCACTTCAAGGATTTCTTGTTACATTTGGTCCTCATGCTCCTTTTAATCTAGAGCAGGGATTGGCAAACTTTCTTTGAAGGACCAAATAGTAAATATTTTTGGCTTTGCGGGCCATACTATCTCTTGAAGAGAAAAGCACCCAGAGACAGTATGTAAATGAATGGGCATGGCTGTATTTTGGTAAAACTTTAGTTTGCAGACCCCTGATCTAGAAAATCTCCACTCTTAACTTCTCTCTCTGTGTGTCTAATAACACTTCCTCTTTTGAAGAGTCTGGGCCAGTTATAATGTCCCGTAAACTGGATTTGTCTGATTGTTTTCTCATGCTGAGATGCAAGGTAAACATTTTTGGTAAGAAATACCACATAGATGATGCTGTGAGATTCCCTTTGTATCTTATTGGGAGGCACATAATGTTAGTCTGCTCCATTATTGTTGATGGTAAATTTGACTTCATTAAAAGGTACTTACTCCCCTTTATAAGTAATCTGTGGGTGACTTTGAGACATTGTGAATATCTTATTCTCCTACCAAATGGTTTTAGCTTTCACTGATGATCCTTTCCTGAATCAGTTATTACATTGGTGGTTGTGATTATAGTTCTTAACATCTGCTTAAGTAACAACAGCAATAAAAAATAAATTGTATCTTCAGAATAGTACTCATGAGCAAATTTATTTAGAAAGCCCTATTAATATATATTGTTACTGTGAGTCTGTGGTTTAGTTTCCCATCGTAGACTGTTTCCCCGGGAGGGTGAGGCTGAAAGATTGGGTCTGCATGTGTTGTACTGAACAGCTGCTTTCTAGAAGCAGGGTTCTAAAATATGGTGTTGTCTTCTGAGCCCAAGGCTGCTTATTAAGGACCAGACCTAGTCTGGATTGGAAGTTTTCTTTGCCATGGCTAGTTTTTCCTCTTCTTTACCTTTTTTGTCAATATTTCACGGATTTTAGTGGTTCAGTTTGTGGATCCTGTAGTACTGTCTTGATCAATTTTTGTCTATGCGTTGAAGCTTGTGCTCAAAACCAAGTAGTTACAACTTAGAAATAAAATTTTTAAGAGGAACATTTTTTTCCCACTACCTTCTTATGAAAAATTTTGAACTTACAGAAAAAGCTAATAATCTAATAAATACTTATACCTTTTAGCTGGATTCAGTAATTGTCAACTGTTTGCCTTATTGTACTTATGTTGTGTATATATATATATATATTTGTATATATGTATCCATTTTTTTCTTAACTATTTGATACCCTGCAGATGTGTAACCCTCTAGAGTAAGGATACTCTACTACATAACCACCATACCGTTATCACACCTGACAAAAGTCTGTTTCTAGTATATATCAGTTCATACTGTCTTTCATAGTTGTTTTTTGAGAAATATTCTTTTTTTTTAAGATTTTATTTATTTATTTGAGAGAGAGAATGAGAGATAGAAAGCATGAGAGGGAAGAGGGTCAGAGGGAGAAGCAGACTCCCTGCTGAGCAGGGAGCCTGATGTGGGACTCGATCCCGGGACTCCAGGATCATGACCTGAGCCGAAGGCAGTCGCTTAACCAACTGAGCCACCCAGGCGCCCCGAGAAATATTCTCTTGAAGAACAGTAATTGATGAGAGATTGACATACAATTGAGCAATGAAGTGCTCTGTGTAGTCTCTGACCGGAGTAACTGTAAGTTCGCGTGGTGCCCTGCAGGTAGCTGCAATGAATTGGATTTCATTAGTCAATAAAATGAGGTCATCTGATTGCAGAGGAGGAGGTTCAGGGCTTCTTTAGCTTATTATGATCAAGTGTTGGACCTTTCAGCATGTCAATGAACGTGATAAATTGAAAACATAAATGAGAATGATGTCTAGCCTAGTGCCTGGTTCATAGTAGATACTTAATGAGTATTTGTTGACTTAATTAAAGATGTAATTGGAAGCACGTGCCAGGAGACTATAATTGAGCATTTATTTCAGTGCATTTAGTGTCTGTTAGGTATTTGTAGGAGATAAAGAAGTAGAAAAATGGTATTCATGCTCTTGTGGAGAGCTCTACAGTATTAAGTGAGAGGAAATACTCTTTTTCCTTAAAGCGATCTTTATTGAATAATTATTATGTTTATAACATTGTACTGGGGGCAGTATAAAGGAATGAGAAGTCTGTACTAACCTTAAGGACTTTTGCATAATAGTTGGAGTAATGTGGTATAAACACACAAAAAGGGGCGCCTGGGTGGCTCAGTTGGTTAACCGTCTGCTTTCAGCCCAGGTCATGGATCCCAGGATGTTGGGATCGAGCCCCACATGGGGCTCCCAGCTCAGTGGGGAGTCTGCTTCTTCTCCGTCTGCCCTTCCCCTCACTCATGCTCTCTCTCTCTCTCAAACAGATAAATAAAATCTTTAAACACACACACACACACACACACACACACACATGAGTGTACTGTTTAAGAGAATAATACCTCTATCATGGTAGTATATGCTTACATGCTAGATAGCAGTAGGTGCTCAAGAAGGGAAGAATTAATGAGTAGTGGGTATGGAATAGTTCCACTGAAGGACATGGCATTGAATTGTTTCTTGAACTGATTTGATGAGATGGAGGAGGAGATGACGGCCATTCCGGGCAGGGGAGATGTCTGGGCAAAGGTATAACATGAAGGAATTTGTCCTCAGGAACTATTGAGTAGATCAGTCTGTCCAGGGAAAGGAAAAGATAATGACTAGCATGCCAGGGCCTCGAGTGACAGACTGAGGAATTTAGACTTCAGTTTCCAGTTGTAATGGGTGCCCCTCATAAATCTTATGTGTGCATTAGTGCCTTGTATTCTGAATCAGTTAATCAACTAATACTTAACTGCTATGTTCTTTGTATTCTTTGAAATTCTAACAGCCTTGATCACTTGCAGATGTAAAATTGTGATTCTGGCACATGGTTTCTATGTAGATATAGAAACAGATGCAGAAAAGAATGAACCAGGGAAAAAAATTCTTTTAAGTGGTCTTACTTCCTTGGGAAAGTTTGATGGGGTGGGATTTGTGTCACTAGTAGGTGCTGAGTAGTTGGGAGGATTTTGTTGTTGAGAGATGGATTGGGGGAAATGTTGGAACTGTTAAGAAAGGCTTTGCTGATGTTAAAATGTGTTGCAAGATTCCAAATCTTATTGTCATCTTTATAATCTAGATTTTGATAAGGCAATGGTCACTTATGTTTGAGGACCAAAAATAAGAATGTGAGCCCAATGGTAAGATTTTATCTTGATCATTATTTAAAATACAACCACCGGGGGGCGCCTGGAGGGCGCAGTGGTTAAGCTTCGGACTTGGTTTTGGCTCAGGTCCTGATCTCCAGGTCGTGATATCCAGCCCTGCTTTGGACTCTGTGTCTGCTTGAGACTCTCCCTCTCCCTCTGCCCCTCCCCCACCTCTAAAATAAATAAATCTTAAAAAAAAAATACAACCACCTACACATACAATCCCGATAGCGCCCTAACTAATTAACTAACTCACAGTCTGTCTCACCTAACCAAACCCCACTGGTTTAAGAAGGATTTTATAATTTCTTACCAATCTCAGCCATGTCATTGATAAATGCACTTTATGACATTCACTAGGAGTAATGCTACATAGTCTTTTATTTAAAATTAAAGTATTTAAGATTATTGAGAATTTTTTTCTGTATTCTGCTTATTTTCTCTTTAGCTAATGGAGGACTAAGCCAGTATGTAGACTTACGCTGTGATAGTGTTTATTGGCTGTCCCTAAGAGTGAGCTTTTATAAGCTGGAAGAAATCATCTGGACTCTTGTTTTAATCACCCTGGTTTATAGATCTGATTTATCTGAATGGGTAAGTGCCTTAGCATGAAAGGAAGGAATTATCTGGATATAGAGGAGCCCAGGCTCCTCTTTCCTCTCCCCTCTATACATTGTGGTGAGATCATTCATGATCCTTCTCAAAACAAAATAATATATTGATGTTTATATCCCATTTCTCTGCCGTTGAGAGACTTAATGGTGCAGTTGGAAAAATAGGACTTAAGACATAAAAAGGGTAAGGCACATCATTTCCTTTTTTTTTCTTTTTGACTATATTCCCTATGCTGTACTTTTTATCCCCATGATTTATTTATTTTATAACTGGACATTTTTTAAAAAAGATTTTATTTATTTGAGAGAGAGCGAGCAAGTGAGAGAGCAAGAGAGCATGAGCCAGGGGAGGGGTAGAGGCAGAGGGAGAAACAGACTCCCTGCTGAGCAGGGAGCCCGATGTGGGACTCGATCCCAGGACCCTGAGATCATGACCTGAGCTGAAGGCAGACGCTTAACTGACTGAGCCACCCAGGTGCCCCTATAACTGGAAATTTACTTATTTTATAACTTCACCTATTTGTCCAACCCTGTCCCCTCTGGTAACCACTAGTTTATTGTCCGTATTTATGAGTCTGTTTCTCCTTTTGTTGTTTGTTCGTTCGTTTGATTTTTAGATTCCATATATAAGTGAAATCACATGGTATTTGTCTTTGACTTTTTTTTTTTAAGATTTTATTTATTTATTTGAGAGAGAGAGACAGAGAGGGAACAGAAGCAGGGGGAGTGGGAGAGGGAGAAGCAGGCTCCCTGCTGAGCAGGGAGCCTGATGCGGGACTCGATGCCAGCACCCTGGGATCATGACCTAAGCTGAAGGCAGACGCTTAATGACTGAGTCACCCAGGCGCCCTGTCTGACTTACTTTGCTTAACATAATACTCTCAGGTCACATCCTTCCTTTCTTTAGGAAAGTTTAGGACTAGTTGGGAGTTTAGGACATTTACCTCTTACATTGCTTCCACCATGTAGTAGAACTTTAAATAATGCTGGCCTTATAGGTTGAGATTTACATCAAATTCTTATTCTGCTATCAAGGTTCAGATCACACTAATAATTATCTCTGTATAACGCTTTACAGTTTATGAAGTGTTTTTATAAGAATTACCACATTTAAATTTTAGGACACTACTGTTGGGTGGGGAGGCAAGAGCATTTATCACTATTTTATAGCTGAAACACCAGAAACTTGAACTCAGATTTTACTTCATGTCTGCCTCCTAATGTACTAAACGACACTGCTTTTATGATTTCATTTGCTTTATATCCAGATTTCCATAATAATAATTATGTTTTGAAAAGTTCCATTTTGGAATAACTGAAAAAGCTGTGTTTTCCATTACTTATTCAAAGGGAGTTAAATGAACATGATTTTTTTTTTTTAAGCTAAAGTTGGACCGAAGAATTTGATCTTAGGCAGATTCTTGAGTTTGAATTAAAATGTCCTATTTAACTCTCATGAATTCAGCAAACATTTATCAGACGTGTTCTATGTGCCAGGCTTTAGTGCAGGGGATGGGAGATGGGAGGAGACTTGGGAATGAAAAGTGTTAAAATAAAAAAAGCAAGAATTTAAAGTCAAGTAGACTTGAATTCAGAATCTAGCCTGCTACTATTTAATTTTATTTATTTTAAAGATTCTGTTTATTTGAGGTGGGGGAAAGAGAGAGAGCGGGGGTGAGAGGCAGAGGGAGAAAGAGAAGCAGACTCCCCGCTGAGCAGGGAGCCAGACACAGGGCTTGATCCCAGAACCCTGGGATCATGACCTGAGCCAAAGATAGCTGCTTAACCGACTGAGCCACCCAGACACTCCTTGCTAACTTATTTATTAGTTGTAAATTATTTAATTCCTTGGAGCTTCAAATTCCTAATCTATAAAATGGGGATAATAATACCTATTTTGTAGGGTTGTTTTGAGGATTAGGGTGATGTATATGAAGCACTTGGTATAGTCTTTTATGAGTCATTATCACTCCTAAGCGAATGAATAGGCAAATGTGTGTGGTGAGAGTTAGCTGCGTCTTGACAGAAAGTGTTTGGCTGACCCAGTACAGAATCGAGTGAAGTATGTTTGGCTGCCAACATACTATGTTCTGCTTTTGTTAAAACTTGCAGCTCTCACACTGGTGTTTGCCAACATTGCATTTGACTTCTCACATAGTAGAAGCCAAGTCATTCCTATGGAATATAAGTCATTTGGAAACATCTGTAGGCTGGACCTTTAAACCTCTATTGCAGTTCAGTTGGGGGGGAAAAAATCTCACATTACAATAGGGCAGTGAAAGTCATGTGACAGGGAGCCTTTTGGGCAGGCACCCAGATTCAGCTTCCTGAGCCATGTAGCCATCTGAAGGATGACACTGGTGACAGTGCATATGGAAGGCAAACTGAATGGGATGAAAGACCAAGAACTTATTTTGTTTTCTGAAAGGGTGTTTCATTCATTTGTAAACATTTATTGAGCATCCACAATATATCGGGTACCATTCTGGGTGCTAGGAATACAGTGGTGGTGGTGGGAAAGCCCTTTTTCTAGTAGAGCTTATGATCTAGTAAGGGAGAGTGTAAATAAATATAAAATATAATGAATCTCTGGTAATGCTAAGTACCATGAAGAGAAATAAAACAAAAAGCAAGGTCCACGTTAGAGGAGGGGTGCTTATTTATAGAGAGGATCTCACTTTAGATAGGATGGAATGGAAGACTTTTCTGAGAAGTAAGACACAGCCCAGAATGAAGCCAGTGAGTCGCCATCCAAGAAAAGGAGCCCAAATGGTGTGTTTCAGTAACCCCGTAGAAGGGTCTTTGGTATGAGGAGTGGAGGTGACACTGACTTCGGAAGTGGCTTTAGGAGGTGGAAGTGGGGATTACCTTATTAAAGTGCTTAAAATCAGCCCATATTGATTCTCAATATGGGAGAGAGTGGGTCTGCTACTGTTGAAAATCAGTTGGGCATCCTTGGAACACATAGTGTAGGTTACACCTCCCAGAAAACGTACATTTAGTTGTCCAGGAGAGCTAACAATGTGCTTTTTCCTCACAGTGTTTTAAAAAGCATAGTCTTTGGACCTTCTGTATCAGAATACAAATACAAATATATGGGCTCCACAATAGATCCAATTAATGAGACTATTCGAGGATGGTCCCTGGGAATCTGCAGTTTCAACAAGTAATTCCATAGCTATACTGAGATTTGAAAATTAGTGTTTGTAATCTTGTTGATAGAAATCATCTTTGTCCCAGGCTTAATAGGTGGGCAGGCAAGTATGCTTATTTAAGATTCATTACTTTTCATAATTTACATCGGAGCTTGCATTTCCTTTTGCATTGATTCAGTTGTTGGCTTTAGTCTCAGATATACTGTAGCCTCTATATTAAGATGTTTTGCTGATGAGCCAGCAGAAAACCAAACTGGTCCTCTTTGCTTACATTATTTGGTGTTTTCACCATCAGCCATATCCCTGGGAAGGAGCAGACTCTGAAAGGAGAATGCTGCATTGGCTGTGTGACTTAGATGCTGTAGAAAAAAGCTTGCTTACACTCAGTCGTTTTGTCTTGTTTTGTCTTCTGTTAATTGAAATTTCTAGTTATTTACTTGTGATTAAGGTTTTTACATTTTTTTCATAGGTCTTTAACATTTAAAATGCTAAATCAAAGGGAAAATCGAGAATGAGGATATTGGGAAAGTATTTAATATATTTAGTGGTAGACACTCAATAAATACTCAGTTTGATTTCAGTGGAGGGGCTGGAAACAATCAGCAGTGGCAAATTTAAACCATCTGTAGATGGTCAAACCAGATCCTTAAAGGCGTCACAGCCAACATTCTAGTGGGCACACCGTTGAAGAAAGTATGCACTGTTTCCCCCATATCGAATTTTAGTGGTACCCTTGATATTCATGGTCAGGTTGTGGGAAGGCTAGCTTCGAAGCCTGTCTGCCAGGACCCATCTCCAGACTGGTGGCCCAGCTTAAGACTTTTGTACCTTGCCTCTTGGGTACTATTGTGGTTGCAGTCTTTCTGTGGCCTCTTGGAAAGAGGTGGAGCCTTTTATTTATTTTTTATTTTATTTTATATTTTATTTTATTTTATTTTAATGTTAGTCACCATACTATTTATTCTTTTAAAAGATTTATTTATTTATTTATTTATTTATTTATTTATTTGACAGAGAGAGACACAGCGAGAGAGGCAACACAAGCAGGGGGAGTGGGAGAGGGAGAAGTAGGCCTCCCGCCGAGCAGGGAGCCCGATGCGGGGCTCGATCCCAGGACTCTGGGATCACCATGACCAGAGCTGAAGGCAGATGCTTAACAACTGAGCCATTCAGGTGCCCCGAGGTGGAGCCTTTTAAAATTTGAAAGGGCCTTCAAATGAATGAAAGTCTGTATTTTTTATCTTACTGTTAAAGAAACCAAGATTCAGAGAATCAAAATTTTCTCCAAGGCCTAGATACTGGATACTAGAATATGAAGTCTGGTGATGTAGTTTCCTTCAATAGGGTCATCCAGTTGAGTCATCTTTTTAAAATGTGCCCCTTCCCTCAAGGGCTGTTCTGGTTTTGCTTCAGGGTTCTTGTAGCCCCTCCATCGGAGCACTTGGTTGTTTTTGACTTTGCCTGGCCAGTGATCGGGAGGCCCAGGTAAGGTGTGGGTGGGAATTTATATCTTGCTTCTTAGTAAAAATTATGTAATGTTTTAAGAGAAAAGCTCTTGCAATTAGGGCATATGGAGGAGCAGAAACTGGCCCCGAGTCACACCACAAAGCCCAGAGGAGGAGGAGAGTTCACGGAGTTGGTCTCTTTGCTTGGAACCATATATTTACTTTCTCTTCCCTCCCTTTCTTTAGCCACTTGACTCCCATAAACTCAGTCTTATGAAGAGGTATGTATGGTGTGGCTTAAAGGGTTTGAGTTGGGATTCTGGACACCTAGCTTTTAGGTCTAATTTTGCTCCAAGCCTCCATTTTCCTCTCTTTGGACCTTATTTTCCCCATCTTTAAAATGAATGGCTGGATAATTGATCCTCAAAGATCTTTTTAGCTCTGATATTCTTTGATTTCATGGATCCTGGAAGGTTCTGACGCTGTTTGATAAGGGCCACAACTTGAAGTTTGCTCCGACACACAGCATAGATTCTTTATGGGAACTTTACCACAGTATACCCTGGGAGGGGGCCTCAGGCTAATCCCCCCGCACCCCCAGGAATGTTTCTGAGACTGTGGCTTTTATAGATAAGGCAGTTTTGTTTTTGTTTTTGTTTTTAAAGAGAATGTAAAAGGTTAAAAATAAGAGTGAGAGAAGACTTCAAAGTTGGATCTGTGGGGAGTATATTAATGTGTATCCCACGTAACTTCTAGAATAACAGCATTTGTTCAGTCTATGTAGGGTGGCATAGTATTGTGGCATTCTTCTGATGCTGTTGCAAAGAACAAGGGGCCATAAGGAAGTTCAAAGTCCAGTTAGTTTCCACCTTTGGAAAAGGTGTGCCAGCTTACCTCAGGGCCCATCAGGAGGAAGAGCTGCTGAGGACAGGATTTCCAGCTTCGTCTGAGCTCCCACTTCCTAGTAGAATGATTTGAGCCCCTCTCAGCTCTGTACGACTAGAAAATCTGCAGTTTAAGCTTGGCTTGTTTGGCTTAAATTATGGGAGTTTGTTCCCCCTAAAAATGTCACTTCAACCCAAGGACAGCTTAATGATTCTTGTAGGGTACTCAGAGCTCTCTGGGGATGAGTCTGTCCCCAGAGCAGGCTTGATGGCTGTGTTGTAAGGACCTAAATCCAGAGAAGAGTCTGGCTCTGTGCTGGAAACCATTCACCTCATGCTTTCTTCTTCCCAGTGGGTGGGGTTCCCTCCAGGCCTGCCTGAATGAAAAGCATTTAGCTGACTTCCTGATCATGCCCTGTCTTGTCCTTCATTTTTTCTTTGCTTTTCATTATTTGCTGCAGCTCAGCCCATCTAGTTGTGGCTTTACACAAGGCAATAGCCTCCAAGCTTTGTACATGTTTGTAACTGGAAAAAAAACTTTAAAAGCTTGAGTTAGGGCAAAGGAGTTTAGGTCTGTTCAGGGGATTAGGGTGAGGAGTGGGGAAGGTAGAGAGGTGGGGAAACTGGGATCCAAGAAAACACTGTAGGTGAGGGATTTGAGGAAATGGAGCTTTGGGTTGCTGACAGGGCAGAAAAAACTTGAGGAATGCTCCCGTTTGATAAATAAGCTATTTCTAGTTTGCAGAGTAAGAGTAGTTTCACCAGCATAGTGGAATCTTCAGTCATGTTTGTAACTTAAATTAATCAGTTTAGGCTGTGCCAGAGAAGTGTCAGGTGGCATGCTAATTTCCTCCAACTTTTAGTTATGTCTGGCTAAACTCCTGTAGTCCTGTGGCTGGGCCTCAGGGCATGTGAATGGGGAGTAATTGGGGGAGGGGGGAGGGGGAGAGCTGCTGCTGATGGAGATGCTCCTCCAGTAGAGAGAACCTGTGTGCTAGGCCCCCGCCCTAAGGCATGCACTGGGGCTATAGGTCTCTGCGTAGATGTAATGTGGTGTTTAAATTCAGAGTGATCCCTTGTGGGACCCCAAGCATGACCTTGGGTGGAACTGCCTTAGAATCTGATTTGCTATTTTTCCAGTTAACTTGGCATTCTGTGCTCATCTTTCTTGGTCCTTATTTTACCTCTGCCTTAAGTGATTTTTAATGGGTTTTAAGCTCCCAGTTATCATTTATTCAGCACACTTTTATTCAGCGCCCTCTAAAATGTGTGCCTGGCATTATTGTAGTGCTAAGTGTCCTTTGATCTTTGTTTCTTAGAGAATCTCGATTCTGTATGTGTTCTGTTGACGAATGTCAACCTGTTAATTAAGTATTTTAATTTTTAATTTTGGGAAAGGCAGTTTATGTCAATTATTGGGACACAAAAACATGTTTAGTGATCTGATTTTGGGTACTATATGCTCATTTAGAGGAGCCGGACCTTCCTAACTAGAAGATGTGACCTTTGCTCTTGTAAGAATTCACAGTAGTGTGGAGAAAACAGTAACCTTACAAGTTAGTGAGAAAATACTGGAGCAAGTACAGACTGAATCAGCTGTGCGTGGCTGACAAATAGCCCGAGCGCTGCAGGGCTCTCTGGTCGGCAGGGTTTAGAGCTTCCCACTGGAGCAAATTTTGCTCTTAACTTCTTTAGCTTTTATACACAGAGAGGTTAGCTAGTAGCTTTTGAGTGTGGCTGTGGGCTGGCCTTATTTTTTTGCTTAAAGCATAATAAAAGTAATCGATAGGGGCACCTGGGTGACTCGGTCAGTGAAGTGTCTGACTCTTGATTTCTATTCAGGTCATGATCTCAGGGTTGTGAGATCAAACTCCGTGTGGGGCTCTGTACTGGGTGTGGAGCCTGCTTAAGATTCTCTCTCTCCTTCTCCCCCTCCATCTCTCTCAAAAAATAAAAGTAATCTCATGGGGATAAGGAAAACTTAAGAGGTAGTTAGCTTAATAAAGCAAAGCAGCTAGTGGGCTGACCGATCCATCTTATTTGGGGGAGACTGGGGGATTGGAAATGGTGATGTTCCTGTTTCTCTTTCTGGGCACTGACGACAGGGGCTGCCTATGAAAGCCTTCATTTAGAAGCTTTCAGCTTGCCTTAGGTTAGCAAATTATTTAAAATATGAGCCTCTGTTTCCTCACATATAAAATGGGTTTGATAATACCTCCTCATAGAGTTGTGAGAGTGTATGGGAGTGAAAGCGCTTTGAACTATGAAATCATGTATAAGCATTAGGTATTATTATTAGCAGGCATACTATTTAGGGAGGAAGAGGCATGGACTTTTGAGGGGGCAGGACATCTTGGAGCCTTTCTGATGATTCTGAGCATCCTAGAATCTGGACTTCCTTTAGTTGGTATTAATAAAGAAAATAATGTTCAGTGTTACTACTCAGTGTTACATGTGGGAGATGATTTGTTCTTATATAAGTACACCTATGCTTGTAAGAACATAAATATAGGCACTCCTCATAGTGTCCAGCTATTTAGCCATTGAACATTGACTGAACTATTACTGTATGCTGAGTTCTATGTATGTGCTTGGATTTGGAGATGAAATACTATAATCTTGGCCTTCTAAGAGCTCACAGTTTGGTGGGGGGAGATAAACAAGTAGATAATTACAATACAGGATGGTAAGTGCTATCTATGTTAGAAGCAATCCTAGGGTCTTTCAGAGGGGCCTGTTCTTGATTCCTCTCACCTTCCTCTCCAGACTTTGTTTTTTTTTTTTTTTTTTTTTTTTTTTTTACCGTATCATTATTTTTAATGTCCAGCGTTTACAATACGAGGGCCAGAGCTTTCTCCCCAACTCAAGTTTATAAATTCTCAGTTGGCTTGTGAGGCCAATAGGGATACTTCTTCTTGTCTAATCTGGCTTCTGGGAAGACTTCAGTCAGGTCCTCAGTGGTCATCTGATCAAATGGAATTATGTTCCTCATCTTCTCCAGCTCTTTTTCATATTCCTCAATCCCGGCCTTTGAGAGAGACAAAAACTCGGCACAGCTTTTCACATCTTCTTTTTCTTCAGCATCCACCCGAACAGTGTATTTATCCTCTGGCACAGGAACCTTCAGGGCATTAAACTTCTTCTCAAAGTCATCTACTAAACCAGCCTTTGCCACATTGGCCTTGTAGTAAGCCCAGTTGATAGCAGGTGGTTTCTCAGGGAGAGTAGCCAACCTGGAGGTAAGTGTCTCATTCCAGGATTTCAGGGAGTTAGCAATGGCCTTCTGGTTTCGGGGTATGATCTCCCCAAAAGCTACCCAGTCAATGGTTTTTAGAGCAAGTTTTCGTGCAGCCATCTTGAGATCCTTCACCGACCCCGGCGGCCTAGAGTCCACAGCAGCAAGGAACGGAACTGGGTCCCAGACTTTGTTTAAAAGCTGTACGAGATCATAGGGAGGCCTGGAGAGATGAAGCAGTTTGCCTAAAGTGATACCCATAGCTAGTTGGTAGTGAAACTAGAACTAAAATATGAGTTGTGATATTCAGTCTCTTAAAACTTTGTTCTTAGTTCCGTTAGCACTAACCCAAGTTTTTCCTCCCTTGCCCTAGATTCCTACTCTTCTCAAAGAGGTAACTCTCTGTCCTCTCTGCTCCACCATCTTTTCAAGCTTCGGTTCTTACTACCTTGTCTCACAGTCCTATTGAAATGGAAGGAGAAAGGCTTGGGAGTCTTAAGTTTGAGCTTGCTGAGGTAGAAGAATGGACCTTAGCATTGGCTGCACATTAGAATTGCTTAGAGAGCTTTTATAAAATACTGATACCTAGGATTCTGATTTTTTACTCCCATATTCGTTTGCTCATTATTGAGATGACTTATTTAAAAAAAATTTTTTTTTTTAGATTTTATTTATTTATTTGACACAGACATAGTGAGAGGGGGAACACAAGCAGGGGAAGTGGGAGAGGGAGAAGCAGGCTTCCGGGCTGAGCAGGGAGCCCAATGCGGGGCTCAATCGGGACTTCGGGATCTGAGCCAAAGGCAGACACTTAATGACTGAGCCACCGGGCACCCGAGATAACTTATTTTAGCTTAATATTCCACAAAAGGAATACATCAGTTAGAAATTGTCTCTTTCTCAGAAGACATAGATTATTTTTTCTTTCTCATAATTTCTCAGGTCACTGAACTTGTCCCAATCTGCAGCAGCTCAAGTCTGTCTTAGAAAAAGTTTGAAACCTCTGTTGCCAAGCTTCCAGAAGCAGACCCATTAAAAATTTTTTTTAAAGATTTTATTTATTTAGAGAGAGTGTGCATGAGCGGGTGGAGAGGGAGAGAGAGAATCTTAAGCAGGCTCCACACCTAGCAGCTCTAAAGACCCTGAGATCATGGCCTGAATCAAGAGTCGGCTGCTTAACTGACTGAACCACCCAGGTGCCCCAATACTCAATGAATTTTTATATATGTATACTTCATGTAAAGACTGCTCACATCAGGATATGCATCAAGTCAAGATAGAGAATATTTCCAGAACTCCAGAAGGCTCCCTTGTGCTTCTTCCTCATCAGTACTGGCTGCCCAAGTTACCACTTATTGTGACTTCTATCTCCATTGATTAGTTTTGTGAACTCTTGAGTTTCGTGTAATAGAATATAAATAGAATCAGTATGCACTCTTTTGGGTCTGGCTGCTTTTGCTCAACACTGTGTCTGGATATTGGGTATTCCATCTATGTTGTATGTAGGAGTATGTAATGTTTTATTGTTTGGATGTACCACAATTATTTATTCTGTTGATGGACATTTGGGATCCTGTTTTTTAAATATTTATTAATAAATAAATAGAGATAGAGCGAGAGCAAGTGAGAGAACATGAGCGGTGGGGAGGGGCAGAGGGAGAGGAAGAAGCAGGCTCCCTGCTGAGCAAGGAGCCCAATGTGGGGCTCGATCCCAGAACCCTGGGATCACATCTGAGCCGAAGGCAGACGCTTAACTGACTGAGCCATCCAGGCACCCTGGACATTTGGGATCTTAACAGTTTGGGCTTTTTGACAAAGCTGTCATGGATACTCAGAAGTGTTGTGTATGTCTTTTGGTGGACGTATGCTCTCATTTCTCTTGGGTGTATACCCAGGAATAAGATTCTAGGTCATATATCAGCTCTGGTAGATACTGCTAAAGAGTTTGGTTGTACTAGGTGTTAGCATTCAGTTTTTTTTTTTTTTTTTTTTTTTTTTTTTTTTAAGTAGGCTCCATGC
>NW_027397080.1:19957270-20424212 GCF_003265705.2 Callorhinus ursinus
TTTTTTTTTTTTTTTTTTTTTTTTTTTTTAAGTAGGCTCCATGCCCAGCATGGAGCCCAGTATAGAACTTGAACTCATGACCCTGAGATCAAGCCCCTAGCCAAGATCAAGACCTGAGCTGAGATCAAGAGTCAAAATGCTTAACCGACTGAGCCATCCAGGTGCCCCTCAAGTTTTGTTTTTGTTTTTTGTTTTTTGTTTAAAGATTTTATTTACTTATTATTTGACAGAGAGAGACAGCACGAGAGAGGGAACACAAGCAGGAGTGGGAGAGGGAGAAGCAGGCTCCCCACTGAGCATGGAGCCCGATGTGGGGCTCGATCCCAGGACCCTGGGATCATGACCTGAGCCGAAGGCAGACGCCTAATGACTGAGCCACCCAGGCGCCCCTCAAGTTTTTTTTTTTATTATGAAAAATTCCAAACATTCACAGAAGGAGGGAGGCTAATAGAGTGAATCTACGTATATCTATATTCAATAATTTTCAAGATGTTGCTGCTACATTTGCTTCATTTCTGTTCTAATTTTTAATGTGTTGAGGAATTTTAAAGCAAATCCCAGAAATCATGTCATTTTACCCCTACACACTTGTTTAAAAAAAGATTTTATTTATTAGAGAGAGCGCACGTGTGAGGAGGGGTGGGAGGGGGAGGGAGAGGGACAAGCAGACTCTGTAGGGAGCCAGACACGGGGCTGGATCTCACAACTCTGATATCCTGACTTGAGCCAAAGTGAAGAGTTGGACACTTAACCAACTAAGCCACCCAGGTGCCTTATCCCTACACACTTTTATATGCATATTTAAATATGGACGTTTTCTTATATAACCATAATGCCGTTATCAAATTTAATGAAATTAACAGATCCTTAATAATATCTAGATAAGATCATAATGAGATTTCCTTGATTGTCTTGAAAATGTCTTTGCAGTTAGTTGGGATAAGGATCTGACCAGCCACACGATACATTAAGTTGTTATGTTTCCTCAGTTTCTTTGTATGTAGCAGAGCCCTTCTTTCTCTGCTCCCCCTTTTTCATATCACTGACTCATTGTGGAAATTGAGTCAGTTGCCAGACAGTAAGGATATTTTTGAAAGCTCCTAGGTTTTTCTAATAATTTCGCTAAGGTTGAAAACCCCTCGGAGTATAAATCTCAGGACTGTTCTTTTACAGAGAGGTGAAGTCTAGGGTCTAGAATATAGTCATGAAGGTCTCATTTGTCTGTCCCGATTTTACTTTGTGGTGTGAATCTTCTTGTTTAGTAGGAACTTCAAAGGTTGATTCTCTAACTTAAGAATCAGAGACTCTGACATGAAAAGCAGATATGATTTCTTCCCTGTTGAAGTTCTTTTCTTGTAGAACTGTTGATCATGAGGTTTTTTTTTTTTCTTTTTTAATTAGTTGAACACAATTGGAAATTGGAAAATAGGTCATTCACGGCAGTTGAAAGAAAACTTTAAGGGATTAGGAAATTAAGTCTATACACAGCACAGGGAGGAAGTGTTAAAACATCCATGTAGGTGGGATGCTGGAGTGTCCCCAGGCAGGCCACAATAAAGTGCAACAGGAGTTGGTTTTCCAAACCGGGAAGACCTAGGGTGATTCCTTCTAGTTTGTGTCAAGCATCTTCTAGCAATTAGCCACCATATCACTCCATCTTCTTTATCTATGTGGGCCAAATTGTGCAAATAATCTTATTTTTCTTAATTTCTTATTTTCTTAATCTTAATTCATCAGATCTAAGTGCTTAACAGAGTTTTTTTGTGGGAAAGTCGGTAATGTTGGTCACTGGCATGGACTGAAGTGGTATATCCACTGTAAACCTACGGAAGGTCAGAGTGGCTGTAGCATAGGCTTTGAAGTACTGTGGGATTATTACCTAATCCTAGGTTGTCAGAACTAGAAGGGCCCCTGGGCTCTTGGATTCTACCCACCCCCTCCCCTTTCTTAGGTTTTTTTTGTTAGAGAAAATGTCAAATTTATACAAAAGGAAACTTCATAAAAATGGGACTCCCATGTACCCATCTCCCGTTTCAGCAGTTAGGAACTCATGGCCAATCTTATTTCATCTATACCCTTATCCACTTAACCCCATTCTGTATTATTTTGAAGCAGATTCCAGACATTGTATCATTTCATCTGTAAACATTTCATTATGTATGTTTAAAAGTTAAGGGTCCCTGGGTGGCTCAGATGGTTAAGCGTCTGCCTTCAGCTCAGGTCATGATCCCAGGGTCCTGGGATTGAGCCCCGCATCAGGTTCCCTGCTCAGTGGGAGCCTGCTTCTCCCTCTCCCTCTGCCTCTCCCCCTGCTCATGTTCTCTCTCTCTCTGTATCTCTGTGTCTCAAATGAATAAATAAAATCTTAAAAAAAAAAAAAAGTTAAGGGCTTCTTGAGGCGCCTGGGTGGCTCAGTCATTAAGCATCTGCCTTCGGCTCAGGTCATGATCCCAGGGTCCTGGGATCGAGCCCCACGTCGTGCTCCCTGCTCGGCGGGGAGCCTGCTTCTCCTCCCTCTGTCTGCCTCTCTGCCTACTTGTGCTCTCTATCTCTCTGTCAAATAAATAAATAAAATCTTTAAAAAAAAAAAGTTAAGGGCTTCTTAAAATTAAAAAACCTACAATTTTAATAATCACATAAAAAACAAGAATTCTTTAATACCATCAAATATCCAGTCATTCAAATTTTCATTTTCTTGTCCATGATTCTGTTTTGTTTTTTACAGTTAGTCTGAATCAGGATCCAGTTAAGATCTATACATTGTGATTGGTTGATATGTCTTTTTTTAAAGAATCTTTTAATCCATAGGTTCTCTGTCCACATCCCCTCCCTTTTTTATTTAAAAAATTAAAAAAAATATTTTAGTTCTTTATTTTAGAGAGAGAGAGAGAGAGTGTGAGGTGGAGGAGGGGCAGAGAGAGAGGGAAAGAATCTCAAGCATATTCCACGCTCAGCGTAGAGCCTGACGCAGAGCTTGATTCTACAACCCTGAGACCATGACCTGAGCCTAAACCAAGAGTTGGATGCTCAACCGACTGAGCCACCCAGGTGCCCCCCTCCCTTTTTTAAATATACAGGGTATATTAGTTATATGTTGCAACATAAAACAATACTCATTTATTATATCAGTTTCTGTGGGTTAGGGAGCCGGGCATGGCTTTAGCTGGGTCCCCTGCTTCAGGGTCTCACACAGGCTATAATCAAGATATGAACCATCAAGGTGGGACTGAGGAAGGACCAGCTTCAAGTTCTCTCAGAGGTGGTTGGCAGGATTCAGGTCCTTGTGGGCAGTTGGATTGAGGGCCTCAGTTTCTTGCTGGTTGGTAGACAGAGGCCACCTTCAGTTCCTTGCCATATAGGCCTCTCCAGCACAGCAGATAGCTTCATCACAGCGAGAGATGGCAAAAGAGAGAAAGTGCCAGCAGGAAAGAATTCAGTCTTTTATAACCTAATCTCAGAAATGACGTCCTAATTCTTGCCGTATTCTTGTTATTAGAAGAAGGTCATGAGGCCCAGACCAAACTCAAGGGGAGGAGCCCACGTAGAACATGGACACTAGCAGGTGGAGATCATTGGGAGCCATTTTAGGAGACTGCCCATCTTCTAGAGATAAACTCTGGAGTCCAGATCTGCTGACTATCAATATATTTGCCTTTTTACCATATTTTTGATGCCACTGGCAAGAAAAAGGCCCCTCAACCTGTGCATTTCATTTGCCTCTATGTAATAACTCTGTTGTGCAGTTTCCTTTTGTTACAATCCGATAAATGCTATGTTTATATTTGTCAGTAACCAGAGCAAGTTGTTAAAAATCATAGGTAGAATAGGTTGATAGGACTTTTTCACCTTGACCAAGAGATAAACCAGTCACCGGTCTTTAAAAAAGATATTGACGATGTGTTTCACACTCTGCCAGGCCTGTAGAGGTACCAAAAAAGCATAAAAGAATAAGAGGGTAGTCTGTAATTATTGTGTGGTATGGACAATAAGTGCAAAAAAATAGAAATGAGCATTGAGTCAATCAGCCAATATTTTTGGAGCACAAAGCTCTGTGTACAAAGTTCCATGTTAAGTGCTGTGGGGAACATAAAACTAGACAACCTTCTGTTCTTTCCTTAGGAGATGATATAAAATAAAGCTATGATGCAAAGTAGACTGGAAATTGTGCAAGTAGAGATACGGACAAAGTACTTTGGGTGCAAAGGATGGATAGGCTTAGAATGTTAGAGCCACAAAGGGCCCTTATAGAGCATCAGGGCCAGTGGTCTTTACCATTCTGGGGACATGGAGCCATTTAGTCAGAGAAGTTGAAGAATCCTTGCTAAGAAAAGAGAATCATGTGAAATTAGAAAGAATATAAATTTTCAACTGCCAGGGATGGGAGAACTTGAGATGAAAACAGGTAGCCATAGATCATAGAACAAAACTACTCCTGGACTGAGGGCTTTCTTAATAGCACCCCTAAACTGGCCAAAGGTAGACTCTGCAGCTGCCTTACGTACCTATAATATAACAATAACCATGTTTTATAGTGGCCAAAGTACTTTCACATATATTATTTCATTTTATCCTTACAATCTTATAGTCCAGATATATTGGTCATTTCTGTTATACAAATGAGGAAACTTCTACTCAGAGGATTATAATAATCCACAAGGGTCACAGACCCAGTAAACTGGAGAAACAGCACTGAGTCTGAGGATTTCATTGCCCAGCGTACTGCCCAGTATGTGTGTGCTCTGAGTGTGTGCGCTCTTTGTTCTGTGTGTTTGTGATACTGAAGACGCTGACTTGAGACTTGCTCGCAAGCAGGACTTACGAAGAGGGCGAGGTAAAGGGACACATGCAAGGCTACAAGAAGGGAACTTGGACCAAGGGGTGGTGGGGAAATGCCGAGAACCGGGCGTGGAGCCCGCTGAGGTCTTCTGACGGGGGCGTCCTCCCCGCCCTTCCTGATGCTGCCCGGTGACACCTCTGGTCCCGCCCACCTCTTTTAGTACTTCTTTAAAATTATTTCTGCTGGAACTGGGCCAGTGAATTTCCCAAGGTTCTTTTCCCAAGGGCTTCGTGGTATACTTAGAGGGAAAGAGAAACTAAATAAAAATGTGCAGGGGGTGTAATGCTTTATCCGAATGGTGATGAGGAGAAAATTGGATTAACATTTATAGGATACACTTTACGCCAGGCCTTGTGTGTGTACACTTAATGTGTATTTTCCTATAATCCCGACATCAGCCCTGTGAAGTTTAGAGAGAATCTCTGTGTACACTTGAAGAGCCTGAGATTGGGAAGTGGTATCACCTGAACTGCTGTGTGACTGAATTGTAGGGGAACCGCGATTGCCTGGCTTCTGAGACCATGCGGATTTCTTCCTTCGTAGTATGTTGCCTGGGCAGCAGGCAGGGTGCAGGAGGAGTGTGCCACAGAGACAAAGGGAAGCTCTCTAGAGGCTATAAAATGGAAGGAAAATTCTTGCTGGGGTAGAAGTAATGATGATGACTCCAAAATGTGCCTTGAAATTAAAATGTCAGAGCAGACCTTCTAAACCCAAGCCCTCCAGTATAAACAGCCATGCCTTCTGTTCCTGACACACCAAGGGGAAGTGTATAGAAGGGCATTTTTATCTTCCGTTGTAGTGAGGGAGATGAGATGTAGGTATAAAAAAAGACTTCCGGGTTGATACTCTGGACATTTGGGAATCAGTCCAAGGGGAGTAGAATTCTAAGCTGAGGAAAAAGGCTTGAAGCCTTTGGGTGACTTGCTGCCCGTACGTGAGGCGGTGCTAGGATAGTGCCTCCTTTGAACAGAAACAGATGAAACCGAGTGTCCTCAGCCCTGCGTCCTCTTGGGTCCATCACTTTCACTTTGAAATAGCCAGACTTCTCTAAACAGCTGTCTGTACTCACTGCCTCCCTCCACTTAGCCTGTCCCAGGCTGGTTTCTGTCAGTCTTCTGTACACCTCTCAATAAGGTCACTTGTGTCCTCTGTGAAGCCGAAATCAACAGATTTTTTGGGGTCATTTTCTCAGGGAAGTTGACACTGTTGACCACTCGTTCCTTCCAGAAACACTCTCTTGTCTTGGCTCCAGTGATGTAACACTGTGCTATCCTTCCTCCTACTTCTCCTCCGTCCTACAGCTATGAAATGTTCTACTGTCCCAAGCCCTCCTCTCTACTCATAGTAGATACTCTCCCTCGGTGATCTCATCCACCCATTGGCTTTAGTAACCACACCTCTGTGGACATGACTCATAAATTTATGTATCCAGCCTGGATTGTTCCCCTGTGCTACAGACCCATTTATTTATTGTCAGCCAGGCCCCGTTCTAAGATATGGAATACCCCGGGGATATAGTGATGAGGTAGACAGAAGGTAGGGGTAGGGGTGGGGAGGAAGAAACGAACAAGAAACAAGTAAACGAGATACCAGATGGGGTTAAATGCTGAGGTGCACATAAACCAGGGTGATCTGTTAAGAGGTTGAGAGCTACCTTATATTGTCTGGTCAAGTCTTTACAGAGGTGGTAGGATTTAAGCTGACCCTTCAGTGACCAAAAAGAGCCAGCTGTGCAGAGGGAAGAGGAAACAGCTAGTGCAAAGGCCCCAAGGCTGAATGCTGTGTGCAAGTATCAGGGAGTGGGGAGGGGACCTGTTAGGAGATGAGGTCATAGAGGTAAGGACGGACCATATCACCCAGGGCCTGGTAGACTTGGTGAGGACTTTAGATTATTCTAAGTGAAAGGGAAAGCTGTGAGGTGTTTTGTTATGTTGTTTTTAAGCAGAAATAGAGTCTTGATCTGATGAAATGTTTATAAATTTAATTTGCCACTATCTAGAGAGTGGTGTATATATAGGGGGGAGAGTTGGTAGCAGAGAGACTTAAGGAGGCTGTTGTAGTAGGTAGGGTGAAAGTCCAGTAGCTTGGGCTAGGGTGCTTTATAGGGGCTAGAGAGCAGAGGGATAGGTTCAAGAAAATTTGGAAGTGGAGTTGATAGTGGAGTTGATTGGACCTGCTGATGGATTTACAGGTGGGGTGTGAGGGAAAGAGACACCCGGCACGGTTGGGTGTTCAGCCTGGGCGGTTGGGTGAATGGTGGTATTGTGAATTGGGGAAAGATGTAAAGAGGAATGAGTTTGGGGAAAGAAGGGTGGGAGGTAAAATACCATCAAGAATCTGAGAATATATGGATATGTGATATCAGTTACACATCCAGGTAGAGAAGTCATGTAGGCTGTCGGATATGCCTCTGGAATTCAGGGAGGTCATTGCTGGAGATAAAAATTTGGAGGTCATTGATATTAAAAGTCATGGGACTGGAGGAGATTGCCCAAAGAAGGGAGGGTACAGGTAAAGAGGAAAGGCCCCAGGACTGTCTCTGGTCAAGTAGAAGAGAAGGCAGAGCAGACTGAGGATGACCCGTTTAGTAGGAAGATCAGGAAAAGTGTGATGTCCTGGAACCAAGGAAGAAAGGGTTTCAGTAGAGGAAGAGTGGTTATTTGTGTTAAATGCCATTTGGAGGATAAGGAAGGGACCACACAGAATTTGGCAGTGTTGAGGCCTTTGGCTCTGATGGACAGTTTTCGTGGAGCATTGAAGATAGAAGACTGATTGGCGTGAATTGAGAATGAGAGGTACGAAGTGAAGAGTAGAGACCACTCTCGGTTTTGCTGTGAGGAGAAGCAGAGGCATTGAGGCTGGACTAGCTGGAAGGAGGTGTGAGATCAAGGGAGAGTTTATTGTTTCTGGTTTTTGTTTTTTAAGATGAGAAATTCTAGAATCTTGCTTTCCAAATGTGGCCCCTGGATCAATCTGGGAACCTGTTAGAAATAGGGAAACTTAGGCCCCACCCCAGACCTACGGAGTCAGTGCCTACACTTCAGGGCGATCCCCAGCTGATTTGGGTGCATTTTCAGGTTTGAGAAGCACTGTTCTGGAGTGTGGCTTCTCAAGCTATCGGTGATGCAGGACCAATTAATTTTTTCTAATCTGTCTAGGACCTACATGTGAGACTGCTATGTGCATTTTGTCTGTAACTCACTCCACGTGTGACTCACTGTGTGAGTTGATCAGCATCCTCACTGGTCTAGAACCCTATCTGAGAAGTCCTCCTCGGATCCTGTGCTTGGATGTTGTAGCCAGGTCAGTTTGCTTCCCAGATATCCAAGTGCCTCTTCTCAGTTCCTGTACTCCCCACCGGTAGGAGTCTGCGAGCCAGTGCTGGCCTGTGGGCCACATGCTGGTTGAATAGGGGCATTTGAGAGTCTGCGCAGGGAGAAAAATGATGTAAGCGAGCAGAGGTCGCTTCTGAAGAGGGAATCGGATCCATCCTTAGACATGAAAAGTTGTACTTCATGTATCAGCAAAGCCTCTTCATTGTAACAACAGGGGAAGCAGAATGCTCGACTTGGAGTTAGGAGATGATGGTCTGAGTGTTGCTTCTTGGGGACAAAGTCATTTAGCTGATGAGGGCTGGAGGTTTATTGAGAAAGAAAAAGATGTGCAAGAGTCATTTTGGGGAGTCACAAAGTGAACCTAGCAAGGGAAATGTTGTGGGATTGCTGGCAGCATCGAGGGGCGTGTTTGAGATTTGTGGTGATAAATTTAAAATGTGGGTGCCTGGCTGGCTCAGTTGGTAGAGCATGTGATTCTTGATCTCGGGGTTGTGGGTTCAAGCCCCGTGCTGGGCATGGATCCTACTTAAAATTTTTTTTTAAAAACGATGCCAGTCAGTAGTTGGCATTTTCTCTAGAGACACAGCTTAGTTGGTAACTTAGCTGCGTTGGTGTGGGCCTGGAGAGGTTGTTAGTATGGTTTAGTGTGATCTGAAGTTTTACTAGTTGAATACGATGGGCAGGGGGGCAAGTGAATGAAAGATATTTGCAGGGCGCCTGGGTGGCTCAGTCGGTTGGGCGGCTGCCTTCGGCTCGGGTCATGATCCTGGAGTCCCAGGATCGAGTTCCGCATCGGGCTCCCTGCTCAGCGGGGAGTCTGCTTCTCCCTCTGACCCTCCCCCCTCATGTGCTCTCTCTCTCTCTCTCTCAAATAAATAAATAAAATCAAAAAAAAGATGTTTGCAAGGGACTGACTATGAGGGAAGTGAGCACATGAAGGGGGCATGTAATACCATTAAATTACTTAACTTCTCTTTTATAAGATGGGGATAATAGTTTGTAGAGTTGTTGTAAGGGTTCGGTTAATTCCTACAAAGTGCCCAGAAAGGGGCCTGGGGCATGGTAGGTGCTGCGTACCCCCCCAGTGTGGTTAGCTCTTACCGCCCTCATGCCTCCTGGCCCACGGATCTGGCCTTCCTCCACATCTTTTGGCACCTTTCTTCTCTCCTTCCATCTGTGGTCCATACTGAAGCTGAAGTGATCTTTTTGAAATGTACACACCTTACCCCTTACTTAACACTTAAATGACTTTCTGTAGCTCTTTGGATAAGGACACAAATCCATAATTCGGTTTCCAAGTGCCTGTGTGGTGTGGCTTTCTCCATACCTGTCCAACTTTGTCTCCCGTCATGCGTCTGCTTGTTCCGCCTTGTTGTCATCCAGTTTAGCTCAAGTTCATTGTGCTCCCTCTTCTACTTAGAAACGTCCTGACCACTAGTGGTAGCCTCTTAGACTTCTCTGTGAGTGGGTCAGCTTCTATTAATTTACTAGTGTGATTTTTTAATCACTGTTTTCCTGTTGCACTATATAGTAAATGGCATGAAGATAGTGCTTACCTCAGAGCTTGATGCATGGTAACCACTCAGTATTTGCACGAATACATTATTGAATGAAAGAATGCACAAACTACCCATCAACTTCTTGTCGGTTTGTGATATTTGGGATGTGGCTCAGGACTGGCTTTCTTGAAGGTTAGAGCTCAGAGAATTCCTTGGAGAGGTGGTATAATGCAGAGGAGAAAGCAAATTGGGGGTCAGAAATACCTAGGTGAGAATCCACTTATCAGCTATGTGACTTTGACCCTTTATCTCTTCCTCATTTATAAAATAATCATGATGGCATTTACCTGAGGGGGTTACTGTGAAGATTAAATTAGGTAATAAAAGCACTTTTGGTTTCTTTTTCCTTGGGCTGCTTGTTGTGACTTGCTGTTTACATTTACCATTACCTGCCCTAATCCTTGTGGCTCCTTGATCCTAATTAAAGACTCCTAGGGGTGAAAGCGAGTCAGTGTGTTCTTCTGATTCAGCCAACTTTCTAAAGCAGGTCTAAAACCAACAATTTTAGACATGTGGTTCTGTTGCTAAACCCCACAAACATGGGCTAATTGCAAGGAAGCCTAGTCTCAATTATAGCCTACTTTTAGAAAAGGAAACAGTGGACAGGTGGTGGTCCTTGAGGGCCTGCTTCTAAACAGATGCCCTAATCACAAGCTAGTATTTATCAATTGTGTATTAATAAGTGGTTCCAAAGTGTTTGAAAGTTCTTAAATCCTTTCTTTCTAATTTTAATCTCATTTATTATACTCTTGGTTCTTTGTTAGGTAAAGTTTCTTTGGTAAGCTTTCTTTGGTTTCTTTGGTGAAGTTCAGAAATGGGATTACTGGATTCTAGTCCTGTCTCTGTTAGGAGCTTCTTGAAAGAGTCACAGATCTTAATCTGTT
Source organism: Callorhinus ursinus (assembly GCF_003265705.2). Taxonomy (NCBI): domain Eukaryota; kingdom Metazoa; phylum Chordata; class Mammalia; order Carnivora; family Otariidae; genus Callorhinus; species Callorhinus ursinus. Next base: position 19,967,886 of record NW_027397080.1, read on the forward strand.
TGCTCATCTGTCATGTGGGGGATAAGAGTATCTGTCTTCTCATCCCAAGAGTTACATGGATAAAAGAGTTATCCTAGGAGATCAGACATTGTTATTATTATTTTAAAGATTTATTTATTTATTTGAGAGAGCGCATACGAGTGATGGAGAGGGGCAGAGGAGGATGGAGAGAGAAACTCAAGCAGGCCCCGTGCTGAGCATGGAGCCTGACACAGGGCTCGGTATCACGACTCTGAGATCATGGACCTGAGCTGAAACCAAGAGTCAGATGCTTAACTGACTCCACCACCCAGGTACCCCAAATTGGACATTATTTTAGCAACCCGCCATCATAGGTATTGAAGTCTGTTATTAACATAAACTCTAGGAATTAATAATAATAAGATTATTAATTTATTCTTTAAAAATTTGAATAATTGTATAACCCTGAGGTATTCTAATAAATCGTGTGAATTGGGATGTTGCCACTTTTGCCTTTTGGGACCTATTACTTATGGTTTCTTCAAGGGCATGGAGACAGCATGTTAAGGGTTATACGTGTTGTTATTGGAAAGGCCCTTAAATATCATTTTGTCCTTAGTGTTTTGTTTGGCTAATAAAACAGAGACCCAGAGTATAAAAAACTTGTGTGAGGTTGACAGCGTGTCAGGTGGCTGTGAACTCCCTGCTCCAGGTTCCTCACCCTAAGAGGGTACCTCTTCCGCAGTTTCCCACTTGCTCTGGATTCTCCGCCCTTGTGGCAGGTGGGGTAGGGCAGAGGGGGGTTGAGAAAAAGGCAGGGCTTTCAGACATGTCTTCTGCAACCTGTGTTTTTGCCCCTATTTTTACCTGGAGTGTCGTTTTTTTTTTTTTTTTTTTTTTTAAGATTTTATTTAACAGAGAGAGACACAGCGAGAGAGGGAACACAAACAGGAGGAGTGGGGAGCGGGAGAAGCAGGCTTCCTATGGAGCCAGGAGCCCAATGTGGGGTTCAGTCCCAGGACCCTGGGATCATGACCTGAGTCGAAGGTAGATGCTTAACGACTGAGCCACCCAGGCGCCCCTACCTGGCGTGTCTTGAACTCCTGCATGAAGTGATTTGAGTGTGGGAAGCTGGTCAGGGATGGCATTCAGCTTAGCTGCTTTTATCAGCCTAGGTGGCACTAGGTTGGCTGTCCCCAACCCCAGACCCAGTGATTGGACCCACTCCATCCTGCCATCAGCCTGTTTACAGGTTGGCTTTTTGGTGAAGAAATTGCATAGGGCAGAAAAAACAAAATCCCTCCTCGCTTTTTTCCTGAACACTCCTGAGAATGCTCCCTCAGCAACTCTAGGGGCAAAATGATTGTCTCCTTGCTTCTTGCTTCTCATTAGACACAGCGGGGCACCAGATTTGACTCCTAGGACTTTGGATATTATGGTTATCTCAGGTTTAAATTTTTCTTTTCTTTTTTTAAAAAGATTTTTATTTTTATTTATTTATTTATTCGCGAGAGAGAATGAGAGATAGAGAACACGAGAGGGAAGAGAGTCAGAGGGAGAAGCAGACTCCCTGCCGAGCAGGGAGCCCGATGTGGGACTCGATCCCGGGACTCCAGGATCATGACCTGAGCCGAAGGCAGTCGCTTAACCAACTGAGCCACCCAGGCGCCGTCAGGTTTAAATTTTTATCCTGCCCTCTCATTTTCCACCTTCAGCTTGGTTCTTTGCTTACATCTGGAAGAACTCAAAAAGTTAATTAGTAGATATGAGGGGTGGCCTGCTCCAGCAGAATTGCAGGGCCACGGTATCTCTGTGATCCTTAGTTATTCTGGTTCTCTCTGGTAGCGGTTTTTCTGGTAACAAAATCAAGGTATCACTGTGTACACTCAGGTGAAGGACTGAGGGTGGTTCTTCTAGAGACTGCGGATGACCCACAGTTTCTCAGTTTGGATAATTTCTCTTGATCTGCAGATGTCATGGACTCTTTTCTCTGTCATCTCCATTCTGTTCTTAAGCCCTTTCAGAGGATTTTTGTGGTTGTTGTTTCAGGTATTACATTTCTGTTCTGAAATTTCCACTTTTTTTTTTTTTTTTTAAAGATTTTATTTGAGAGAGAGACACACAGCACAGGTGCACAACACAGGTGCCTGAGAGAGGGAACACAAGCAGGGAGAGTGGCAGAGGGAGAAGCAGGCTTCCCGCGGAGCAGGGAGCCCGATGCAGGGCTCGATCCCAGGACCCTGGGATCATGACCTGAGCCGAAGGCAGACACTTAACCGACTGAGCCACCCAGGCGCCCCTGAAATTTCCACTTTTCAAATAAAAGTTTTTTCACTTCCTGTGCTTAGCTATAATTGCTGCTTTAATATCCTTGTCTGATAATTCCTGTATTTGGGTCATCTTGGAATTGCCCTCTGTTCATTGTCTTTTCCCTTGCAAATTGGGTATAGTTTTTCTAGTTCTTCATGTAATCTGGGATTGTAGCCTGAACATGAATGTGTGTGGATGTTATGTTGTGGAGACCCTGATAATTTCTGCTGATGTTTTTATTTTAGCAGGCAGTTACCTAAGATTCAAAACTGCAGGGTCTGTCTCCCCTGTGGGGAGTGGGTATGCAGTTCAAACCTTAGTCCAGTTCTTTGGTCCTTGGCTGAGGTGCTTGGGTTCTGCCCTGTGTGTGCACGGTTCAGGGCTCAGCTAGAAGTTTGGATGGAGTTCATACACAGCACCTGGGACTTTGCTTCTCTGGCCCTCTTTCTTATTTCCCATTACCTGTGGCTGCTCTGGACTCTGTGGTTCCTCCAGAGAGAAAGCCTGGGGTTTATTTTTCAATTGGCACTGCCGCTCGTCAGCCCTCTGGTGAAAGCTCCAAAACTGGGGAATTTGTCCCATCCCAGCCCCTTCTCCCAGTTTTTGACTTCTCTCCAAACTCTGCCGGCCTTTGTTCACTTCAGATAGTTTTTTACATTTTATCCAAAGTTTATTGTGGTTATCTGTTGGAGGATAATACTGGAACCAGAATCATCTCATAGCATTTTTATCCGTTATCAAAGTGTTTTGGGAACAAAAGTGATACATATTTAGAGAGCTTCAGACTTCAGCAATCATAAAAGGATAATTGGATGCATTTTTTTCCAGTGTAGCCTATTATCTCAGGTGGACTCAACCGTGTTCATTTTAACTTGCTTTGCAACCTTGGGTAAGTCTCTTCTCGTGGGACTCACTTTCTCCTCTGGCACATGAGGCAGTTGGACTCTCCGTGGTCTGTAAGGGTTCCTTTCATCACTGCTTCTAGACTGACAGACAGATAGACACTACCCACACATATACACTGCCACCACTATCTCCAGCAAAAGGTAACGAGAAGCAGCAGAAGAGGTGCCAGAGGGAAGTGGTATGGGCGGTTCTCCCAGGGTGGAAAGCTCTCTGAAGGGGCAGCACTAAAGAGTATGAGGATCTTTACAGTCATCCTCTTGTGCTGGGGACAGAAGGCCAGTATCCAAGGATGCAAGAAGTAAATGACATTCAGAAGCAAAGGAAAGAAATCATTTGCTGCTTGCTTCCATCCCTTAGAAATAAGGAGAGAATGTAGACAGTTGAAAATAAATCTGGATCATCAGGAGTTCCTGTTTGTTTGCTTCTGGGCAGTGTATTCTATCCTGTTTTGAAAGGAGTAGCCCCCTGCGCCTTAGTAATATGCCGGGAAATGTGGCAGGAGATTGTGGGGGCAGTAGCTCTCAGCGGTGCTGCTGTCATTGTTGGGCCGAGTGGAGATAGAGCAGATTGAAATAGCAATTATACACGGTCTACTCCGACTGACTTTTTTAAAAATGTGTGTGGCGGGGGGAGGGTTTCTGGGGGAAGCTAAAACTTCTCCCACATCCACTCAGGCCATCCCTTGGGTGCTGACCCTGGTATAGATCTTTTTTCCTACTTTTCTATTTTTATTGCTTGTCACTAATTCTTTTCTGTTCTGGTCTTACTGGTTTGAGGCTTCAGGCCCTCATATTTCTTTTAAAGATTTATTTATTTATTTGAGAGCATGTGCAAGAGGAGGTGGGGGAGGGGCGGGGGGGGAGAGGATCAGTGAGGAGCCTGACTCCGGGCTGCATCTCATGACCCTGAGATCATGACCTGAGCCAGAACGAAGAGTTGGATGCTCAACCAAGTAAGCCACCCAGCCGACCCCCTCATCTTTCTTTTAAAGCCATTTGAAAAAACTATCATTCAATTATCTCTCTCTTTTAATTTTAAGCCATCTCACTCTAGGAACATAGAGGCAGGGATGGACACTGTGTGTGTGTTAAGGGGTTGGTAGTGGAGGTGGAAATCAGACTAAAGGGACCAACGGCCTCCAAAGGAGGCCACAAGGTAGTCTGTGGGATGTGTAAGGGAGGGATGGGCCATGATGATGAGAGAAGGGGGTTAGTTTGTGTTTAAGATCAAGTATGGAAGCTTTACTTCCCGTGTAGAAGGTATCTTTCCATTCTTTGGCAAGATGAGGATAGACAGAAGTTTGCCCCAGATCTTCCACCTCTAGTAATTCTTCTGAAACTTTAGGGGTAACATTCAATGGGTTAGTAGACCTTTCAGGTCTCCGGCAGAATGCTTGTTACAAAACCAGAGGGTAATTTTCAGACAGAGAAGCCCTACTTGGTTCTAATTGATACAGGGTGGTTCAAGGCCCTTTTGAGGACCACATCTCGAAGGCAACCCAATGAGAGTCAGCCTGGTGAAGGGGCTTTTTTGTCAGACAGGCATGGGTTTAAATCCTGATGACTGCCATTCATTCATTCATTTAAAGATTTTATTTATTTATTTGACAGAGAGAGACACAGTGAGAGAACACAAGCAGGGGAGTGGGAGAGGGAGGAGCAGGCCTCCTGCTGAGCAGGGAGCCCGATGATGCGGGGCTGGACCCCAGGACCCTGGGACTTTGCTTCTCTGCAAATTGGGTATAGTTTTTCTAGTTCTTCATGTAATCTGGGTAAGTGGTCAATTTGTATCACCAGATACAAATTAATAAATGGCAGTCATGCTTAACGACTGAGCCACCCAGGCGCCCCCTGACTGCCATTTATTAACAAGCTGTAAGATCTTGGACAAATTACTTGACTTCTTGAAATTTAGATTCTTTAGTAGGGGATGATATTATTGTATTATTGTCTTGTATGAAATATAAAACATATTGCTCAGGGTGTGGTAGGTACTCCACAGATGTTTGGGGTTTTTTTTCTTACCCATCTTCTAGAACATCATATTTTTAGTAGCATCCTGGCTTTAGTCCTAAGCAGTTGTGTGACTCACCCTTTCCAAGTTTCAGTTTCTTTCCTTAAATTGAGGGCATTTAACTGATTTGTGAGATCCCTCCCAAGCTGTAAGATGTCATGAGTTTTAGACTTTTGGGGACTGTGGAGTCATGTTAATTTAAGAAAGACAACATAGTCTGCCTTGAGACCATATCATCAGGAAAAGGGAAGTCTCCTCTCCCTTCAGCTCAGTCTTGGTGCAATTCCCGCTTTACCTATGTCTTGCTTTCTGTTTATATTCTGTTCAGGTCAAAAGGCAGCTGCCATTGAAAGTTAGTGAGCGCCTGTTGCCAAGACAGCAAGCACCAGGGGGGCCACCAGGAGCATTAACGGAAAACTTAAAATACCTAAATGGTAAGTATGCTGTACAGCGAAACCTGGCCACAGATAGAATTGCGTGGTTTCTGAAGTCTCTGCAATTTTTGCATCACTGCGGGAGAGGGAGGAAAGTTAATATTTGTTGAACCAAACACTGTGCGCACTTAATTTTTTTTCTTTAAGATTTTATTCATTTGAGAGAGAGACAGAGACGGGGGGGCGGGGCGGCGGTGGCAGAGGGAGAGGGACAAGCAGACTCCATGCTGAGCAGGGAGTCCGATGCGGGACTCGATCCCAGGACCCTGAGATCATGACCTGAACCGAAGGCAGACACTTAACCAACTAAGCCACCCAGGCACCGCCTTCATGTGTTTTCTAATGTAATCAGCCAAACAGCCAACCTACCCAAGGTAAAAATCCTCGCTTTTAGTCAACAACTTTCAGAAATAGGCCTAAGCTAGCATTCGCTGAATACTTGCTGTGCACCAGGCATGGTCCTGTTTGACATGCATTATCTCCTTTAGTCTTTACACCGATGCTGCAGGTAAGTGCTATTATTTTCACCCCAAGGAAATGAACCTGGAGACATTAAATAACTTATCCAAGTTCACACAGGGAGTGAAACTGGATTTCACCCTGGGTTATTTTCATTGTACTGTAATGTTTCTCTTTTGAGAAAGTTACTGTTTTTGGTTGAGACGGTGACTGACTTAATATTTTAAAAAACAAAGCAAAATAAACAAAAACCTGTCTTGGTTGACAGCTAGCTCCTTTTCCTAGCCCTTCTGGATTCTGCACTCTAGTTATTTTCTTGGTTGTTGCTGACCAAGGCGGAGCGCTGTGAGGAAATAGAAGATCACACTTGTGTAGCCAACGGACCAAACTGAGTGGTCTTGGTCACCAGGGGTAGCTGGAGAATAGCTAGAGGAAGGTTCTCTGGAAAGGTAAAGTGATGGGGCGGCTGCTGACTGAGTCTGGGAACTGGTTCTAGGCATGGTAGTGACAGGACAGGATGTAAGAAAGGAATCTCAACAAGACCTCTCACTCGCAGGGTGACCCCTCCCAGGAGAGGGGGCACATCACACAGAGCTCGGGCTCTTCTTAAGGGAGTGGGAAACTTCGAGACAAACTCTTGCCCTGTTACTTGGTTCAGGATTCTTGGCACGCCTGGGTGGCTCAGTCGGTTAAGCATCTGCCTTTGGCTCAGGTCATGATCTCAAGATCGTGGCATCAAGTCCTGCATCAGGCTCCTGCTCAGAGGGGAGCCTGCTTCTCCCTCTGCCTGCCGCTCCCCCTGCTTGTGCTCTCTCTCTCAAATAAGTAAATAAATGTTAAAAAAAAAAAAAAATTGGTTCAGGATTCTTGTTCTGTTCCTTTCCCTAGAGCATTTTTCCTACCTCGGGGAACTGGGTTGGGAAACTCGTTCTGTTTGGGTGGTGTGGCAGCCGGCATTCGCTGTTCATAGATCTTTCTGATGGTATTATAGTCCCTTTTTATTGGAGCACCAGTGTTTTGTGGTTTTGTGTGTATGTTTTTTTTTTTTTAAAGATTTTATTTATTTATTCATGAGAGACAGAGGGAGAGAGAGAGAGAGAGAGAGAAGCAGAGGGAGAAGCAGGCTCCCAAGGAGCAGGGAGCCCGATGCGGGACTCGATCCCAGGACCCTGGGATCATGACCTGAGCCGAAGGCAGACGCTTAACCATCTGAGCCACCCAGGCGCCCTGTGTGTATGTTTTTATGTAAATTCTACTTAGTTAATATATAGTGTAATATTAATTTGAGGAGTAGAATTTAGTGATTCATCACTTACATATAACACCCAGTGCTCATCACAAGTACCCTTGTTACTGCTCATCCCCTGGCCACCTTCTCACCAGCAACATTTAGTTCTGTATAGTTAAGAAACATCAATGTTTTTTAATATACTTGGTGAGTTTGACCGGGCAGGTGATCATTTTCTTTAGCAAAACTTACTACGCATACCTATTGTACATAGAGTATTTTGTTATATACTGAGGCTTATGTTCTGGTGATACAAATTGACCACTTACTACATGCCTAGCACAATTCTTGGAGCTCAGCAGCTCTAAACAAAACAATACAGCAGTAAACAAACCAGGAAAAGTCCTTGCTCTCAAGGATTATATACCAAAGGGTAGAAACATAAAAAGAGAATGAATAACTAGATAGAAACAAACAGGTAAGTAGATAAATAATGTCCACTAGGTGATATGTGCCCAGAAGAACAAAAGCAGGGTCAGGTGGCCAAGTGATAAGGTGCCTGGAGGACTGCTCCTTTATGTAAGGAGATCAGGGAAGGCCTCTGATGAGGTGGTAGTTCCAGCCAAGATCTGAGGGAGGTGAGGGATCCAGCCGAGGATATCTGGGAGAAAAGCATCCCAGGCAGAAGGAACAGCAGGTGGAAGATTCCCAAGGTATGAGTGTAACTTGTCCTTGACAAGGAGGCCTGTGTGGCTGGAGTGGAGTGGGAGGGAAAGAGCAGTAGGAGGAAGAGCAGGGAAGCAGTGGGACCCAGATCAGGTAGATGCTCAGAGCCAGGGTAAGACCTTTGGAGTGGATTTTATTCTAAGTGAGATGGGGGAGGCACTGGAGAGTCTGAGCAGAGGAGTGAATGAGCTGACTTCTGTTTTGAAAGGCTTTGTCTGGTTGCTGTGGGAGAATAGACTGGAGCGGGGCAAAGGGGAGGGCAAGGCAGACAGTGTGAAGTGAAAGAGAGAGACCAGTGAGGAAACTCTTGCAGTGATAAGTACAGTCTAGGGGAGGGATGATGGCTTGGACTAGGGTCCTAGGGTGCATAGCCAGAAAGCAGTGGATTCTGGACATGTTTTGAAGGTAGGGTCAGATTCTAGATCTCCCTATAGAAATGTTTGATTTCTCTCTGGACTTAACCTTTAGGTCACATGGGTTTGAGGGATCAGTGGACACTTGACAGTAATCCCTGGTGAAATTCTAAAATTGACTGAGCAAGGGATGAGAACACAGTGTCCCCTAGAAGCCACTTGTGTTCACTAAGTAAGTCATGCTAACTAATAACAGTTCTTTGTTTTCTTTAAGTTCTGCCTAGTTTTTTGTTTTTTTTTTTTAAGATTTTATTTATTTATTTGAGAGGGTGAGAGAGATTGAGAGAACGAGTTGGGGAGTGGCAGAGGGAGAAGCAGACTCCCTGTGGAGCAGGGAGGCCAATATGGGACTTGATCCCAGGATCCTGGGCAGTCGCTTAATTGACTGAGCCACCCAGGTGCCCATGCTCTGCCTTGTTTTTATTTAAACGATAGCATCAGTACAAGTTTATTATAGAAATATAGAAAATAAAGATAAATAATAGGAAAAAATCAAACCATCCATAGATGATTACTACATATGACATTTTGATGTATGTCAGGACAATGCATTTTTGCAAAGATTATAGGTTGGATGGTCTGGAATATGCTACAAAGATAATGTGGTGTAAGTCTTACAATTAGGTTTTTAACATTTTCTCATGTGATCCCAAGACAAAATTTTGGGCTGGCTTACAAGCAGGTATTGTATAAGTATTAATAAGGGATCAGTGTTTACCAGGAAGGGCTGTTTTTAGTGGCATTCTGGATGGCTGTTGTTATAGTTTAACAGTTTGAACATAAGCACCAATGAAGATATAGAAAAGATGTGCCTATCATATTTACAGTGAATATTTGCAAGCTGGAATGTGTAGAAGTATTTAGACAGTCGAAACTATTGATTGAAACTAACTTTCAAGTTGTTGAAATACAAAAAATGGTAAATAATTTAAGCTAAAACTTCCATAGCACTTAAGATGGATGGGGTACTAGTCTAAGCACTTCATGCATTAACTCATTTGTACTTACAGTAACCCTCAAAGGTAGGTATTGAAGCACAGAGAAGTCAAGTAACTTATCTGAGATCACACAGCTAGTAAGTGGCAAAATCAGGGTTTGAACTTAGGCTTTCTAGCTCCAGTGTCTGTAATCTTTAATCCTTGTACCATACTGCCTACAAAAGATATAAGAAATAGTCCTATATTTGGGTTATTAAAATTAATTAGACTTAATAGCAGTTTATGTAAAAAAAAAATTCATTGTGAACCTACAGACTGGTAATGTGGCTGCCAGATTAGCTCATGCAGTCTTAGGTTCATTATTAAAACTGGATTAACCAGGTCATCTTTCAAATCCTCCCCCACCCCTTTACTCCATTGCTACTGTCTTAGTTCAGGCCCTTATTCTCTCTCTTGCCTTGACTATTACAGTAGCTGCCTAGTTTATCCTGTCAGACTGTTCTTTCAAAAATGCAGCTTTTTTTTTTTTTAAGATTTATTTATTTTAGAGAGAACGAGCACGCAGTATGGGGAGGGGCAGAGGGAGAGAGAAACTTAAGTGGACTCCATGCTGAGTATGGAGTCCAATGTGGGGCTCAATCTCACCACCGTGAGATCACGACCTGAGCCAAAACCAAGAGTCGGATGCTTAAGGGACTTGCCCCCCCAGGCGCCCCACAAATGCAGTTCTCATTGTGTGGCTCCCTTGCTGAAATCCTTTTGTCCAAAGCAGGTTGCACATTTGCTTCCCATGGCCACTTTTGGACATGTAGGATGTGTTGTGGAGGGTCTGTACAGTGGTGGTCTTTTTATTTCCTTTTTGAATTAGTTGGCCACATTTAAAAGACTCATATAAAAGTAGAGTGTGATCTCCTCTTGTAGCCAGTGTCCTACCAGGGCCCCGTCACTCATTGACATTATTGGCCTGATCTCTCTGGCATTTGCATTTGCAACCTCTGGCATAAAGGCTAAGTATCTTTCCTCGAATGTGTGGTACCCAGATCTGAAGACAATTCCTTAGATGTAGTTTGGTCAGTACAGGACACAGTCAGACTAATAGCTTCATTTATTTTCCAAAACATTTGTAAGGTTCCTTGCCTTGCTCCATCACAGTGTTCAGTGCCCATGAGGGGAAAAGCTCCAAGAGCCCCTGCTCTTGGAGCTCAGAGCCCAGAGCCCTAGAGAGGAATACAAACATATGAGCAAGGAAGCACCATGGGTCCAGAGATGGAAGTTCCTACAAGGTTTAGGGTGGAGCGTTGTGTTGTGGGAGGGGCTGTCTGAAAAGGCGGGAGAGGACCGGCGCCTTCGTGAAAGGTGGTCTCCTGGGAGTGAGGCAGAGGCGGTGCGAAGGAAGAAGGGAGGCTGAAAGCGCACTCGTAGACTTGTTCTACGAGTTCTACCCAGCCACCTCAGCCTCTGTGCCTGGTGGCAGATTGCAGGGGTCTCTGTTGCGCCCCTCTCTGCCCTCCATCCTCACCAGTTACCTGCTCTGTTCTCCTCGTGCCTCTCTGCTCAGTCCTGGGGGAGGAGGAAGGTTGCCCAGATGCAGCGATGTTTTGTCCCTCTCCTCCTCTCCTCACTTCTCTCCTCCTTTCCTCCTTTCTTTCCTTCCTAAAAACAGTTATTTTATATCCTTTACGTACCAGAGACTTTGAAGTGTGAAGAGACAGCAGTAAAAAACAGCTACAAACACGAAAAACCCTGTTTCTGGCATCATGGATTTTACATTCTAGTAAAAAGAGGCAGTAATCAAGTGGTTAAGTGTGCTTTAAAAAAAGGAAAAAAAAAAAAAAAAAAAAGGACCTGTCCAAAGATGGAATGAGCTGCCTTGGGAAGAAAGAAGTGTCCTGCCTGTTGTTAGAAGTGTTTGAAAAGGAGTGGAGTGGCTACTTGCAAGGTACCTTCTGCGAAGAGCGGAAGGTTGGATCACAGGGTCTCTAAATCCTTTCCCACCTGGAGAATCTTTCTGTGCTAGGTGGGCTACTAACTCTTGAGGTTTGCATATCTAAAACATGAATTTGTGCTTCTGGGAAAAATAATTGAAGCCCAGTCATGACATAGAAGCCCTCAGGAAGAAGTGGAGATGTGGGCAGCCTAAGGGTTTAAGACAGGTGACTAGAAATGGTTGGGAGGAAACTGCTTAAAAATAGTCTTCCCATTTTCCTTTCGATCAGGGGTTGGCAAATGGTGGTCCACAGGCCCACTGCCTGTTGTTGTAAATAAAGTTGGATGGAAACACAACCGTGTCAGGCACTACACATTGGGTATGACCGCTTCATGCTATAGTGGCAGAATTGAGTAGTTGGGACAGACCCCGACTTAGGTATTACAAAGCCTAAACTATTTACTATTAAACTAATACTTCTGTGTACACTCTCATACTTCCCAAAATTGAAGTGTAATTAACATGCTGCATTGTATTAGTTTCAGGTGTACAGCAGTCAATTCAGTCTTTCTACTCCGTGCTTACCACGATGGATACTGTCAGACTCTGAAGACAACTTGCCGACCCCTTACTTCAGGGACTGTTGGGAAGAGGAAGTGTGAATCATTGGTAGCTGTGTTAGGGGGAAAGGGCAAGGCAGGTTTGATTATGTTCTATTTCAGACCTTCCTGGTCCAGGAGGACAGGAAGAAGAGCCAGTCTCCAAAATGCTGGATAGGGCCATTTGGAACTGGATTCAAGAACTTTGGCAGAAAGGAGCCCTGAGTGAGAGAGAATTGGTGCTGGATCTTTCTAGTGTGGATTGGAACTGAGCTAGACACCGGTGTGGGGGGCAAGTTTGCATTAAAGGATGGGACCACCCTTCCCTCTCTTCACTTTCCTATGATTCCTGAGGTTTAATATCAATCATTTCCTTCCCCGAATCCACCCTTGGGCACAATTAGTCACTTCTTCTGAGCTTCCAGTGCAGCCTCTATCAAGTGGTAAATGGTGCTAAGGGAAAAAAGCATGGTAGGAAGAAAGGAAGTGTAAGATTGTCAGGGAGTTTGCTTTATTATTGTTTTATAATTAGTTCTTGTGCAAGGGCCTGGCAAGGGTCAGGTCTTGATAATCTGTCTAGCACTTGGCAAAATACTAGGAACATCATAGATGTTCCATAGATGTCTACTTCAATTAATGAATTTTACCTGGATAAACATACTAGGGCATGTGGGAGGCACTGGGAAGAGAGGCATCTGCCCCTTCCTTTTGGGTGGTCTTGGAGGTAGCAAAGCATTTCTTACTCTGGTTATGCTTAGGGCCAAAAGATCAGAGAAAAGTGACACTCTGACCCCATTTTCTTGTTTTTCCTGGGCATGGAAGGGCTGATTTTAGTGAGAGGCTATTTCTAGGAGGATTTTGCTGGTCAAACTTACCTTAGGTCTGCAAAGGAGTTTTCAGAGTTCTTTAGCGGACTGCTGTGAGGTAGGTCAGGTTGGTATTTTATTTGCTCAGAGGAAGGTGCTGGGGCATAGAGAAGATCATTGATTTGGCCAACAGGTTAACATTCTCAAAGACGATGGATTATGGAGGTAGACTTGGGTTCAACATCTGGCTGTCTTCCTTGCTAGCTGTGTGACCTTCGGAGGTCAAAGGTCCCAGTCCCATAATATTATTGTGAAGGCTGAATAGAATAGTAGTGATAGGTACTGTTGGTTGTGATTTATGCGCAGGGCATTCTGCTAAGCCCTTTACATCTCCTGGGATTACCATACTTGATGGGAAGAGAAAGCCTCAGAGAGGTAATTTGTTTAAGAAAAAGTAAGTGGTAGATCTGGGATTCCTAGAGAAAGCATGTATTTAATATATTGTCTGTAATACAGTAGTGCTCCATTGGTGGTTGTCCTCTGTACCTTTTTGTTATTGGTCTGTGTATAATCAGAACTCCTCACTTTGTAAAAATGCTTAAGAGTTTCCAGGAAGGTGATTCTACACAATGGGAAGAATCCTGGATAGACAATTGGGAGACTAAAGTTCTTACCTTTACTGAGTTGCTAGAGAAACCATAGTATTTATCTCTGAGTCTCAGTTCCTTCGTTTTTTAAAATAAGGGGATTGGGCCAGATTGGTGGTTTTATTTTAAATAAAAGCAGTGGAACTCTTTACTGTCATATGGGGGAAACCCAATATGTTAAGAAGCTAATATGAGTTGCTTTGGCTGATGAAGTGAATGAAGGAGCCTGAAGCTCAGCCTGCTGAAACCACCGTCCTTGTTCTCTTTCCCCTGGATGACCTCTGAGGGGATTTGCTGAGCCCGGTTTGAAAACCAGTGGACTGAATGATCTTTGAGAGCTACATTTTGGCTCAAATCCCATTCTAAGGAGTGGAAAAAGGTCCAGGATTTCTTTTTCCCCTTCTTTCCAACATGTGGTCCAATAACTAGAGCTAGACAGCCTGTGAATGATGTGGTTTTTGGGTATTTATGCCCCATTTCCATGCATAGACCTGAAAGCCAGAAGGGGCAGAGTCCAAACAGGAAAAGCACTGGGACCGAGACGCGGCAGGTGGCACTGGGCTTAGGATGAAGTCATTCAGAGCATCATCACAGGACCTGGTATCTGTGCTGGCCTATCTGCTCTTGCCAGTTGTTTTTGCCTTTGTAATCCATGAGTAGCTTGTTGACATTTTTATTATTTTGTGTTAATGGTTAGTGCCAAAGGGCTGATAAAGTCATTTAATAATTGGGGGGCTCATTCAGCCATTCATTCATCAAATTTTAAGCATTAATTATGTGCTTGGCTTCCTGCTGGGTGCTAAGAATAGAGTGGTGAATAAGAAACAAATGGGAGACAAAAGGGGAAAATGCCACTTGAATACAGCACATTGTGTGCTGTGGTGGGGCCGGTACAGCGCACGCACTGTAAGAGCGAGGAGAGGCCCTGATCTGGCCGACGATTTGGGGAGGGAGGTGCTCCAGGAGCTTCCAGGAGGAGGTACTGTCTAAGGTGGGATTTGGAGAAATGAGAAAGATTACCAGTCAAGCTAGTGAAGGCCTGGAGGGGTGGGAATGCAAGGTCTGTGGGCTGCAAGAGTGCACGTGGCGTTTGAGAGGTGGGCAGGGCCAGATCCTTTGGGGCTGCACACGCTTCGTTGGGGACTTTGGTCTTCATCTTGAGAGCAGCAAGGACCTTGAAAGGCTTTTGAGTAGTGGTGTGTAAGAACTCCTTCTCTTCACGTTGCCAGTAAGTGTTTGCTGGATAGTTATTGGCCTTAGCTATTTCAGTTCTTGTGCTGTGCTGACTGGCTCATATCTGAGTTTTGAACAGAACGTGTAAAATTGGCACTAAAAGCTAAATGAATAAACAAGCAATAGGATTCCTGGATTCTACTTATTCAGAATTAGAATTGGTAAATGAGCTATACTAAAGTTGAACATTTCTCTTTTCTGGAAAAGGAATTTGTTTATGAAAACTGTAGTATAAGTGAGAGTTGCTGAGGGAGATGTTTCAGGTTGGGGTAAGCTGTGTTTTTTTTTAAACAGCTTTATTGAGATCTAATTTATGTATCAAAGTTCATCTCTTTAAAGTACAATTTAATGGCTTTCTAGCATATTTATGAGGATGAACTGATTCAGAGCACTTTGTAGAAACATCATGTATCATTTGTTTTCTAATAACTTATGTCAATATAGATCCTTTTAAAATTGGTTTATGGCCCATATTTATTCATTTCCCATTTCCTTCACCCTCTGTATAAACTGGTCAGGTGTTTTGTGTTTTTACTGGACCACTAGGCAAAAGGCCAAAAACAAGTGGCACTTGAAGTAGGAAAAGTGGATGGGAAGAAGGGAAAAGGTTCTTTTCTTATATAAATGTATGTAGGGTTTTTCATTCCCTTTTTGAGAATGAGGAAGTATATAAACTGGAAAGAGAAAGGAGGGAGACCAAAAGAAGCAAGGAGAAGACAGAGGGAGACGGACTCAGGAAGCAGAGTGGCAAAGAGAGAGAACCAACCGGGGAGAGGGCAGGATCCTGGAGGCTGAGGGAGGGGGGAGGCAGGGAGGCTCTGTAGTTCTAGCACCTCCTCGGCCTTGGCGGTTTTAGGGCTGCGCATGGGCTCCATCTGGCGGCTGGCGGCGTACAGTGCGGGCAGGGAAGGGATCTTAGGGTTGGAGACAAGTGGCTTTTGGCATTTCCTCAAATCTTTCTCTTTTGCCCTGGGTTTTCTTGTGGGATCACTGCTGAGGCAATTCTTCTCTTCCAAGTGGTGGCTATTTTTCTGTTATGGCTCAGACGGTGTTCCCTCACTCCTTCCACCTGGTTTTAAATCTAATCTCATCAGACTTTTTCACCTCACACCCTTAGTGCTGCTCACCTTCTGATGCCTCAACCCCCCAAAGTGCCTCTGAGTTCTCAGTGACTTTAGCTTCTTATTTAATGTCACTCTTTCCAGCTCTTGTTAGTTTGTGGTGCTTTCAAGGTACAGTTCTGTGGTCCTTGCAGTGCCTTTGCCTCTCGGTTGTTTCTCTCTCCAGCGATCTTCCTAGCCCATCCCGGCTCCTAGCAGTCCCATGATCATGGTCATCTGTGACCACAAACTTCAGGATTTTTATTTTTGTTTTTTTATTAAGACTGTCTTGGGCGGCGCCTGTGGGTTGTTTTTGGCTCAGGTCATGATCCCAGGGTGCTGGGATCGAGCCCCATGTTGGGTGCTTCTCCCTTTTCCCTGCCCCCCCCCCACGCTTGTGCACTCTCTCTCTCTCAAATAAAATCTTAAAAAAAAGAAAAAAAAGACTATCTTGGGGGCACCTGGCTGGCCCAGTTGGTGGAGCATGAAACTCTTGATCTTCAGGTTGCAAGTTGGAGCCCCATGTGGCTGTAGAGATTACTTAAAAAAAATAAAATATTTAAAAAAAGGAAAAAGACTATTAGAGTATTTTTTGGTTCACAGAAGAATTGAGGGGAAGAGATTTCCCATATACTCCCTGCCCGCCTGCCTTCCCCGTTACCAACATCCCTCAACAATGTGGTACATGTTACAACTGACAGACCTACATTCACACACTATAATCACCCAGGGTCTGTAGTTTATGTTATGGCACACTCTTGGTGGTGTACATTCAGTGGGTTTGGACAAATGTATAATGACATGTATCCACCATTACTGTATCATATAGAGTAGTTTCACTGCCCTAAAAACCCTGTGCTCCACCTATTCATACCTTAGTTTTTGACATTCTCCATTACTGCAACCCCTTGGTAATTTCAGTTCCTAGAGATCTCCCCTCTGATGACCATCTCCTGTCTTTCAAGCTCACTGCTGCTAGTACCCTGACTCCAATGATCCTTCAGCCCTTTGTTGGCACCTTCAGTTCATTTGGTCCTATTACATTTTCACTGTTCTTCACATGTTCTCATCCCTCTTTACCGAACGAGCTTTAAGTTCTCTTGCACATGGCTGTATGTGGCCTTCTCTTGCTTTGTTATATTTGTAGAGCTCCAGCCGGGTTCAGTCCAACTCTGTCTCCTCTGTGCCTTCATCTGGTCGGCTGAACAAGACTGGATATAGAGATAAAACCTTACTGATTGGATTCACTTTAAATCATAACCGTGAATTTTAAGTGGGCCCTTAATGTTGCCCAGCAGGCATTCACTATTTCCCCACTCACCTAGCTGACCAGATCTGAAACCGGTAATACTTTATCCCCCATTGCCACTTTAAGATGATGACCTTGCTTTCTATTTCAGTGAAGACACAAAAACTACCTGAAGAGGACTTTGCTGGACCTCCTACCGCCGTACCTGCCTTCCCACCTGCCCGTTAACACGTACGCTGCATCCTCCTGCCTGTCACCACGTATACACTGCTGAAACCTTATGCTGGAGCCCCATTTTCTCTCTTCTACCCAAGAACATTGCTCTAGAATGTTTCCACCGGTTTTTCATAACTTGTCAAATTTTCCCTTTTTTCCTGGATCATACTCTTATCAAATACACCAACATACTTTTTCTTGCATCTTTAAAAAAAAAAAAAAAAAAAAAACCAAACCTTGATGCCACTCTTTCTGTCAGTGGCCTGCCCACCTATTTGCTCTGCTATTTATTTATTCATTTTTTATTTTTATTTGCTGTGCTGGGCGCCTGGGTGGCTCAGTTGGTTAAGCGACTGCCTTCGGCTCAGGTCATGATCCTGGAGTCCTGGGATCGAGTCCCACATCGGGCTCCCTGCTCAGCAGTGAGTCTGCTTCTCCTTCGGAACCCTCCCCCCTCTCATGCTCTCTCTCTCATTCTCTCGCAAATAAATTAAAAAAAAATCTTATTTTTATTTGCTGTGCTTTTTAACAGAATTAAAAAATCATCTAATATTTGTTATCTCCAATTCATCACCTTATTTTCTCTCTTAACCTCATTCTAATAAAACTTTCACTTCCATCACTTTACAGTGCTGCTCTTGTCAGGGTGACTTCCATGTTGGAAAATTTAGTGGTCTGTTCATAGCCTTCATTTTACTTGAGCCATCAGCTTCACTTGACAGAACTGAGCCCCCTTCCTCCTTCAAAGGCTTTCTTTGCTGGGCTTCCATGATACTATATTCTCTCCCAGTTTTCCTTTACCTCACCACTTTGCTTTTGTGTCCTTTGCTGCTTACTCTACATTTCCACCAGTAAAAAATATTGGCCACCTTGGGGCTAAGATCTTTGACTTCTTGATTTCTCTGTATTCACTCAGTTCCTTGACAGTCTCATCCAGATCATGGTTTTCTAAGCCATCCATTCATTGTTGACTCACAGATTTATACATTCAGACCGTTCTCTCCTGAAATCCAGCCTTCTGTATTCAAACAGCCTCTTGAATGTCTCCATTTGGATGACTAATTGATATTTCATAAATAATATGTCCCAAACCAAATTCCTGATCTTCCTTCTCAGACTGCTTCATCCAGTCATCCCTGTTGGAATTGATAACAATTCAGTCCTTCTACAAATTCAGTCCAAAACCCTTGGAGTTTCTTTTTTTTTCTTTTTTTTTTTTTTTTAAGAGCTTTGTATTTTCAAGACTGATTTATTTTTTAGAGAGCATGAGCGGGAGGGGCAGAGGGAGAGAGAATAGACTCTGTTCTGAGCAGGGAGCCTGACATGAGGCTTGATCTCATGACCCTGAGATTATGACCTGAGCTGAAACCCAGAGTTGGATGCTCAACTGACTGTGCCCCTAGGCGCGCCCCTCCCTCTCAGAGTCACACTTCACTTTGCCATCCAAGAGCAAGTACTGTGATTCTCCTTTCAAGTGGCCAGAGTCGGACCACTTCTTACTATGTGTGTGGCCACTGTCCTGGGCCAGGCCACAACTGCCTTTTGCCTGGATTACTGCTCTCACCCTTAACCTCTATGGTCTGTTTTGAGCACAGCAGTCATGTCGGTCTGTCTCTTGTTTTACAGGTCATCTATTTCTATTTTTTGTTATTGAGGTAACATAGGGTGTACAAACCTTAAGTTATATAGCTTGGTGGCAGGAATCTGCCATCCATAGAACATTCCCTGGCAGCCTCCTCCTAGTCACGGTCTCCCCAGAGGTAGCCACGATCACCATGGATTAGGTTTTGCCTGTTTTTCAACTACATATAAGTGAAATGATATAGTCCAGATTGGTCCCTTTAATTCCAAGTCAGAATATGTTATTCCTCTGCTCAGAACCTTTGGATGGGTCCTCCATTTCTTAGATGAGAAATCAGAGTTTCCCTGGGGCCTACAAGATGCCCCCACATCCTCTTTGACTCCATCTCTCACTACTGTCTTTTTGTGCCCTCATCTCCGGCCATGCTGTCCCTATTCCTTGAATACATTAAGTATGCTTTTTAAATAGTCTGTTTTCAATCTTCTCTTTGCCTAGAATGTTCTCCTCTAAATATTCTTCTTTGCTTCCTTCAAGTCGCTACCTAGGTGCCACCTTGAGGCCTACCCTAATTACCCTGTTAAAAATTGCAACCTCCTCTCTCAGCAGCCCCCCCAAGCTTGTCTATCTATTGAACTTAAATTTAAAAAAAAAAAAGATTTTATTTATTTATTTGTCAGAGAGAGACATAGCGAGAGAAGGAATACAAGCAGGGGGAGTGGGAGAGGGAGAAGCAGGCCTCCTGCTGAGCAGGGAGCCTGATGTGGGGCTTGATCCCAGGACTCCAGGATCACGACCTGAGCCAAAGGCAGATGCTTAACAACTGAGCCACCCAGGCACCCCTGAACTCAAATACATAAATAAAATCTTTAAAAAGAATTTTTTTTTTAAGAGCACTTTTAGATTCACAGCAAAATTGAGCACAAGGTAGAGATTTCCCATCTACCTCCTGCCTCCATATATGCACAGCTTCCCTCATTATCTGTATACCTGACTAGAGGGTAACATTTGTTACAACTGATGAACCTACACTGACCCATCATTATCACCCAAAGTCCATCATTTACATTATGTTCCATTCTTGGTGTTAGACAATCTCTGAGTCTGGACAGATTTATAATGAGATGTATTCATTGGTATAGTAGTATGCAGAGTAGCTTTATGGCCCTACAAATTCACTCTCTTTATCCCTCCCTCCTTTCTAACTCCTGATCTTTTTATTGTCTTCATAGTTTACATAGTTTTGCCTTTTCCAGAATGTCATATAGTTGGGATCACATAGTATGTAGCCTTTTCTTATTGGCTTCTTTTACTTTTGAGCTTCCTCCGTGTCTTTTCATGGCTCGATAGCTTGTTTCTTTTTTAGCCAAATAATCCATTATCTGGATATACCACAGTTTGTTTATCCATTCAGCTACTGAAGGGCATCTTGGTTGCTTCCAAGTGTTGGCAGTTATGAATAGAGCACCTAGAAACCTCTGCATGCAGTTTTTACTCCCCTGGGTAAATACCAAGGAGTGCTGTTGCTGCATTGTGTATGGCAAGAGTATGTTTAGTTGTAAGAAATCACCAAGCTGTCTTCGAAAGTAGCTGTATCATTTTGTATTCCCACTAGCAGTGGGAATTCCTATTGTTCCACATCCTCACTAGCCTTTGGTGTTGTCAGTGTTTAGATTTTGGCTATTCTAATAGGTGTATAGTGGTATCTCCTTATTGCTTTGTGTTCCTCTAATGATATGTGGAACATCTTTACATATGCTTATTGGTGTATACCTGTATATATTCTCTGGTGAAATCTTTGTTAAGGCCCATTTTTTAAATCAGGTTCTTACTGAGTTTTAAAGAGTTCTTTGCATTTTATGTTTACACTACTTTATCAAATGGTCTTTTGCAAATATTTTTTCCCAGTATGTAGCTTCTCTTTTCATTTTTTTGACATTGTCTTTTGCAGAGTGGAAGTTTTTAATTTTAGTGAAGTCCAGCTTACCAGTTATTTCTTTCATGGATCACACCTTTGGTGTTCTAGCTAAAAAGTCATCACCATACCGTACCCAAGGTCATCTAAGTTTTCTCCTATGTTACCTTCTAGGCATTTTATAGTTTTATATTTTACTTTTAGGTCTGTGATCCATTTTGAGTTAATATTTTTGAAGAGTGTAAGATCTGTGTCTAGATTCATTGATTTGCATATGGATGTCCATTTGTTCCAGCACCATTTGGTGAAAAGACTATCTTTGCTTCATTGTATTGCCTTTGCTTCTTTGTTAAAGATCAATTGACTATGCTAATGTGGATCTATTTCTGGGCTCTGTTTTCTGTTCTGTTGATTTATTTGTTCTTTTACCAATACCACTCTCTTGAATACAGCTATACTAAGTCTTAAGGTCAGGTAGTGTCAGTCTTCCAACTTTGTTCTTCATTATGCTTTGGCTGTTTGGGTCTTTTGCCTCTGCATATAAACTTTAGAATCAGTTTGTTGATATCCACAAAATAATTTGCTGAGATTTTGACTGGGATTACATTGAATCTGTAGGTCAAGTTGGGGAGAATTAGCATTTGGATAATATTGAGTCTTCCTATCCATGAACGTGGAATATCTCTTTATTGACTTAGTTCTTTGATGCATCAGTTTTATAGTTTTCCTTATATAGATCTTGCACATATTTTGTTAGCTTTATACTTACATAATTCTTTTTTGGGGGGTGGGTGCTAATGTAAATGGTATTTTGTGTGTGTTTTCTAAAATGGTATTACGTTTTTAACTTGCTGGTATATGGGAAAGCGACCGACTTATGTATGTTAACTTTGTATTTTGCAGCCTTGCTATAGATTTTTTTTTTTTAAATCAAGTTGAGGAAGTTCTCCTCTATTCCTAGTTTGCTAAGAGTTTTATCATGAATGGGTATTGGATTTTGTCAAATGCTTTGTCTGTAATTTTTGATAAGATCATGTAATTTTTCTTCTTTAGTCTATTGATATGCTGGATTACATTAATTGATTTTTGAATGTTGAGCCAGTTTTGTATACTTAGGATAAATTTCACATGGTCATGGTCTAAAATTCTGTTTACACATTGTTGGATTAGATCTCTTAACATTTTGTTGAAGATTTTTACATCTGTGTTCATGAGAGATCTTTAGTTTTTTTTTTTTTGTAATGTCTTTGTCTAGTTTTGGTGTTAGGGTAATGCTGGCCTCATAGAATGATTTAGGGAGTATTTTCTCTGCTTCTAACTTCTGGAAGAGTTTGTAGAAAATTGTATAATTGGTATAATTACTTCTTAAATGTATTTTACAATTACAAGTGACCCATCTGGGCCTGGTGTGTTTCCTGTTTTTGAAGGTTATTAATTATTGATTAATAATTTCTTAAATGTATATAGTCCTATTCAGATGATCTGTTTCCTTCTTGTGTGAATTCTGGCAGATTGTATCTTTCAAGTGATCGGTCCATTTCATCTAGGTTATCAAATTTGTGGGTGTAGAGTTGATCATAATCCTTTATTATCCTTTTTTAAATTAACATATAATGTATTATTTGTTTCAGGGGTACAGGTCTCTTTATTATCCTTTTAATACCCTTGGGATCTGTAGTGCTATCCCCTCTTTAACTGCTGGTATTAATAATTTGTGTCTTCATTAGCCTGGCTAGAGGCTTATTGATTTTGATTTTGTCCATCTTTTCAAAGAATCAGTTGATTAGTGCTTCAATTTTATTTCTTTTCTTCAGTTTATTTTGGTTTTAATTTGCTTTTCTTTTCTAATTGCTGAGGATGGAACCCTTAGCTTATTGCTTGTAGATCTTTTTTCTTTCTTGATGTATGCATTCATTGCTATATATACCTCTAAACATTGCTTTTGGTACACCCCACAAATCTTGATAATTTTCATTCAGTTAATACTTAAAAATTTCTCAAGATTTCTTCTTTGACCCATGTTGTTTAATCTCCAAATATTTGGGTATTTTCCAGCTGTCTTTCTGGTATTGATTTCTAGTTTAATTCCATTGTGGTCTGAGAGTACACAGTATATGATTTCTGTTTTGTTGTTAATTGTGTTTTATGGCCCAGAATGTGGTCTCTCTTGGTGAATGTTCCATGTGAACTTAAGAATGTGTATTCTGCTGTTGTTGGATGAAGTAGTCTATTCATGTTTATTATATCCAGTTGATTGATGGTGGTGTTGACTTCAACTATGTCCCTACTGATTTTCTGCCTGCCGGATCTGTCCATTTCTGACAGGGGAGTGCTCAAGTCTCCAACTATAGTAGTGGATTCATCTATTTCTCTTTGCAATTCTGTAAGTTTATGCCTCGCATATTTTGATACTCCATTGCTAGGTGCATATACATTAAGGATTATTATGTCTTCCTGGAAAATTTAGACTCCTTTATCATTTATGTCTTTCCCTGCTCTAAAATCTGCTGTCTGAAATTAATGTAGCTACTTCAGCTTCCTTTTGATTAGTTAGCATGGCAGATCTTTCTCCATCCCTTTACTTTTAATCATTACTTTAATCATTAATCAATTACAATCAATACTTTAATCATTATCTTTTTTTTTCTTTTAAGACTTACTAGTTTATTTTAGAGAGGGGGCAGGGGAGGGGCAGAGGGAGAAGGAGAGAGAATCTCAAGCTGTCTCCCTGCTGTGCATGGAGCCCGACATGGGGCTTGATCTCATGACCCTGAGATCATGACCTGAGCCAAAATCAGGAGTCAGATGCTTAACCTACTGAGCCACCCAGGCACCCCTCGTCATTATGTATCTTTATTAAAATTTTAAAGTGGATTTAAAGTGGATTAGCACTGAGAAATGCATAGTATTGTTGAATCAATGTATCGTACACTTGAAACTAATATAATGCTGTATGTTAATTATACTGGAATTAAAATAAAAGTTAGGGCACCTGGGTGGCTCAGTTGGTGGAGCGTGTGACTGTTGATCTTGGGATTGTGAGTTAGAGCCTCACCTTAGGTGTTGAGATTGCTTAAAAATCTTTTTTTTTTTTTTTTTTTAAGATTTTATTTATTTGACAGAAACACAGCGAGAGAGGGAACACAAGCCGGGGGAGTGGGAGAGGGAGAAGCAGGCTTCCCATGGAGCAGGGAGCCCAATGCGGGGCTCAGATTACTTAAAAATCTTAAGAAGGGGCGCCTGGGTGGCTTAGTCATTAAGCGTTTGCCTTCGGCTCAGGTCACGATCCCAGGGTCCTGAGATTGAGCCCCGCATCGGGCTCCCTGCTCGGCGGGAAGCCTGCTTCTCCAACTCTCCCTCTGCTTGTGTTCCCTCTCTCGCTGTGTCTCTGTCAAATAAATAAAATCTTTAAAAAAAAAAATCTTAAAAATCTAAAGTAGGTTTTGGAAATGTATAATTGGGTCTTGATTTTTTTTCTACTCTGACCAATCTCCTTTAATTGGTATATTTAGACTGTTGATGTTTAAAAAGCGATTATATGGTCTTGTTTTTTGTTCCTTTTTTTTTCTGCCTTTTGTGGCTTTAGTTGAGCATTTTTATGGATCCAGTTTCTGTCATTAGCGTATCAAATGTTTTTTTTTAGTGTTTGACCTTGAGTTTGCAATGTACATTTATAAGTAGTAAAGATACCTTATAATAAAGTATTTCTTTCTCTTGTGTCCCTTTCACTGCTGTCATTCATTTTATTTATACATAAGCTATAACCATTGAATACATTGTTGCTATTTTTTTTAAAAGATTTTATTTATGAGAGCGAGACAGAGAGAGAGAAAGAGCACACAAGCAGGGGGAGCGGCAGGCAGAGGGAGAAGGAGAAGCAGGCAACCCGCTGAGCAGGGAGCCCCATGTGGGGCTCCATCCCAGGACCCTGGGTTCATGACCTGAGCCAAAGGCAGATGCTTAACGGACTGAGCCACCCAGGTGCCCCTCGTTGCTATTATTTTCCACAAACTGTTACCTGTTAGATCAATTAAGAGTAAGAAAAATTAAAAATGCTGTTTTACTTGCACTTTAATGCTCTCCCTTTATGTGATCTGAATTTTTAATTGATATTCTTTTTTTCTCACTGAAGAACTCTAACATTTCTGGCAAGGCAGGTCTACTGGCAGCAGATCTCAATTTTTATTTGAGGTCTTTATTTTTTCTTCATTTTTGAAGTGGTATAAAATATTTTTTTCATGTTTGCAGGGTACAGAATTGTAGATTGGTGGTGTTTTTTCCCCCTCTCAACATTTTAAATATTTTACTCCACTCTCTTCTGGCTTGCATGACTTCTGAGAAGTCAGATGTAATTCTATCTAGTCTTTGTTCCTCTGTAGGTAAGGTGGTTTTTCCCTTGGCTTCTTTCAGGACTTTTTCTTTGTCTTTGATTTTGTGCAGTGTGTATTTGATACGCCTAGGTGTTGGGTTTTTGTTTTTCTTTTGTCTTTTCTTTTTGGCATTTATCCTGCTTGGTATCTGACACTAATTTTTGGAGATTCTCAGTTATTATTGCTTCAAATTTTTTCTTCTGTTACTCCCATTACATGTTATACATTTTGTAGTTCTCCTACACTTACTGGATGTCCTGTTTCTTTCTTTTTTTTTGTAATTTTTCTCTTTACTTTTCAGGTTTGGGAGTTTCCGTTGACATGCCCTCAGGCTCAGAGGTCCTTTACCGAGCTCTGTTAGTCTACTAATGAGATAATCAAAGGCATTTGTTAGTGTTTTTGATTTCTAACATTTTTTTGATTCCTAGAATTTCCACTTCTGTTCTTGTATGATGTCTACTTTTTCCACTTAGCATATTGATCATAGTTTTAAATTTTTGGTAATTCTAACATCTCTGCCATATCTGAGTCTGGTTTTGATACTTGCTGTGTTTCTTCAAACCGTGTTTTTTGCCTTTTAGTATGCCTTGTAATTTTTTGATGCAAGCACGACTTGATGTCCTGAATAAAAAGGACTGAGTTAAGGAGGCCTTTATTGATGGCCTTCTCCCCTCAAACTCCCACAACCCCTTAGGTGGTACAGGATGGCTAGAGGGAGCTGGAGTTGGGTATTTCCCTTCCTGCAGGCTCTGGTTTCAAAATGCTTGCTTTAACCCTCCCCCTGCTGGATGCACAAGGGAATTTTCTCTCATCCTCACTGTGAGAATCTTGTACAGCTCCTGGAGGTAAAGCTCATAAAATGTGCTGCATCCCCCCAAGATTAAGACTCCCTCTTGTTCTTAATTCACAGAATTGTTGAGGCTGAGCCTCCAGCAATTTGTCAATTGCAGTTTAGATTTTCCTACCCTGGTGCCAGTTGTTCCCAGGGATACTCGTGAATTTCTCTTCTGTTAAATTAGGATTCCCTGCATCCACTTGTCTGATTTTTGGAGAAGTGGTTTTTGTGACCTCATTTCTCTCATGGATCTAAGAAGAGTTGTGAATTTTCAGTCTGTTCAGCTTTTTATATGTTAAGACACAGTGATGACTTCCCTACATGCTGGACTAGAAACTGGAAGTCTGCCCTACCTTCTGTATGCTTTTTACTTCTTTCCTGCCTTAAGATTTTTTATTTTTTTATTATGGTAAAAATGCATAACATAAAATCTATCATATTCACCATTTATAGTTGAGTAGTGTTAAGTATATATTCACATTGTTGTGAATGTGAAAACTGGAACATTTTTTATCTTGTGTGACTGAAATTCCATACCCAGTAAACAGTAGTTCCTCATGCCCCCCTCCCCCGGCCTGTGGCAATTACCATTCTGCTGTGTTTATATGAATTTGAATATTCTAGGTACCTCATATGAGTGAAATCATATAGTATTTGTCTCTTGTGACTGGATTGTTTCACTTAGCATAGTGTCCTCAAGCTTCATCCAGGATATACCAGGTGTCAGAATCTCCTTTTTTAAGACTAATATTTCACTATAGCATATACTACATTTTGTGTCTCCATTCATCCATTGATGGGACACTTGGGTTGCTTCCACTTCTTGGCCATTGCAGATAGTGCTGTCATGAACAAAGGCATGCAAATACCTCTTCAAGATCCTGTTTTGAAATTTTTTATACTTATACCCAGAAGTGAAATTGCTGGGTCATATGGTAATTTGATTTTTTTCACTTTTTGAGGAGCTACCACATTGTTTTCCATAGAAGCTTTACCATTTTATTTTCCCCCCAATAGTATACAAGCGTTCATTTTTCCATATTCTCACCAACACTTGTTTTTTTTGATAGCAGCCATCCTGATGGGTATGAAATGATCTCCCATTTTGATTTTGATTTGCATTTCCCTAATTTTAGTAATGTTGACTATCTTTTCATATGTGCTTGTAGGCCACTTGGATATTATCTTTGGAGCGATGCCTGTTCAAGTCCTTTGTCCATTTTTTTTTTTTTTAAAGACTGTATTTATTTATTTGACAGAGAGATAGGGAGAGAGGGAACACCAGCAGGGGGAGTGGGAGAGGGAGAAGCAGGCTTCCCGTGGAGCAGGGAGCCCGACACGGGGCTCGATCCCAGGACCCTGGGATCATGACCTGAGCCGAAGGCAGATGCTTAACGACTGAGCCACCCAGGCGCCCCCCCTTTGTCCATTTTGAAATTATGTTACTTGTTTTTTGTTAAGTTGTAGGAGTTCTTTATATATATATATTCTGCTTACTAATGCCTTATCAGATAGATGATTAATAGTTACTCTTAACGGACACCTGGGTGGCTCAGTCGTTATGTCGCGTCTGCCTTCGGCTCGGGTCATGATCCCAGGGTCCTGGGATCGAGCTCCACGTCGGGCTCCCTGCTCGGTGGGGAGCCTGCTTCTCCCTCTCCCTCTGCTCCTCCCCCTGCTTGTGCTCTCTTGCATGCTCTCTCTCTCAAATAAATGAACAAAATCTTTAAAAAAGAAAGTTACTCTTAAGTTCTAAACTTAGTTATAACTACTCTGTCCTCCCCTCAAACTACAACTTTTTAAGAACACTTGAATTCTGATTTCTTTCTTTATGACTTACATGTTATTACCCAGCATTTTAGTTCAGTTCTCTTTTGGTTTTATCCTGCCCTACCTACCTCCTCCTATCCCCAGTTGATTTTTGTTTGTTGTTTAACTGAACCAGTGCTTGTTTGGGTTAATTTCTTTGCTTTCCTGGGGTGTCTGGGTGTCTGAGTTGGTTAATTTCTGCCTTTGGCTCAGGTCATGATCTCAGGGTCCTGGGATCCAGCCCTGTGTCGGGCTCCCTGCTCAGTGGGGAGTCTGCTTCTCCCTCCCCCTCTCCCCCCCCCCCACCCTGCTCACTCTCGTGTGCTCTCTCAAATAAAATCTTTTTTTAAAAAAATCTCTTTGCTTTCCTTTCCTTCTTGCATATCATGCTCACCTTAAGTGATCAGTTTCTTTCTACATTTTTTTTAAGATTTATTTTTTTGAGAGAGCATGTCCACAAGCAAGGGGAGGGGCAGAGGGAGAGGGAGAAGCAGACTTCCCATTGAGCATGGCACCCAAAGTGGGGCTTGATCCCACGACCCTGAGATTATGACCTGAGCCGAAATCAAGAGTCTGACACTTAACCGACTGAGCCACCCAGGTGCCCCAGTTTCTATACTCTGAAGTACATCCATAAGTAGCTTTTTCAGTGAGGGTCTGTTAATAATAAACACTTAGGTTTTTATTTTCCTTTTTTTTTTGTTCTGAAAGGGCTTTTCTAATTCTGTCTTTTTTCATAGTTTCCCTGGGTATTTTCTTCTAGGTTATGATTATTTTCTCTTAGAAGTTTAAAGATGGCACCATGTCTTTTGTCTTCTATTTGATACAGGTTTCTGCTGAGAAGCTAGTTCATTTGTTACTTCTTCATAGAATACATATATCTTTTCCTTCTTGTTGCTTCTCTTTGTGGTATTTTGCTGTATCCTTACTTAAGTGTCTAGGTGCAGATTTAACTTTACCCTGCTTGGTTGGGACTTTGCTTCCTAAATATAAGCTCCCTATCTTTCATCAACTCTTGAAAATACTAGTAGCTCTTCAAATATTACCTCTCCCTCATTCTCTCTGTTCCTTCCTTTTGGGTCACATGTTAAACTTCCTCATTTTTGGACCTCTTTGTTTTATTCCCCACCTACTAACCT
Organism: Callorhinus ursinus; assembly: GCF_003265705.2. Lineage (NCBI taxonomy): Eukaryota > Metazoa > Chordata > Mammalia > Carnivora > Otariidae > Callorhinus > Callorhinus ursinus. The sequence goes on from NW_027397080.1 coordinate 19,996,698, forward strand.
TTCTTTCTTTTTATTCTTTTCTTTTTTCCTTCTTCTTCTTCTTCTTTTTTTTTTTTTAAAGTAGGCTTAATATCCAGCATGGAGCCCAGTGCTGGGCTCGAACTCATGAATCTGAGATCAAGGCCTGAGCTGAAATCAAGAGTCGGGTGCTTAACCAACTGAGCCACCCAGGCGCCCCATTAGCCTTTCTTTCACAAAATCTTTTTAAGTTTGTGCTACCCTTTGTAATCTCCTTATATGTCTTCCCAACCACTGGACTCTTCATTTGCATCTAATTTGCCATTTTCCATTTCTAGTGATTCTTTTTGGTTAATTTTAAAATCTAATCTTAGTTGATACCATCTTTTTCTTATCTCTGAACTAAAATGCTGGGTAGTAACATGGGAGTCATAAATCAGAATCCTAGTGTTCTCAGAAAGTTGTAGTTTGAGGGAAGACGACAGAGTAATTATAACTAAGTGTCGAACTTGCTGAGAGTAACTATTAATCAGATATCCTTCTTTTATGACTTTAAACATTGGAATGTGCTTAATTTACGGTCTCTATCTTACAAACTTTGGTTCTTATTTGTATAAGTATCCTTTGTTCAGTCATAGTAAAAGAGTGGTCCTTTTTTTTCTTTAAGATTTTATTAGAGAGAGAGAGCGTGAGTGGCAGGCAGAGGGAGAGAGAGAAGCAGGCTCCCCACTGAGCAGGGAGCCCGATGCGGGCCTTGATCCCAGAGGCCTGGGATCATGACCTGAGCCAAAGGCAGATGCTTAACTGACTGAGCCACCCAGGCACCCCTCCATATGTGTTTTGTAATTTAGAATTGTAAACCCAAGGTTCAGCAGGACTTTATCTGTGGGACTCTTGTGTGACCTGGGTAAAGAGTGTATCTCTCCAGAGTATTTTTTGTTTACCTCTGGTAGGTTTCCCAGGGATTTTACCAGGCCGAGACCATTTTAGGTTAGATTCTCAGTGAGGACAGGTTGATACCAGACCACTCAAGGCAGTATAAATTTGAATTCAGAACTCAAGTGAAGGCATGCTCAAAATTATAAATTCTCTAGGGGTATAACCCTTTCTTTCTCCCCTCATGGAGCCTAGGTCCTATTATCTCCCTAATGCCAGTGAGGTGATTTTCTTTTTCACTAATCTGTTTCTTTCCCTGAAGCTGTCATAGCTCTTAATAATCTTATGATTATTTACTGCTTTGTTACCAAGAGCTTCCTCTGCATTATCTCAGAACAATAATGGGGAGAGATATGGTAGGGATCACTATACCCATTTTACAACTCAGTAAAACTGAGGCTGTTTACTTAATGATTTGCAGAAACGTAAGGACACTCCTGAGATTATGTAGGTGGCACATGGTGAAGATGAGAAATGAGGCATTCCTCTGTGTATTTTTGCCATGTGGCTTCTGTGGAATTCTTCATTAGGATGAAACTAGATAATCACCTCAGTATAAATCACCAGTGTTTTCCTGCAGGATTGTTAAAATTCATTTCATTCGGGGCGCCTGGGTGGCTCAGTCATTGGGCGTCTGCCTTCAGCTTGGGTCATGATCCCAGGGTCCTGGGATCAAGCCCCACATCAGACTCCCTGTTCCGTGGGAAGCTTGCTTCTCCCTCTCCCACTCCCCCTGCTTGTGTTCCCTCTCTCGCTGTGTCTCTCTCTCTGTCAAATAAATAAATAAAATCTTTAAAAATAAATAAAATTCATTTCATTCAACACATTTGAGCACCTGCTATGTTCTAGGCACAAGAATTAAAACAACTGGGAGCTGAAGTACAGATGTTAGATTTGCTGCCTGACATGCTTTCTGCTTTCCTTCTATAGACTGATCATGGTCTCCAGCTGCCAAAGAAGGTTGTGGATGCCGAGAGAAAGGTAACCATTTCTCATCCCCTCGAGCCTAACTGGATGCCTCTAGGAGCCCACACCGGCTGGCAGTAGACATGGCTGAACTTACAAACTACAAGGATACCGCCTCCAGCCGCCACCTGCGGTTTAAGTTACAGAGTCTAAGCCGCCGTCTTGATGAGTTGGAGGAAGCCACAAAAAACCTCCAGAAAGCAGAGGATGAGCTCCTGGATCTGCAGGACAAGGTGATTCAGGCAGAAGGCAGCAACTCCAGCATGCTGGCGGAGATTGAAGTGCTGCGCCAGCGAGTGCTGAGAATCGAAGGCAAAGATGAGGAAATTAAGAGAGCGGAGGACCTGTGTCAGCTGATGAAGGAGAAGCTTGAAGAGGAAGAAAACCTCACCCGGGAGCTGAAATCAGAGATTGAGCGGCTTCAGAAACGAATGGCTGAACTGGAGAAGCTGGAGGAGGCCTTTGGCAGGAGTAAGAATGATTGTACCCAACTCTGTCTGAGTCTGAATGAGGAGAGAAACCTGACAAAGAAGATCTCCTCAGAGCTGGAGATGCTCAGGGTCAAAGTGAAAGAACTGGAATCTTCCGAGGACCGCCTGGATAAAACTGAGCAGAGTTTAGTGTCAGAGTTAGAAAAGCTGAAATCGTTAACTCTGAGCTTTGTAAGTGAGAGAAAATACTTGAATGAAAAGGAGAAAGAAAATGAGAAACTGATAAAAGAGCTCACTCAGAAACTGGAGCAGAACAAAAAAATGAACCGAGATTATACAAGGAATGCTTCTAATCTTCTGGAAAGGAATGACCTACGGATTGAGGACGGGATCTCCAACACACTGCCATGCAAAGAATCAAGAAGGAAGGGCACTCTGGACTATCTAAAGCAGGTAGAGAATGAGACAAGAAACAAATCCGAAAATGAAAAGAACCGAAATCAGGAAGACAACAAAGTTAAAGACCTTAACCAAGAGATTGAGAAACTTAAGACACAAATCAAACATTTTGAATTTTTGGAAGAAGAACTTAAGAAAATGAGGGCCAAAAATAATGATCTTCAGGATAATTACCTAAGTGAACAAAATAAAAACAAACTCTTAGCCAGCCAGCTGGAGGAGATAAAGCTACAAATCAAGAAACAGAAAGAGTTAGAGAATGGGGAGGTGGCAGGGGACGAGGCCTTCCTGTCCAGCAAAGGCAGGCACGAGAGGACTAAGTTCAGAGGCCATGGGAGTGAGGCACCTGTGTCCAAACACATGCCCCGGGAACTGTCCCCTCAGCATAAGCGGGAGAGGCATCGAAACAGGGAGTTTGTGCTCAACAGTGAAAACTATTCTCTGGGCAACAGGCAGGTTTCCTCTCCCAGTTTCACTAATAGGAGGGCAGCCAAAGCTTCCAACGTAGGGGCGGCTGCAGACAGTGGGACTCAGGAGACCAGGAGAACTGAAGACCGGTATGCATCGGGCTCTTCTCAGAGTGAAGGGAGGAGGCCCCGGGAGCAGCCTTCAGTGCTCAGCCGCTACCCACCAGCTGCTCAGGAGCACAGTAAAGCTTGGAAGGGTACTCCCAAGCCAGGTACCGAGAGTGGGTTGAAGGGAAAAGTGGAGAAGACAACACGAACATTTAGTGACAGTACCACCCATGGATCTGTTCCCAGTGACATACTGGGTAGAGCTGACAAGGCCTCTGACACCTCCACGGAGGCCCTCTTTGGCAAGAGGGGGCAGGTACCCGGCAACGGAAGTCCGTTAAATCAGGCTGCAGACTGTGGCAGTCCTAAGGGGATTGGGTCCCTGGCCTCATCTCGAAGATCTTCCTCAGAAGGGCTCTGCAAGGGCAAAAAGGCTGCCACTGGCCAGGAGGCTGATACCGGTTCCTCAAATTCCAAGCCTCCACTTTTATCAAAGTATCCTTATAGCTCCAGAAGCCAAGAGAACATCCTTCAGGGCTTTTCAACCCCAAACAAAGAAGGCATCGATCAACCCGTAGCCGTTGTGATGGAAGACAGCAGTCCACACGAGGCCCTGAGGTGCCGAGTCATCAAATCCAGTGGCAGAGAGAAGCCAGACTCAGATGACGATGTGGACGTAACCTCTCTCGTGACTGCCAAGTTGGTAAACACAACCATCACTCCGGAGCCAGAGCCAAAACACCAACCCAACTCTAGGGAAAAAGCCAAATCCCGAGGGGGACTTAGAACCTCCCTGTTTGAGACTGATAAAGATGTTGGAACAGAAAATGAATCTGTGAAACCTGTCCGAGCCTCCACCAATGCCGTGGAGTTCCCAGATACCAACGGTGCTGGGGCTACAAGCCAGCGGCCCTTCAGCCCCAGAGAGGCCTTGCGGTCCAGGGCCATCATCAAACCTGTCATCATTGATAAGGATGTGAAAAAAATCATGGGAGGATCTGGAACGGAGGCCACCACGGAGAAGCAGAAATCCACCTCCAGACCAGGGCCAAACAAGGTGACAAGCAGCATAACCATCTACCCCTCTGACAGCCCCAGCCCTCGGTCCGCCCCAGGTGAGGCTCCGCGGGAGAGGCACACATCCACCAGCAACATCCAGCTTGGGCCAGCAGAGCTCCCGTCAGGTAGCAACCACATCAGCACCCCCTTGGAGCTCTCCATTCACAAACATGACATTGCCCTGCAGCTCCCGGAAGCTGAAAGAACGGGAGATGGGCCCCTGAAGAACAGGCCAGAAACAGTGGTCTCTCGGAGCAGCATTATAATCAAGCCCTCAGACCCCGTGGAGAGAAATAGCCATGCACCCCCAGCAGAGACAATCAGGTGGAAAAGCCATGGTGCCCCTTCAGAAGCGGGCTCTGCAGACACCAGGCATGTTACCGTGCGGAACGCCTGGAAGAGTCGGCGAGACTTGAACTCTTTAGAAGACCCCCCAGCTCGAGGAGGCAGAAACGTGGAAGCTCCCAACGCCTACACCCAGAGGGCCGCCACAGACTGTTCAGACCTCGGACAGCCCAGGTTGTACCTTTGCGAGCAAGGCACTCAAAGGGCAGGAAATTCAGGGGACGCCCCCGAGCTCGCCTCCAGAAGGAGCCACAGCAGCCTCACCGTGTCCGAGGTGCTCACTCGTCGGAATCGGGGGGGAGACGCAGGCACCACGGCAGCCTGGAACCACTCGGCAGGCGCGGTGAGCCCCCTGCTCTCCCTCTCCCCGTCCCCTGCCTCTCTCCCTCCCCTCCTTCCACTTGCCTTTGGTAGAGCTGGGGTGCCCAGAGAACTGCTGGAAATCAGGTGGGTTTGGCCTTGGGGAAGAAGAATGAAGTATGTTGAAGAAGGTATTTTGGCAGAGGGCAGCATGACTTTCCAGAACCCTTTTCCCGGTTTTGTCTCTTCTGTATATGAAGGCCACACGAAAAGAAGAGAGATCTGGCCTCCATTCTCTGGGTTTGCCAGAGTAGCCAAAGGAAGTCCCCTTAAAGCACCCCCCAGAGCAGCACCTAGAAGCACAAGAAGCCGTGCCCAGAGAGGAGAGCCCGGGAAAGGGTCCCCACAGCAGAGCTCGGCGGCTGCTGGCATGTGGGGAATGAGAGCGAGGGCTTAGCCTGGGCCTCCTTGATACACTTTATGCCCATGTGTCACTCTCTTTTGCCCCAGACAGCTGTCTGAGTCATTGCATCTTCCATCTGAGGGCAGGGCTGGTACAGTAGGCTCATTACAGGATAGATAAATCCATAACCACCTCCTCATTGGAAGGTCAGAGCGTCAGGGGCGTGAAGGGGAAGCCTCTGGGAGTGTCTCTTAGATTCGGAGCCTACAGGGATGCAGGACATGTTGGACTTAGCCTTGTTTCCTTCTTTTTAAAAGGCAGGTGACGGTGCATTAACTTGAAATGTCCTGTAAGTCCTCACAGGGTACTCAACATCTGACAAAGCACTTCCCTACCATCTAAGTCTCTCCAAGAGCCCCGCGGGCAGGTATTATCCCCATTTTTTAGATCTAGAAACGGAGGGTCAGTGACACAAAGTGCCTTATTACCTAAGGCCACCCGAGGGAATTACTGGAAGAGCTAAGATTTGAATCTCTAAGATTCCTGTTTCTGAATCCAGCACTTTGTACCCTGTCAGCCTGACGTTCTCACTCGTGTTGTTTGTGTTCTTTGATCTGCATTTGCTCGAAGGACCAGTGAGAACACGGAAAAGGCAGAATTCTGGTAGAAGAGGAGTTAAGGGGGGGCGGTGTTTAGGTCCCTGAAGCTTTGGATAGGAGAGAGAGGAAGACGGATAGGTATAGGACCTGAAAGGGAAGGAAACCGGCCTTATGGTAGTTTGTAAGTGGGAAGTAGGAAAAGCCTGGTCCGGCTTCCTTTTCAGGGTCCTTCCCTGCTCCTCAAGCAGGGAAATGGCTCACCCCAAGAAGCACGCAGTCTGCACGTGCAGAATGCAAGGACTGCCGGGCACCTGCTTATGGGGCCGGCGCCGTACCCCCACTCCAGGCCCTGCCCTACCCTACGAGCCCCAGAAGCTGGGGGGTGTGGTCTGGCCTAGTTTCCAAGGAACGTTTAAGTTGGCCTGTTCTCAGACCAAAGCACATCTCTGCCGTTAACGCTCTGGTCTGCTACACTGTGCCTCCCTCTGCCAGGCTGGAGAGGACCCCTGGGGCAGGGAGTGAGCGTGTCCTGTCCCTCGCTGTTGTCCCCCACAGCTCACTTCTGTCCTTTCTGGCCCAGGAGGAAGGGGACGACTGCGCACTCGGTGCCCACAGGCGGCCGCACCACTCCCTGGAGCGGTGTGAGCTGCCTGCGAAGCCGGGGCCGTCAGAGCCGGGGCGAGCCCGGGCTGAGGAGCGGTTACGGCCAGCCAGGCCCTGCGCCGAGGACAACTGAGCCTGCTGGGTGAGGTCCGCCGTCTCCTCTGCTCCCGCTTCTCCGCTCTCCTGCCTTCCTGCCCTATGAAGGATGCCGGGCCAGTTAACGAGGCTGGACGCCAGGCCTTGGCTGGGAGAGATGGCAGACCAGGCTGTGGCTGTCATTTTTGCCAGTTGGCCAGAGGGGATCAGAAACTACAAGCTGGACATAAGTCACCCAGGCCCGGCCTTCCCCAACGCATGAGTCCTCTCTCCTTGTCCCTGTCCCCAGGTCGGATGGGCCCCTCTGGCCCCCAAATGGGGAAAGCTCTAGAAACCCCTTGTATCCTCGTCACACAACAGCAGCCGAAAGCCCTTCTCTGCTCCTTGGTGGGTCAGAGGGCGCCCTTTCAGTGCTTAGTTTCTTCCAGTTCACTCCTCGTTTGGTCTAGGGGCCTAAGTACCCACCGAGACCCAGCAGCGGTCCGCGCCACCTGGGGGCGTCCCTCAGACTTGGGCAGCAGCAGGTCTGTGCTGCCCCTGGGGGACTGTGGGACCAACCTTTAGGCTGAAGCTTCTCTGACATCGCCCCCTGGCTGATGATGGTTTCCTGGGGGCAGAGCACACGGGTACCCACCTACTGGACTGATGTCATGCCCCCCGCCCCCCGGCTCTCAGCTGACCTTCCAAAGGCACCTGGAAGCGCACCAAGCCTCACGCATCTCCTTTCCTGGGCACCAAAAAATGCTGCTGGCCCTGCCCGCTCCTCTCCCTTGGCTGGAGACTTCAGGCCGACTCCGTCGTTTCCAGCCTTCGGAATTCTCCCGGACTAAACTGGGCCTGGCCCAGCGTGCTCTGCCTTCTAGCAAGTGCCCAGCAAGGGGGAAGATGGGCAGGAAGAAGCATTTCCCCAGTCACTGCACAGAGCAATATTTCCGTGAAAGGTATGGACTTTGTCCCTCTTCCTTCCCCCCACGGAGGAGGTATGGCACTTTACCAAGCTGGCGCGTTCCTCCAGAGGTGGGCCCTCAGGGTCTGCGAACTATCATGAGGAAGACTTCACTGGAGGAAAGGTAATAAATGCCTACCGAGGCCCCAGGTTTGTACAAACGCGAAATGCAGCAAACCTTTCAGGAAGCCGCATAAATAAAAATGGATTAGTTTCCGTATACCAGTCACGGGGGTGGGAGGGGCGCGGTTACAAAGAACCGTATATTCTTGGCACTGCTTTTTGTAGAACACTCAGTTCAAAGAAGGGATCCCTTTTCAGAGGCTTGTAACGGTGCAGACACTGTTCCTTCATAGTGAGAGTGTAACTAGGCTCAGGAAAGCGGAATTTTCTTCATGGCTTTGCTGTGGGACTTTGGGCGAGTCACTGTCCTCTTGGGGCCTCAGTTCCCTTATCTATAAAGTGAATTCTTTGAAATGGTCTCTAAGGGTCCCAGATCTGGCATTCTGCGAGGATTCTGGTTATACTGTCCTGTGGGGGGTTGATGCTTTTGGAAGGTAGCATCCAGATGGTTCGGGGAAGGGGTTACCCCCCTGCCTTGTTTTTCTGGACCTTATTTTTTCCACGTTTTAACATCATGAGGATGAACTCCGCAGAGCTCGGTTGGCCTCGTTTTTCTAGTCTGTGAGAGGAGGGATTAGGTCAGCTGGCTTCTGTAGCCCTTCTGGCGCCAGCCTTGCCCACTTGGCACACAGTGTCCCCTGGCTTTCGGGACACCAGTTGGCCGTCTTGTGTTGCTGTGCCTTGCGATTGGTCTTCCCTGTCTGCACTCAGTGTGGGAACCAGCGCTCGTGGCGCCCGTGTCTGCCATCAGACTGGGCGACCCTGGAGGCGGCTTGGGGCACACCTAGCTTCCTTTCGGGGACAGGAACGTTTTGCGCCGACTTCCATTTTCTGGAGTGTTGCCAGTCTAAGGGCATCGCTGTCTAGCTTCTCTTTGCTTACAGTGCTGCCTCAGAGGCTCCGTTTAAGACGCTGTTTTCAAAATCTCTTCCTGCTGCTTCCCCTGGGTCACTGCCCAGAAACTAGCTTGCCCAAGGCTGCAACCTCTCACCTGTAGCCTCCCTGCCCTTCTTCTTCACTGGTTGGCAACCTTGAGAGTCCAAAGGAAACGGACCTCTGTCGTGGTCAACTGAGGTTACAGGAAACTAAGCCTGTGGCTCTTCTCTGCTGGTGGAAACAAAAGGGTGCCAAGCCATGCCTACAAAGATTTTGCCAATAATTCACATCTTTGGGCGTTGGAGCCCTGGATTCTGGTGCTGTAGCTCCTGGTGCCAAAGTCTGGATCTTTCCACATTGCAGCAGCACCGACACCTGCCACTCCTCAGAAGGTCTGTGGAGGAGGGACAGTGGTGGTGCCCTCTTGCTGGGGGCTGCGATCTTAAATTGAGTGCAATAGGGTTTGATTGTAACCATTATTTCAGGATAAGTACTGTGTTTCCTTAATCGGCATACTTTCTAGAACCATTGCGAAATAGATTTTATTTTTAAATGTCCTCAGCATTGCAGAAGATACCATTTGTAATAGCAAACGAAGGCTGGAGGCTCAGTTCCTCTGGGTTTCAAACGGCTGGCAAGGCTGGCTCGCAAATTCCGAAGTTTGAAGGCACCTTTCTGAAAAGCAACCTGTGTGTGTGACCACCTGGACCTCACTGTTAGGGGTCCTAGGGAAAACTTCCACGAAAAGGGGAGACCTGGTAATGAAATAGCTGTCCAATCGACCAGCTGTCCCCACCGCCCCAGCCAACAGACCCGCTGTTAGGACAAGCCTCTGCTGCAGCACGGCTCCAGCTCACTGGCAGGTGGCTGGCTGTGGGAGGGTGCCCAGGGAGCCTGGCGCTCCAGAGCTGCACGGTTGGAGCAAGTATGCGAGGGCTGAATGCCAGAGGCCAGTCCCTCACCACTCTGGTACTCAACCCCCTCCCCCCCCGCCCCGAGAAGGATGCAAGGGGTGGCGGGCAAAGAAGCCCTGGCTATTTTCTTTTACTTGGCAATGAAAGCACACGGGCTGAAGGGACCTGCAGTGGGGCCCAGGACACCAGTCTCCATCACAGGCAAGTCAGCACATTCATCCTCCCCCCTCAGTGGGTGTGGGGAGGGTCTCTGGAGCTTGGAGCTGGCATTCTGGGGCAGTTTTAGTGCTTTACATGTAGTGGGTTCGTGCCAAGTGCTACCCTTTTCCGGTAAAGGAACGGGTACCCAGCCGCTGGGTCCCCAGTCGTCCCTGTTGAGGTGGGGTTTGTTGTTACTCCGACAAGACTGCTTTGGAAGAGCTGCTTTTAGGGATTATCTTTTGACTACCCCAGGTGGGGCACAGGGTTCTCCTCAAAGCCTCACACCCAAGATCATAGGAAAGGGGCCCTATTTTCCTGCTGCTTCACAGCTCAGAACATGTACTGAATGGAATGTATTTTTAAGAGAATAAAGTCTATTTTTTTGTATTTTAAAGAAAGATTGGGAGGGCTGGGGAAGTAGCCCTCAAAAAACTCTTAATGCATCAGAGGCCCCTTTGCTGGGGGGCCTCGGTCTCTGTCAGTCCACCTCTGCTCATTCAGGCAGGTGCTCTGGTCTCACCCCTGCCCCTTGGAGTCTAGGTGCAGCAGCTTCTACAGTCCTGCTCCAAGCATGGGACCAAGGAGGCCGGACCCTGTTGCTGGAAACCAGGGCGAAGCCACGAGCAGTGACTCGGGGCTCCTTGGGTGCATGTGTGTAGTGGAAGCTGCCTGTCTGCATGTATCCTTTGGCTCGAATGCTGTCTGTTGGCTCTGCAGCACGATATGTAACCAATAAAGCTCCCTAGTTTCCATGTGCGCTGTGAGTCACTGATGCCATTTTTGTTGTCATCTGGGTACAGCTGTTCTGTGCACTGGCACAGCCCGTGTGTCACACTGTATTTTATTTAAAATAACCAACTAATTAGTGATGCCGTAAGGACTGGAAACATGCTGGGGCTTGGAGAAGGACACGCCTAGCACCCACATAACTGGACTTAAATGGAGCAATGAAACAGCTGCTAGGATTCTGAGTTTTAGGCTTGTCTGTTGTCACACACGAAACAGTGATCTGTCTCAAGGTGCCTATGCTACTTATTTAAAAAACATGTTCTAAAACACCTCACACACACCGGATCCCCCACCTGAGGTAACAATGTGAATGGCAGAACTGCGATTCAAATACAGGTCACAGTCCAAAGTCTGTACACTTCCCACCACATGCTGTTCATACCACTCACTCCTGGTGTGATTTCCCCTGCTGCTGTTCCTCGAAGACTAGGGGAAAGGCCTCTCCATCCTATCGTTAGCCCACCAACGTAACGTCCCTCAAATCTTACTAAGAATAAGCCTCATTTAGGTTAATTATAGGGAAGAATTGACTAACACGAGTAAAATCTAACAGATTATGTATGTGCGTTTATAGTAACATTGTCCATTAGGAGCCCCTGAGAAGGAACAGTTACTGTTCCCTTCTTGTAAAAATGTTTTTACCTTATATGGCAAAAGGGACTTCGCAGACATGAGTAAGGATTTTGAAATGGGGAGATGATCTGGGTGGGCCTTAAATGAAATCACAAGTATCCTTGTTTGAGGGAGACAGGACTCTAGAACAAGAAAAGCAGAGATTGGCGTAATGAGCTCTGAAGACGGAGGAAGGGGGCCACAAGCCAAGAAATACAGCCACCAGAAGCTAAAAAGGCAAGGAAATGGAATCTTCCCTCAGAGCCTGCTGCAGTAATCTGTTAGAGCAGCAATAGAAAAGTAACAATAGTTCAGTCAACTAAACCCTTGATCATCTCCTTATGTAACACTTCCTAAAACTTTTATACCAGTAGTTGGACAAAAGTGGAAAGTTAGCACATACCCATGGAGGTGACCTGGGGAGTAAAGCCTGAATGGTCTGCCAGAGACCCACCCAAACTCTGTGCCTTGTTTTATCTTAAAAATTCCAAGTCACCTCTAATACCCGTATGCTTGACCAGTAGCTTCACCCTCTTGGCACACCGTCACCCCACAGTCCCAATGGGGAACGCTCTAGTTCCACCGATCAGGTAGCCCATTGCTTCTGTGGGGTTCCCCTCAACCCTATCTTCAGACCAAAACCACTTTTTGCCTTTATATAAACATCCTTATTTAAACATGGATAAAACTGGCATTTCCAAAGGCACAACAACCTGTTAATATAAATCTAAGGGCGCCTGGGTGGCTCAGCTGGTTAAGCGACTGCCTTCGGCTCGGTCATGATCCTGGAGTCCCGAGACCGAGTCCCGCATCGGGCTCCCTGCTCAGCAGGGAGTCTGCTTCTCCCTCTGACCCTCCCCCTTCTCATGCTCTCTATCTCATTCTCTCTCTCAAATAAATAAATAAAATCTTTCAAAAAAATATATAAATCTAAAGGGGAAACAACAAAGAATTTTATATGAAGCTTTATTTTTAAAATATAAAAAACCACCACACACCAAGAGACTAAGATGTCCTCTCACGAGGCTTGCTTACCTCAGTCTTTAGGAAGAACACTGACTTCCACACTAATGGACAACTGCCTCTCTAGCTCTAAGTCCCTCAAAGGAGGCCACCTCCTTGGCCACCTGGCATCATGAGTTCCAACAGCTGGCTGGAGCCCAGATGCCAGAGTGAGTTTCTCCGTGAGATCCAGGATTGCCATGAGAGCTTTGCTTACACAGCAAAAGACTCACACATGGGGCTTCCCTCAGAACCCGTCAGTCTCACATGCTTGGGGACTGCTGTGCAGGGACGCCTGGTGTGGCCTGGCGAGGCAGGGTATACATGGCCCCCAGGAACTGGTCTGCAATCCTTCCTGCTTCTCGCAGCCCACTCAGCAGAGCGCCATGGACAGTGGCTGGGTAGTTACGGATTGTATGTTCTCCAGCAAAGAAGAGTCGTGGAATTGGCTATTTCAGGGGGAAAAAAAAAATGAGAGAAAAATCAGCAGGTTGCACATAGTAACTTTTATTTTTGTTGTGTTTGAACTGCCAAATTCTTACTGGCCTTTGAAGGCTGCTCTGCCAATCCCAGACCATCATTCTACCAAAAAGGATCTCCCTCATCAGTGGGCATTCTCCCAGAAATGACCAAAGTAGAAATGTGACAATAAAACTCAGCCAAGCCAGCCTTAGTCCTAGGGTGATGCATAACTGCATCTGTTCCTATTTATCATGGAGTGCTGGGGGATACCCAGTTCTAGGGCTTCCTCTGCCTCCTACAGTACCTACTGGGGCAGAGGGGTTCCCGACTACTCTGTTACCACAAAGAATCCAGCATTTGTTCTTACTCGGGAGCACCTTTGTTTCTCAGCTCCAGGGACAGTTCACGGGGCCCTGAGCTCTGGAGCAGGGGCATGTTCTGGAGACCCCTGGTGACTGATGCCCTGTGACGGTCCCATGAGCCATTACAAAATGGGGTGCAACTAAAAATGTTTTTCATTTTTTAGGGGAAAAAGTTTGAATAAGGAAAAAGTAATTGGTTTACCATTCTGAATATGGACTGCCTAGATTTACAGAACCAGAATCTGAGAAATCAGATACAAACAATACTGTCCCTCCCTTTTACTCTGCTCCTGGTTATGTGGACAGGTCCAAGGACAGAACAACTAAAATCTACCCCACCCCCCAGCAAAACAAAACAAACCCAAAACTGTGGCACGGTGTTTACCCCGAAAGCCCGGGATATGGCCTTTTCCCAGGGAAGCCCAGGGGGTGTGCCAGTTTCTCACCTGGGGAGCCCCTGGAATTGAGGGGCCGGGAGTGATTGGCTGAGCCATTAAATCATAGTCATTTCCAGATGATCCTGCAGCTACGTATGAATAGGAGCCCCGGGCCCAGGGGTCAGCACGCCAGCGAGACACCACAGTCTCCTTGGGCTAAAGGAAAAAGCATGAGCAGAAGTTACCACAGGGCAGAGGACAAAGCAGTCCTCTCTGGAAGGAGAAAAGCTGGGAGGTGGGGGGTGTGGATACAACAGAGCAGTAAAGAGGCAGGGGATATGAGGTAGTCAAACGATGAACGCTTCTGCTTTAAAACACACCGCAGACGGCTTCCAGGGAAGCTTCCACGTTGCCCTGCCTAGGAAATCTACAGATCCACCCAGGACTTGACCTTTATTCTCTCATTAATTCACATGAAACATTAATATACCTTCTTTCAAAGGAATCGTAAGGATCTAAAGGGTTTCTTTCAACGGGCCTAAAGAACAAAGTACAGGACGCCTGGGTGGCTCAGTCGGTTGAGCGACTGCCTTCGGCTCAGGTCATGATCCTGGAGTCCCCGGATCGAGTCCCGCATCAGGCTCCCTGCTCAGCGGGGAGTCTGCTTCTCCCTCTGACCCTCCCCTCTCCCATGTGCTCTCTCTCTCTCTCATTCTTTCTCTCAAATAAATAAATAAAATCTTTAAAAAAAAAATAAAAATTAAAAAAAAAAAAAAACAAAGTACCAAGCGATTCTTCATGAGGGAGTCTGACCACTTTGTCTAAAAGGCAGGAGCCGGAGGACTCCGCACGCAGATACGCTGGATGAGACCAGGAGGGATATGCAGCAAATAGCCTTCTCAATCCCCCAGCCTCTGTGCTTTCCTGAATCCCACACTTATACACAGACTCCAAACACTGGCATTCATGGAAACCCAGCACACCTCTTAATTCTGGCTGAAACGGTGCTGCCCAATGTAACAAGACCGTGTCAAACCCTGCCCTAGTGTGAACCTTGATCCCCACTTGCCTCTACCCACTTACTTACCTGGGGCACCGCACTGCTACCAAAAATCCCTTTGAGGATGGCCAGGCATCGGCCGACAATCACATCATCACTTATGTTTTCCATGATGCCGGCAGCTTCTCCTGCCACCAGTGCCAATAGTATTGGAGCTAGAGAAACAGGAAGAACAAGTCCAGGCTTTTCATACAGACTTCTCTCAAGAACATCTTCATCAGGCCCCACATTATTCTGGGCACTCTGAAATCTGATGGCCAATAGACATGTGATACTTGTGCTAGAGACGTTATGTTTCTGAAACTGCGACTCAAAATCTATCCCTTAGAAGGCAGCTGGCAAACTCTCGTCAGTAACGTGTGACTCAGGTACTTAGCCACTTACAATTTTGCAGAATACAGAAATCCTGAAGACGTAATTCAGACCTTGCTAAGAAAACCAACAGGCATTCCTATATTTAAGGCATAGAATCCTTAGCCCTGACCACCTTAGACAGTTTGCTCCATGGCAAGGGCTACATCCTTTTAACTATTCCAGGTCCCTCCACGCCCGTCACCACCTTCACTCACCCATTTGGTGACTATTTAGGCAAGAGACTTGTGTAACAGGCATAGTATGAGATGCTGCGATACGAAAGCTATATACTAGGCTATATAACTCCACGGATCAGTAGGTAAGTATCACGTAGCTATGATTATGAACGGATAAAAGCAATGAAGAAAAACAAAGGATACGGAGAAAAGAATACAGGGACTTAATTTAGATTTGAGGCAGTGGAAGTATGTGTGTCCTAAAAGCCTCTTTGAAACAGTGGCAGTTAGGTCAAGACCAGAAGGGCTGAGCAGAGTACGCCATATTGGGAAGGAAGAGAAGAAAAAACTCCCCACAGTACATGCAGAGGCCCTGAAGGAGAAGACACGAGATTTACACACACACACAACACACACACACACACAATACATAAACATTTTAAGCACCACAGAGAAGAGCAATCCAATTACAGAAGAAACTAAAACAGGAGGTAGGAGTTTGATATATACATTCTGAAGGACGTGAGCAAAGACTGAGGGGCCAGATACAGAAGTCTGAGAGTAAGGAATACAAGTTTCCCCTTATGGGAAGCTTCCCTGGTTCTGTGCCTCCTGCCTGGGTTGATTCTTCTTTTTACGTTCTCTTTTGCAGCGCCCTGGGCTTTCACTCTGACCCTCTACTTGTGGCCCTGTTCCTAGAGAGCTCACCTACTTCATGTGTTCCCCACTAGGATATGAACTCCTTGACGGCGGGTATTTTTTCCCCCATGTCCCCAGCACCTACCAGGAATTTCTGGAATTGTTGGTTGAATTAATGAAAAATCAAGACATACATATTTGAGAAAACCCAGAATATTCCTAATTCTCTATTCCTGTAAGGATATGAAAAAGATTAAAACCAGGAAGCAGTTACCTTTATAGAGGTTCCAGAAGAGGAAGAGCTCACCCCTGCTGGCCGTCGTACTGCCAACATGCCCAAACAAATTGACACTTGGATCCCAGAACACACGGTCAAAACACAGTACTACCTGTGGTAAAAAAAAAAAAAAAAAAAAAAGGAGCCCAGGAACTGATGGCAGGGCTCAGAGAGCACGGCTTTAAGCATAGCTGTGCCTCAATAGGAAAGACTTCTCAGACCTTACTAAAGTTTCTTCTGCTCTCAAGATAAGCTTAGAAATCCCTAGCATGAATGTATTACTTAAAACAACATTTAGAGTTGTCTGTGTTTTTCTGGGCTTAGGTCCCAGAAGACTTGGTCCTCATATACATATAATTAGGCACTGAAATGAATGAACTGACAGGACTCTCACCCTGATCTCCCAGAGCTGAGAGCATAGCAAAATGTACAAAAACGCAAACCCCTCTCCTCTCTTACTGCACAACAAGTATGTGGAGAGATGCCCAGGGCAAGTTACCTTGTTAAGGTTGCCAAATCCCATCCTTTGGACTGCAGATGTTTTCCACTCAGGAAGAGGCGGCACGAACTGAACGGCTGGGGGCTGCTGCTTCAGCACACCCAAGGGGAGGGTACAGAGAACTGCATCACACTTATAAATAAAGGTCTGGCTTGTGGAGCGGGTATTCACAGCGATCACTTCACACCCTAGAGATGTCAGAGGGAAAAGACCTTACTGGCGATAAGGATGGTACTGAACAGTCAGTGCATGGTAGAATCTACGCACTCTCTCAGTTAATTCTTACCATAAGTGTATGGAGTCTGTTCTCCTCACTTTTTAATAGAAGAAAACCAAGGTGGCAGCAAAGTAACTTCAGACAAGGCTACATGAGTCCCAACTGCCAGGATTCAAATGCTAATAGTCCACCTTAGAGTCCTGGCCCTTCACCACCGTTCTTGTCTTACCTTCCTGATACACTGGTGATCTTCTGGGCTAATCTAAGAGCCTTATTTTTTTACCAAGGGTTAAGTAAATTTAGACCACAGTGAAGAATAAAGGTCTGTAACAATGAAAGCAGTGCCTCTCCACGGTGGTTAGGTGCTTACTAAGGACCAGGAGAGGAACGACCCCAGAAGACCACGGTGAGGATCTACGGGATGCCGCTGGGGTGCAGAGCGTGCTGTTCTGGAGAAGGCACTGTGACGCCTAGCTTGCCAGAGTCTGAATAAAGCTCAGAGTGGACCACAGAATAGGCACTGAAAAAAGGTTACTGTTATTCTTCCTCATTTGTGTTTTTTTCCTTAAGTACCTATTTACAGAATCTCAGAAAAATACATAAACAGCTCAAAATTGGTATGAGAGCTCAGTTCATGTCCACTTTCTCACTGTTCTTCACCTGCCTGCAAATGGCTATTTAAAGGCTATAGGTCTCAACATCAGCTAGAAGCTGCAAATGAAACGGAAATCAAATGGAAAAGGGTTTCAGGGATTGTAAAAAAAGAATATCTGCAGTAATCTCGGCAATTCTAGAAAAGCAGCCATGAAGGGCAAGCAAGGTTGATTGTCATATCTCTACTTGTCATGAGGGCCCTGGGGGGAGGGGCGGGGGGGGACTAGCTATCATTAAGAGCTCTAGACTATTAATTCCAAAGGTGGGTGGACAGCGGGTTCTCTGTACTCTACATTAAATGTGCCCTGAAACCAGCTACAGTGAGCACTGAGCCTTCTGCCTGTGGGAATCAGGGCAATTCCACCTTTGAAGTCTGATACTGCTCCCAGTATCAGAAACCAGACCGAGCAGTTAGCCCACCTGAACAGGAAAGGCTAGAATGGATCCAAAGAGCAAGACACAGATGGTAAAATACAAGGAGTGGGTCCCACTGTGCCGAGGCGCCAAAATCCTGGTCTTTTAAGAATATACTCAGTGGGGCCCCTGGGTGGCTCAGTCGGTTAAGCGACTGCCTTCGGCTCAGGTCATGATCCTGGGGTCCTGGGATCGAGCCCCATGTGGGGCTCCCTGCTCAGCACAGAGTCTGCTTCTTCCTCTCCTCTCCTCTCCCCCCGCCCCTGCTCATGCTCACTCTCTCTTGCTTTCTCTCTCAAATAAATGAATCTTAAAACAAAAAAAAAACAAAAAACAGCAAAAATTAGGTCCAAACTCACTGGCAGTTGTTACAAAGTAATTCAAGTACAAATTGGAAACTTGCCTCAATTTTCTGTTTTACACAATGATGGATCAGAATGTCCAAAGGCTCTATAGGCTCAATCCTTTTGTCAATGCAGATTTTTAAAATTAGGGTTCATAGTTTATATGATACGACATTTTATCAGGAAATGTACCTAACATTTTTTTCTGTAGGTCAAACTCAACAAAAGATCAGTACCGTGTTTCAGAGTAAGAGACTTATCTCCCCAGTGAAGCAGGGACGTACCCGAAGCTGTGTAGCGAACCTGCCGCACCGCTGTGTTCAATTTAATGTCCAGGCCTTCCGCTAAAGCCACAGGTACACACGAGTAGCCATTCCTCACTGTCAGATGGCTGCCAGTAAACTCAAAGTCGTCATCCTAAAGAGGAGAGAAAAGTCCAGCCATTTTCTTAACTTATGCCATACATCCTGAATTCTGTAAGATTAACACTGAAAAACAACAGTGTGGAAAACAGTCAATATTCTAAGGCAGAAATTAAAAAACCAGCACTCACTATTCAGTTACAGCTATCTCAGGAAACTAGAGAAAAAAGAAAAAATGCTTAAATATCCCTAATGGCCACCTCTGGGCAGTGAGATTAAGGCAGTTTCTTCTTCCTGAGACTGAGTTTTCTCCTCATAGTCCCACACCCAATCCCTCAGCCCTGACTATCCAAGGGAGTGGGGGATGGGATCTCTCGAAGGAAGAAGATTCAATAAATTCAGATGTTTGTTTGGCTTTTGAATGCATTACATGTTTGGCAGAATATGAGATTCACCATCCTAATCACATCTTCTTTACCTAAGAACAAAATCAGTTTTTATTTCTTAAACTTACAGGCTTGAAAGATGAGGAAGACTTCCAAAACTAAAGTTGGTAAAACTAGATAAAAACAATCTGGGATTATAAAGACTGGCCTAAGAGGATCCATACAGTAAAGAAGTCAGCATTTGGCCTGGAAGGATTCCCAAAATGATCTTATTTCTTTGAATCTACTGAAAATTATTCTGTGTAGAGAAATTTTTGAAGGCTAGTCAATTTTCTAATTTCATGAAATTTCTGGGAGAAAACACAGCATGATTTTTTTGAATTAGATAAAAATACTGGGTTGGCTGAACTTGCACTACTTTAGTGACTGATTCATCTGCTCCCCATACCGATCAGTTCAAATCACCCACATTCAGAATTTAATAAGATTACGAATGGATACATATTGAAACTTCAAATGATAAATCCGTGACGAGGAAGGGTCTAATTTAGTATTACATGGGGAAAAACAACAACAAAAACAACTGGGAATTCTCTTAAGATTTTATCACTAACAGGTCCAATCCTCTAAGTCAAACACTAAAGAATACGAAGGTATAACCTAAAGATTAAGAATGCAAACTAGGGGCGCCTGGGTGGCTCAGCTGTTAAGCGTCTGCCTTCGGCTCAGGTCATGATTTCAGGGTCCTGGGATCGAGTCCTGCATCAGACTCCCTGCTCCGCGGGAAGCCCGCTTCTCCCTCTCCCACTCCCCCTGCTTGTGTTTCCTCTCTCACTGGGTCTCTGTCAAATAAATAAAATCTTAAAAAAAAAAAAATGCAAACTAATTTTACAAGGAAAACGTACAATGGAAATGAAAATATGTGAGTAAAAATGTAACATTTACTTCTGTAGTCTTAGGTCTGGCCAAAGTCTCAGATTTAGAGATCGATCCATTCAATATCTAAGAAGCCCTGTGATTTCTCACCAGTTCAAGACTAACTCACACTTAAAATACTTAAGAATAATTTGACAAAAGATGTGTAAAACCTGTACATTGAAAACTGTAAAATATGGCTGAAAAATATTAAAGAAAACCTAAATAAATGGAGAGGGATACCATGTTCAAATCCCAATACCAATCAAAATCCCAAAAGGTATTTTTTTAAATAGAAATTGACAAGCTGATTCTAAAATTTTTATGGAAATACAGAAGACCTAAAGTAGCCAAAATAATTTTAAAAAAAAGTTGAAGAACTTACACTACCCTAATTTCAAGACGTACCATAAAGCAACAGTAATCAAGACAATATGACAGTGGCATGTGGACCAATGAATGAATAGGAAGGAGTAACCATAAACAGTCTCACACATGGTCAACTGATTTTCAAAAAAGGTGCCAAGACAAATGAAGAAAAAGGATGGTGCCAGAATAATTAATTAGATAACCATATGGAAAAATCTGAACCCTACCCTCATCTCTCATTGTACATGAAAATTAATTTAAAATGAATCATAGACCTAACTATTAGAGCTAAGTCCATAAAACTTCAGGAAGAAAACAAGAGAAAATTTAGTGATCTAAGTTTAGACAAAGATTTTTCAGGATACAAAAAGCACAAAGCTTATAGAGAGTTGAGGAAATAGGAACTTCATAAAATTACAAAGTTTTGCTCTTTGAAAGATACCATTTAGAAAATGAAAAAGGAAGCTGTGGACTGGAAGAAAATATTTACAAAGGAATTGTATAAATACTGATAAAGGAACTGTATCCAGGATCTAAAGAACATAATGAACTCTTACACAATTTAGTAAGAGATCAACCACATTTTTAAATAATGGGCAAAAGATCTGAACATACTTTTCACAAAAGAACTGACATACAAATGGCCAATAAGTACATGAAAAGGTGCTTCACATCACCCATCATTCGGGAAATGCAAATTACCACTACAATGAAATGTACTATACACCCATTAGAATGGCTAAATTTTCAAAAACTGGCAGTACCAAGTGTTGGTGAGGATGTGAAACAACTAGAACTTTCATACACTGCTGGTGGGAATGCAATTTGGAATAATGTGGAGTTTCTTATAAAGTTAAAGATCTATGTAAGACCCAGCAATTTCACTCCTAGATACACCCAAAAGAAAGATGTGAATGTTTATAGCAGCTCCAGTCATTTATAGCCAAAAAAACTGGAAACAATCCAAATGTCCACCAACGCACCAGCGTATGGATAAACAATCTATGGCACATCCATACAACAGACTACTACTAAACAATGAAAAGGAACAAACCACTGATATCCCAACAACAAAAATGAATCTCAACAACTTTGCTAAGTGAAAGAAATTACACACAAAAGGCTACGTTCTGGGGGTACCTGGGTGGCTCAGTCGTTAAGTGTCTGCCTTCAGCTCAGGTCATGATCCTGGGGTCCTAGGATTGGGCCCCACATCGGGCTCCCTGCTCAGCAGGAAGCCTGCTTCTCCCTCTCCCACTCCCCCTTGCTTGTGTTCCTGCTCTCACTGTCTCTGTCAAATAAATAACTAAAATATATATTTAAAAAAAAGGCTACATTCTGTATGATTATGTACCGTATTTGCTCAATTTTATGTAATTCTAGAAAAACAAAACTACAGTGACAAAAGGAAATCGGGGGTTGTCTTGGGCCAGGAGTGGGAGAGCTGGGGACTGACTACAAAGAGGCAAGGGAGAACTTTCCAGGATGGAAATGTTCTTTATCTTGATTGTGGTGGTGATTCATGACTATGTACCTTTGGCAAAACTTCAAACTGGGTTTGCTTAAAATAGGTAAATTGTACTGTAACTTCTATTTCTTAATAAAGCTGTTTAAACACACACATACAAATTAAGTTTCTCCTAAGAGCCCTTTCAAAGACATGTGCAACAAAATAAATGATAAAGGAATTTTACCTGATCCCAATGTTTAAGGGAGAGTGTAGAGAGAGGTGTAGCATTAGCAAATTCAAGATTTGCAAAATGCCAATCAAGTATTTGTCTGTCTCTTGATGAGAGATACACGTCACTGCAAAATGAAAACAGAGGAGCACAGGTTATTAAAGGACTACTATTCTCAGTGGGCTGATGGGGACAATCTCAGTAACTGAGGAAACCTAAGCCTGGTACTGTGCCTTATATAAAGAAATTACAAGTCAAAAAGTAGGACCTTATCTCCTTTATTACTGGTGCTGAGAGCAGTGCCAAGCTCACTACATAAAGCAAATTACTATCAGGCTTCATTTGTCTTGGCAAGGGTGGGGAGACAGGGTGCCTGGATGGCTCAGCTGGTTAAGCGTCTGCCTTTGGCTCAGGTCCTGATCCCAGGGTCCTGGGATGGAGCCCCACATTGGGCTCCCTGCTCAGTGGAGAGTCTGCTTCTCTCTCTCCCTCTCCCCCTGCTTGTGCTCTCTCTTTCTGTCAAATAAATAAAAATCTTAAAAAAAAAATTATCGGTACCTGGCATTAAAAAAGCGTTTTTGTTTTATAAATACAGCATTTTTTTTTTTTAAAGCAAGAATGGGTAGTATCCCCAACTCCAGAACAGAGTAGATATACTGGAGGCCAGATGCACCATGAAGCACAGTATCAGCATATAAGTATTCACTATCAAAAATCCAATGGAAACAAAGTATAATACTTTCCTAGTCCTCAGAATTATGGGAATTTAAAGCAATCCCACCTTCTATTCCACTCACAGGAAGACAGTATATATTTCATTCAAATATCAGACCTTATAGAGAAAGGTTATCTTTTCAAAAACAAATATATTTAAATATTTAGGACATTCCTACATATTAAAATTACAATCCATTCACTGGACATAAGCAAAAGCCCACAGTGCTTTGTAATTTTCCTTCTAAATATAACAAAGAAGAGCAAAAGCTATCCCTCTGAACATTTGTGTGTTTTCCTCACCTTGGGGGATTGGCTTCCAATTCTTGAAGTTTTTCTTCTAGCTTTCCTTGTGTTTCAGCTAATTCATCATATTCCTGATAAAATGAAGAGAACTGGGTTGATCTTAATGAGTCAGAGACCAACCTAGTTGTTTATACCATAAAGTGTAAGACCTGGACCACCTGCCCGTCCAGGTCATATCTGTGAGTGTGCCTCAGGTTAAGGCTGGATCAGGGCTCAGGGATGGTTGTTCTTGGAGACAAGTTACAGTGTGAGCCCAGAATGAAGATGGGGTGTGGAGGAGGGAGCGGGCATGCAGGAGGAAGAGATAAAGGAAGAATAGCATATTAGTGTGCTACAAAGTAAGAGTGAAAAAGAAGAGCAACTACCACTTCCTGTGCATTTATCATGTCCCTAGCATGGGATAAAGCACTTCAGGTCCCTTACAAAGAAGTATCAACGCTGGTCACAGATGAGGTGATTAAGGAATCTAAGATCCCATGGCTAAGAGGTAAGTTAGGGATTTCAACCAGACAGTTTGATAACAAATGACTGAAATCTATGTTATCATTACTGTAAACTGACAGCGGTAAACTATGACAGGGAGCTAAACTGAAATGTAAGTAAGTTAAAGTACAAGACTGCGAAAACAAAGTAGAAATTCTGCAGAAAAAGCAGATCTCAAACCAAACTAATCCGTTCAGTCCCCTTGGTTCCTGTGTACCAAACCCTCTTCTTCCTACCACAGGCACCTATGATTGGTTAGTGATTCTCCCTTTTCCAAAGTTTCCCAGATCTATATTCTTTCTTAGGATCCCAAGGGAAACCACCTAGGCATGTATGTATACCACACCTTGCACAGGGCAGTCAGATCCCTGTGTTTGCTTTTCACTAAGAACTCGGCAGTGATATCTCTAGGTGGCTTGACCTCAGATGCTTCTTTGTATTGCTGATGGAGTTCTTTAATTTTCTCTTTCAAATTTACCATCTAAGAGGAAAAAATACAAATTTACCATTTCAGATAGTGATGTAATCCATCTCCAAATCACATGCTTCGGTTCCTCCCCTAAACTGCTAGTATACCAAAACAGGTTACAATACAAGGTCCTTGAAACTCTTAAATACCTCTTCTACATGATGACATTTTAGAATAGGAAAAAAAATCCTATATGGTTCAACACAGAGGTATCACATCATTATCAGAAGTGAGACCATTTCTGTCTTCCAAAACAAATGGAGAACCAGGAGTGTTCCATTAATTTAAAAATATATGTGTATATATATATATATATATACACAAAAATCAAATTCCAGGAAAAACAAAGCACCACTTAAACTTATTGTTTTGGGGAACAAATTGTTATGATTTGTTTTCTAAATTATGTAAAGGCTAAATCACCACACAGAACCTTCCAGAGCCATTCCTAATGTTAGTCTCCCAGCTTTCTGATGGTACTGGGTCCCACAGCTATCCTGCCAACTGGCTGTTCTCCAGCCTCTCTGCTCATTTCACACATGCCACACACAATCCATGAAGAAGGTGGGCACAGACCTCTTCTCATCTGACAGCATGAAAAAACAAGGCATAGTGAGAAAGTGAGGCAAGACTGGTCACAAGATACACCCAGATTTTGCATCAAAAAACTCCCCACAGGGGCTGTCCCACTTCATGTTTTCTCCCTAAGCTGATAATACGTTTGCAGGTGGTAGGATTAGGAGAAAACAAATGGTTTCCCAGACTGGAACCAGGCCTCTGCGAAGTGGTGGGAAAGAAGAGCCCTCAGCAGACATACCACTGAGGACTATCCTCATAAATGGCACCTGAAGCAAAATAATTATGGCAATGAATTATGGTCCTGGCTGCAGACTTGTTGTCCCCATCAGTGGGAATTTGACCCCAGTGCAACTGATCTCCCTCTCATCACAGAATCCAGCAGAGGGCACTGAGCTAGCTTTGCCAAAGGGAACCTGACACAGAAAAGATCTATTTCCCCTGGCAACAATTTGCCAATAATACCATACTGAAAAGACGGACAGATAAAACCGTACCTTTTGTCACTTTTTTTTTTTTTTTAAGAATAATGAGTCCCAGCTGCGCGGACCTTCTCTCCCCCCCAGACCAAAACCAAAACTGAAAATTTCTAAAGCCGTCCCCCCCATCTTCAGCTATGAAGAAAATATAAAATTTCACCTTATTAAGAAGTTCTTTCAACTCCTCCTGAGTCTTCACTATCTTCTTCCAATGTTCAATTTGCTCATCTTTGACATGCTTTTCCTGTAACCTAAAAGAGACAATACATATGCCTTGGCCACAAAGCCAGCTTTGCAGCCCAAGATAGGAACCCATCAGAAACATTCAGGGACATCAAAGCCCACTGAAATTTCTAATACTCTGGAACAAGAAAGTTGCTGGGTGGCAAATTATTTTCTAGGCTATGTTAAATATAGTTCAGTACCATAAAAGCTGTGAATTTTAGAACTGAGAGTGGCCTTAAGAATCATTCTTTTTTAAATGGTTTTACTTTGAGATTTAAATTCACATGAAAATAAGTGAAAACTAGCTCAAATAAGACTTGCTGAAAACCTTAAAGTATAATAGCAAATCTCTAAATAGAATTCACTATACAACAAGCAGTATCAAAGTACTTACTGGATGACAACTTCCAATGCCTGGCCAAGGGACACAGGCTTATTATTGAGGACATTGAAGTCTAGCTGATGACTAAGGTAAGACGTAGCTTCTAGCAACCGGTTAAACTCTTGCTCTACCATTTCATCTTTCTCTTTAGGAACCTGAAAATCCGAAGTATAGCAGAGTTGGTCCTTATAATAAGACTAAACATAACCATCCATGAAAACACAAATGCTCTACAGTTTAAAAGGTCAAAATATGTACCTCAAAGGGAAACCTTTGAGGACAATGATTCCAACTTTCTTTTCTATGAAGTGGTCAATTCCATTAAATGAGGTATGAAATGTTTGGCCCTAATATTTTCTATTCTCCCAATTTTGCCCTCCGAGCTGGGACTCCACCTCTATTAACAGCCATAGGATTCACACTGGGTGCTAACTGGTGCTAATTGAAGTTACGTGGAGCACAAGGTGTCCTGGAGCTGACATGCACTGAGAGAAGCTGGGCTGACATGCAAATGACACACTGGAAAAGTCTCAGAGAACAAAAACTATGTCAACACATAGTTTCAACACACCTGAGGACCCTCCAGAATAAGGGCAGGATGGAAAAATAAGAAGCCCAAGGTACTGTCTTTCCCTCAAAGATGAATTTTGGGTGGGAGTAGGGAAGAGAGAAGTGAAGTTCACGACTATAATAATAATGAGAACACAATAGCACCTTCGTTCTTTTGCAGAGTAACAGTGTTTTATGGCACCAATTAAGTTCAGAGTTGAATGTCCAAAGCTCTTAGACTATGAGTGACTGAGGCACCAGGTCTGGCTCACTACTGTGCAAGAAGAGAGCAGACTGCAAAGCAGATCATCAAGCTGCAAGGCCACATTCCTAATCCCTGCTGTGCCCCTGCCTGTTGATATCATCAGTTAGTCAACCCAAATCCCTCTGCTACTGCTTAATTCAGTCCTAAAGTAAACTGCATCTGCAATTTTACTGAATTCACGGTATTCGCAAGAAGGGAAAAGCATATCTAAGGCAAGCATGTCTAAAGCAAGCATCTCTTGCCAGAATAAACTGGGCATCAACTGGGAAATGGGAGTCAAAATATGGAATTTTACTTTACGGCCAACCTAAAATTGGTAGTAAGAAGACCGCATTAAAGAAAGTTCTAATAAACACTAAGGCCAAGGAGGAGTGCAGGGGTAACTTGTGGATGAGATCATCACAGTAAGATTCTACCTCTCATTTGAAATGCCTTAGTTTTTGCCCTTTCCAATTAAAGAGACAATTTTTAAGGCACTAGTCTCCTTCCCTTCACTGAGGAGTTGCACAAGTAACTCTACAAGATGAGCCATGGCGTGGCAAAAGAATATGGCAAGTAGTACAATCTGCACCCAAAAAAGAAAGGGAAAAGGACTGCAACTCTCTTTTGGAACTGTAAATATGACACCATAACTGACCCAATCAGAATCATATTCTAAAGCATCAAATTCTAAAAGGCCAAAGATGGGAGCGATCAGGAAATCTTTATGAATTAGAGAATCCCCCTTGGCCTAAGGGAAATATAAATCCCTGAGAATCTTCTGGTTTATGCTGAGAAATAAGGCAGAGAATCAGACTTTGGATGTTTGGTGCCCTTTATATATGAGTGGTACCTAAGACTTGGTGGATCAAACACATCTGACCTACCTATTCAACTCCATGGCCAAAGGAAGGAGCTCTTGGTGACATCCCTACTAGTTCTGATTACATAGCTATCAGAGCTGATGGATGAGACCCTTTTGGTCAGGAATTTCATTTACTTTCTTGTCAGTTGCTTTTCCTCAGTGATGTGATGGGTCATATACAGAGCAGCGCAAAGCAATGCTGAAATTCTGCTCAGTGTGATTCCTGCAATGATGTTACCAAAGATGGTTCTAGAAACTCTAAATTTGGTGTTTCTTCAAAAAAGAAACAATTACATTTTTAACACGAAATCTATATAGTTATGAGATCTTAACTGATCCCAGATGCAATAGTGCATGACTGCTTTTCCTGGAATACAAAATAGTGATATTTCTATGTGTGGCTTCAAAAATGCCTTAGCAAGAGGATGCTATAGAAGGAAGAGGGACCAGATCACATGTGCCTCTGCAAGAGGGCAGAATGTGCCAATACACAAGTGTGCAAATGGTACAGATTAAAGCTCTTCCAGTGTGAACTGGATGGCTTGCTTCAGACAAGCTTTAATCTTTATAGCTAGGGTGACAGTCACATAGGGAAGTTCATACTAAAAAAGTACGCAGCACTCAGGCTCAGTAACTGGGGTCCAGGGTGTGTGGTAGAGAAACATTTAAAGGGACACTGTCAAGGTTAGAGGGACCAAATTTGACCTTTTGTTTCTTCCCTCTGTTTGCTAAGCAGCCCACTTGATTCATAACACTTTCCCCTTTAGTCCACCCACACACCTCCCCCCCACAAAAACCTTCTTACATGCGCTTTCAATGACAAAAACTCAAATGGCACCAGCCCAACATATAGGCGCAACTCTACAACAACAAACCAGTGTGAATGTATGATGGAGAGGATCTTTGGAAGGGAAAGATCTAAGTTTCAAGCTTTTAATGGGTTATTGTAAACAGTGAAGAAAATGATTTGAAAAATTATAAAAAAAAAATACCTTGACAGTGTCCTTTTAACCAGTGCAGCAGAGAGAGAAATAAACTGTAAATAACAGCCCAACAGCCACGTCAAGTTAAGTTTTGTATGACAGCAGTAAAATCAAGGCTTTAAACACACAGCATGACAGAAGCATTCTGTTAGCTCAGAAGCTGCAACCACCAGAGAAACAAGGAACAGACTGTATAGAGACCAAAATGGGAAAGTCAAGGCACAGAAATGGGCAAAAGAAAGGCAGTTTGGTGGGGGGGTATGAGGGTGGTAAAGGGAGATGGTGTCAGAAAGCAGTGAGGAATAAAGCAAAACAATAAAACAGAAAAGGAAAAACACAGAACAGTAACAAGAACAACAACAAAATCAAACAAACAAAAACCAAACCAAAAGATGACTGCCTCATCTGACTGACACCAGGATGACAGACTGCATCTCTGGCCCACTGACTGGGTCCACTGCTCTAACTGGAGACTCCACTCTCCAGATTACGAGAGACAAAACTTAGGCCCCACCCATTTCCCACCTAGTTAAGCAATTTTAGGACTGTTGCCAGAGAGACCAGGGATAGCATTCAAACCTGGATTTTGTTCCCATTAACTTTAGAATTCCACTTTGAAATTAAAGAAATATTTGGAAAATAGCAGATATTTGTCAATTAGGAAACCAACAATGACTGGGGGAAAAAAACCAAAATGTATTTTTGATATACTTAAATCTTGAATCTGTTTCTAAAATTAAACTAGTCAGATATGTTCTATTTGACATACTCAGACAATGAAAACAACTTTAGCAACTGATTAGCCCCTGAGCACCTCTTAAGTACCTATTTCAGGTCACTGCCCTCCCCTTGGTGAGAACCCTTGAACTGTTAGTTCCATAAATAATTATGGAAAGGAGCTGAAATATTGGCAATCTTTAAACACAAGTCGCAATAATTTTCTTAAATTGCATCCTGAGAAAGGAACTCAGTAAATGACTGAAAGGGGCAGCTTTCTACGACAACATACTGAGGAGATAAAACAGCAAACTAAGCACGGAAAGTATCTTTGATATTGTTCTCTAGCAAAGACTCAAACAAAAAGGCTATCACTTGAAGCAGACTTTTTTTTTGAAACAGATTTTGATTACGACTTTTCAAAGCTATTTATTTCTCTATGAAAGGCTCCAAATAGTTCCTTCAAACTAAGAATCTGGTGTGTCTCATTACTCTAAATAGGTACAATCCTGACTGCTTTGGTCCTATAGAGATTATATGGAGCATCCCTGAGCATGGCTGAGGGAAGAGCAGCCTGGGTATCTAGCTCATGCAGAGTAAATTTAGGGAGAGCCAAGTGACTTTCTGGACAGGGTCCTAATCCTGCAGGAAGTTATTCAGAGGAAGGACAGCTCTCCTCAGTTCTACCTTTGGTTACCTTCTATCATCACAAACCCTTTAGGCCTTCAAAACCCTGTCCATTTCTCTTGCTTCCAGGGTGCATAAACTCTCCAGCAGTAGAGCAAAATGGAGTTAGGTGCAGTTAGGTTCTGGGCACCCAAAGGCTGGAGATTTAGCCAGAGAAATCCTCAGGAAGAATAACACAATGAAAAAACAGCTGTAACACAATGAAAAAACCTGGCCAACAGAAGCTACAGTAAATCTCTGCCTCTCCCATTCCCATGCACTTCTAGAATTAAGATTAGTTCCTTTGGTAAAACCTGGAAGAAAAATTTATATCTGAAGAGTCTCTAATTCAGATTCCCAAATAACTAAAAGAAATGAGATATCCTTAAAGGGAGAAAAAGGACAACAGGAATATCCTTAATCCAAATAAAATTATGATTCTATAAATGGAGATGGTTGTCCACCCCCACTTTTTTTTACCTCATTAGAAATCATTTAGGGGATATAAATAATGGACTTCTCTAAAGCAGTAACTAAGCTGCGTGGAGAAGGCACACACAACATGTCTAAGGAGTTCACTCTAGCAGTTTCTAGCACACAGTAGAGGTGCTCTATAAATTCTTATGAAATGAATAAATTAATAAAGTTTGAAAAAGCAAAGTCAGTATTATAATTATATTTGAAAGGAAGTAACTATTTTGCAACTTTAGGAACATTAAAGGAAGACATGAGATTTTTACATTTATAAAAAAGCGAGGATTAGAAGATTTTAAAAGATAGAGAAAAACCACCTTTAAAATACCAAAACTTGGGGTGCCTGGGTGGCTCAGTAGGTTAAGCGTCTGCCTTTGGCTCAGGTCATGATCTCAGAGTCCTGGGATCAAGCCTCACATCGGGGCTCCCTACTCAGCAGGGTGTCTGCTTCTCCCTCCCTCTCTGCCCCTCCACCCTGCTCATTCTTTCTCTCTCAAATAAAATCTTAAAAAAAAAAAAAAAAAAAAAAAAAACTGTTTCTACAAAGGAATAGGAAAACTGAAAAGGCCAGAAGGCGTGTGTCAAAAGTATAACCAACCTAAGCACCACTCCATATGAATGCAAATGACAACCTGCTGAATTGAGGTAGGTACAGAGTATACCCAATTAATGGCATTAATGGCCTTCATAAAAGACCTGGCACTCTTTACCTTTCAAGTGTATCTTTCTTCCTCACAACAGCTGAGCTATTCCCAGGAAGAAAATCAAGATCTGTTTCTCCACGTAGTTACTGAGTCTTTGGGCCTCATTTGGTAAAAACAAAAACAAAAACAAAAACAAAAACAAAACAAAGACTACAAAAAAAACCCAACTCCCTCCCCCCAATGGAAACCAGAGATTTTATAATGCAAAATGCTATTGCACTGAAGTAATTTAAGATGCTGTTTCATTACTCAAAGTCAAAAGTAGAATTTAAAGCCCTTCTCCCTCTGACCCTCCCCTGTCTCATGTGCTCTCTCTCTCTCATTCTCTCTTTCAAATAAATAAATAAATAAATAAATAAATCTATCTTAAAAAAAAATAAATTAAAAAAAAGCCCCTGAGTTACTAGTTGGTATACAGGAGATACATAGAAAACATTTACACTTATATTTCCCCCATCTCCCCACCAATCCATGTTTTCAGTCTCCTCATGGTGACTCCCAAAATATTCCTGAAATATGAATTACCCTATTTCCCAATTATCTCCATATCCAGTTAAAGCTGATTACAGCACAGTCCAGAGTAGAACTCAATCTGAGGGCAGCTGCTGTATTAGCTCTGTTTTTATAGGCCTAGAAGATACTTCTATTTATAGGGACATCTTATATTAGAACCAAGTAAGAAAGCCCTTGTTCTAGTCATGTGGAGCCATAAAACAAACTTCTGTCAAAAACAGAGAAGCTCGACATCCTAGCTGCCAAAGTAGGACCAGAGAGAATAAAGAAGTGAACTCTTTCAGGGATTCTTGTGATTGTGATTAAAACAATAACAAGATAACAGAACAAAAACCACCTGCTATGTGATTTTTTTCATACAGCAGCAAAATGACTAGGTACGGTGATAGGTCCTTAAGACAATATTACAAATGATATTCGTCACTCTGAGTTAACTGCTCACTGCAGGATGAGGGAACTGATTTCTACGTACTAACAACCGAACCATCAAATCACCCTCTTTTGCACTGAGGCTGTCCACAAAGAATGGAGGAAGACAATCCCATTTCATTCAACAGTTTACCAAAGAAAAATCAATGGTTGAGCAAATGTCCACCCTGGGGGGGGGGGGGGGGGGGGTTCTTGCCTCCTTAGAGTAACTATTAAAAGAAAGCTCTTGGAGAAGGAGACTCAGCTGATGAAGTCACACAGGCAGCTGGAGTTGCATGCACTGACTCCAGTCCCCATCTTCTCTGAAATATCAGCCACATATAGCAAAACAAGTGCAGGCATACCTCAGAAATATTGCAGGTCTTGTTCCAGACCACTGCAAAAAGTGACTCAAATGAATTTTCTGGTTTCCCAGTGCATATTAAAGTTATGTTTACTGTAGTCTAAGTGTGCAACAGCATTATGTCTAATAAACAATGTACATACCTGAAGTACTGTATTGCTAAAAAAAAATGCTAACCATCATCCAAGCTCTCAGTAAGTTGTAATCACTGATCACATATTACCATAATAGATACTAATGAAAAAGTGTGAAATATTGTGAGAATTACAAAAATGTGACACAGTGAGCAAATACTGTTGGAAAAATGGTGCTGACAAACTTGCTCTATGCAGGATTGCCACAAATCTTCCATTTGTATAAAAAAAGGGGGGGGCAATATCTGCAAAATTCAGTAAAGCAAAGCACAATAAAACAATGTACGCCTGTGAGGGAATTTGATCTGGGATACCAAGCAATATATCCTGGGCTCTACAAATTATTGATTAGAACGATCCTAGGCAAACACCACATCTGAGCTTTAGATTCTTCCCCTGCAAAATGAGATGAAGCAGCTGACCTACTTACTCCTCAGGTTTCTGAAGTCAAGAAACATATTTGTAATTACACAAAAAATTAATGGAACTATAAGCTCTTAGTTCTTGTCCTATAAGCCAAAAGCCAATCTACTAGTTAACAGTTGTCCATATCTACTCTGAACTAGACTACAAAAACATTAACATGACTTCTTATGTTTGATTAACTTAAGGCAAACAGAACTCAAAGCTGTTAAGAATTTTCTCCTAAATTTGAAAGCGCTTGAAGAATCCTCCTTACCACTTGGCTACTGCACCAAAAATCAAACAAACTGACTTAGAAAAATCCTTTTGTAAAGATCAGAGTTGAATGACAAGTACAAATTTCACTTGGAAAAATATCCCTAACATATACAAAATGCTGAAAACGACACACCAGCTTAACGGAGGTTTGGTACAGTGCTACTCAAAGGGCTGGTCCTGGTGAGATAAGGAGCTTATGCCAGATCATAACTGAAGCACCATTTCTTTCACTGGGAAGTCTTGCTACTCAACCCAATTCCCCCAAATCATCATTTGAACTAACAGTGTGACTAATGATGTAGTTTATTTTACATTCTAGCACAAGCAACATATTTATCTCATCCCATACTAGTAACCAACAGTTAATTCATGAATTAGCAGCTGGTTGCAGGCCACACCTGAGGGGAATACTGGTATACTATTTAGAAACAAATGTTTTAAAAATGTGTTAAAGTTCTTCTAATACCAAGAAAGGAAGAGAGAATTTCTCTGGATATTTCTATTAGATATTTCTATTAGAAAAAAAACCTCTTTTTACTGTTATAAAGACTAAATAAACCTGCTCTATACTCAGGAAAGTCCAAAGAAAAAGACAGTGTCTCAATAATCAGTGATAACCTTTGGTTTGGATTCCATCACTTCTTGTGGACTAATATAATATCCACCTCAGAGGCCCGGCTTCAATTCAGTTCTCTGCTGCCTATCTACACCCACCTGGTCACGTCACTTTTCCTGCTCTCAACCCTCTGAAGTCCCAACCTACCTACAAATCAGCCTAGTAAGCAACATCCTTCACCCTCAACTTCAGTTTTGTATCTTAGCCCCACCAGTACAATCCCAACCTCCTTCAGAGACTTCTCTTAGTCTTAAACCTTCCCCCACAGCCACACTAAGTTCTAAGCCACCTTCACAAATGCTCTCTCTCCCCCCATTTCTCTCCCCACTCTTGCACCTCCCACTTTCAGAGACTTTGACTTTCTCTCTCCCCCTCCCCACTGGCTCTTCCATAGCAGTTTATCCTTTTATCTAACCCTTGGTACATCTGCCTTGTGTTACTGGTATATGTATGAGTAGTATGTTTCTGGTTGGGGTGTAGTTTTTTTTTTGGGGGGGTATACCACAGATTTTAATGACACCTATAATTCCTGATGCTCCTGGGTTCTTAAGATATCTAGAGTCACCAGAATTTAAGACCCTTGAGAGCAGGGAATACATAGTCAATGCTGAGAACAATGCCTAGATTTTGGCAAATATTTAATAAATACTTGCTGACTGATTTGCTTTAATATACTCCAGACCAAAAAAAAAAAAACAAAAAAGAAAAAACCAAAGGGACTGAATAGATGCAACAAGACTAGAATAAATCAAAGTCCATTATTATACTATTCTTTCTACTTTTGTATGGGTTTAAAAATTTCCATAATAAGGGGGCGCCTGGGTGGCTCAGTCGTTAAACATCTGCCTTCGGCTCAGGTCATGATCCTAGCGTCCTGGGATCCAGCCCTGCGTCGGGCTCCCTGCTCCGCGGGAAGCCCGCTTCTCCCTCTCCCACTCCCCCTGCTTGTGTTCCCTCCCTCGCTGTGTCTCTGTCAAATAAATAAATAAAATCTTTAAAAAAAAAATTTCCATAATAGGGACACCTGGGTGGCTCATTTGGTTAAGCGTCTGCCTTTGACTCAGGTCATGATCCTAGGGTCCTGGGATCGAGTCCCGCATCAGGGTCTCTGCTCAGCGGGGAGCCCGCTTCTCCTTCTGCCTGCCATTCCCCCTGCTTATGCTCTCTTCTCTCTCTGATAAATAAATAAAATCTTAAAAAAAAAATTTCCATAATAAAAAGTTGGGAAACAATTATCTGTGTATAAGTCCCACTAGACTGTGGGCTCTTCTATGGCAGGGACGGTCTTATCTCTATAGCCTTTACAGATCTTTGCAGAGTAACAAAAGTTGATTGAATTGCTGAGTTAAGCTCTACTTCGTCCTTTTTCTCTTGTTCATTCTATTTTGTTTATTCTGCCAGAAGGTTGTCCCACCCCCAAAACAAGCCCTGGGAGGAATTTGAATCCAGAATGGTGAGGATAGGAGCCAAAGCATTCCCTTATGTCTGTCCTCTTCTGGTATGAACCCCACAAAGCCTAAAGGCTTTAGTGAGGATGTCCACTGGACCTAGCAGACTAAATTCAAGAGTTGGGATCTCACCACTTTTAGCCACAACAGCTAAATTGCCATATGCATCATGAATCTTCCCGTCCTCAAAATATAAAGATGATAACATGCTTATATCCTGAGAATGGTAAACTTGCTCATTCATGATAGCGGAGAGTTGGTAAATTCCAAATACGAACTTCTGAACTGCACCCACCCCCCAAAATGAGGACTGACTTACATGGTCTAAGCCTCTCAGCACAGTTGTTGTTAAACTACTCTCACTCTCCCATGGCAAACATCACTGCCATGCTACTGCCTACTAAGTATGGGAAGCTTCTACGCCTCTGGCCAACAAATATTTTAATCTACCTAAGCATCTGAGTTCAGTATTACCATTTGGCTATTAGTTCATCAAAATCTTGAACCTACACACACAAAACTGAAGTCATAAAGAGCACACAGAGCTAAAGCACATGATGAGAGGCACAATACAAAGAAATGAAGAATCAGGTGTCAATTCCACAGGTCTCTTAGTAGGTGGCCACAGCCAAATTAAAAAAAAAACAAACAAAACACCTGTCTAGCGAGCCTTCATTAAATGTCTAAAGATAAATGCCTAAATAAGCATGTAAATTTGCATATATGCAATAATAATCCCTTCCTATATAGCTCATAGTTAAACAATCAGAATGTCACAATTTCTACCCTCAGTTCATACTGATATGCGTGTATATTCATCCACACATTTTCCCCAAATTGTTATTTCAACTGAACCGAAGAAATTTTGAAAAGTTCTGTTTGTCCTCAACTTACAGCTTGTCCATTGGCTTCATAAAGTGGGCATTTTTGCTTGATCTTGGCCAGTTCCATATTTACTTGTTTGCTGACCACAGCCATGGGATTCCCTCCTAAAAAAAATTCAAATTATTAAATTCAACATATCTATGAAAAGAGAACACATCAAAGCAAAAGTATTTTTACTTGAAATTTAAAATACTCAAAGTTTTGGGTATGTGAATTATAGATTAAAAAAAATGCCCAGTAAAATAGTATGTAATATATGAAATATGTAAGATAAGCATAAAGAAGCAAAAAATTACCTATAACCCCATGTTAACTTTTTAAAAAATTTTTAAAAAGATTTTATTTATTTACTTGACAGAGACACAGCAAGAGAGGGAACACAAGCAGGGGGAGTGGGAGAGGCAGAAGCAGGCTTCCCGCAGAGCAGGGAGCCCGAGGCGGGGCTCGATCCCAGGATCCTGGGATCGTGACCTGAGCCGAAGGCAGACGCTTAAGGACTGAGCCACCCAGGTGCCCCAACTTTTTTTTTTTTTTTTAAAGATTTTATTTATTTTGACAGAGAGAGAGAGACACAGCAAGAGAGGGAACACAAGCGGGGGGTGGGGATGGGAAAGGGAGAAGCAGGTTTCCCACGGAGCAGGGAGCCCGATGTGGGGCTCGATCCCAGGACCCTGGGATCATGACCTGAGCCAAAGGCAGATGTTTAACGACTAAACCGCTCAGGCGCCCCCCATGTTAACTGTTTATTACAGATTCTAGGGGCGCCAGGGTGGCTCAGTCGGTTGGGTATCTGCCTTCAGCTAGGGTCATGATCCCAGGGGTCCTGGGATTGAGCCCCATGTCGGGCTCCCTGCTCAGTGGGGAGCCCGCTTCTCCCTACCCACCCTCCCCAGCTCATGCTTTCTCTTGCTATCTTTCTCTCTCTCAAATAAATAAAATCTTAAAAAAAAACCCAAACATTTTATTATAGCTCCTTCTAGATTTTATGTGCATAAAATTATGGACACACACACACACACACACACACACACACACACACACACACAAAGGATAACAATGCATGTACTGTTTTGTAATCTTTTTTCAAATTAGCAATAAACTGTGGCCATTATGTCATGTTACTATAAAGCTACATAATTTTTAGTGGCTGTATAGTTGTCTTTGTATAACAATATAATCCTCAGAACCATGGGTTCTAATGTTTTGCTATGCCACATTTAAAAAGCTCCAGGAGCACCTGGGTGGCTCAGTCGGTTAAGCCTCAGACTCTTGGTTTCGGCTCAGGTCGTGATCTCCAGGTTGAAAGATCAAGCCCCGAGATGGGCTCTGTGCTCAACTCAGAGTCCGCTTGAGATTCTCTTGCTCCCCCACTGCCCCTCCCCATTTGGGCATGTGCAGGCACCCCTGCGTGCACTCTCTCGAATAGATAAATAAAATCTTTAAACAAAAAATAAATACAATTTAGAAAAATTAAAAGCTCCAAACAACATGGTCCACTTATCTATTTTCTTAGGATAATTTCCTAGAACTGAGTCTGCTAGGTCAAAACATATGTACAATTTAAATTTTGCACATATCGATGTATCTTTTCAGGAAGACTATTTGTCAATTCACCTCTAACACTAAGAACAGTATCTTAAACCAAAATATTTTAAAACCACAATTATGGCTTTAAAACATAAGGTTAGTCATGAATCTCAGATCTAGTATAACAGCACAAAACTAAGGACTACTTACCAAGACCTGTCACTACCATAGCTCCAAGATCAGCTACATAGTTTCCTTTGCGAAATGTAGCAACTCGTCCACCCACTCGATCCTGTTTTTCAAAAATTAAATGGCTAAAATCATCAATTCTATTTTAACCATAAAAACCTGGCATGGTACCACCCCAGGCCTCTGTCTCTTATAATTTAAAAAGAAAGGTACAGTTTAGAGTGTACATGGCATGCAGTGTGGGCACAAAGAGCGAGTGAAGTTTAAGTATCTGAGTGGAAGGAAATGAATGACAGAGAATTAAGTGATAGGAGATAAATAATTTGACAGCCAGACATATTTAGCCATAGGTACTATTATCTCTCTACCCAGCTGTCTCTAATACCATTTACTGTAGAGGCTGAGCAAGGGCCACTCACACAGAAAGTATCTGTTCACAAATTGCAACACTAAATGCCATCTTTCCATCACCATGTTCTGACTTTCGCCCCCCCATTCCCAAAGTCAGCTGTGAATGACAGATGACTTCTCAAATGGTCCCCTAGTGCAGCCCCATACCCAGGGGCACAGTGTCTACTGAGCATAAACTTTTGACAGTATCTCTCATTCCTCAACAGGTCCAGTCCAAGTTTCTCTCTGCTAACTTGGGATTTTCAAGTAATGGGGAAAAATTACTGAGCTGTAGCGACACTTCAATCATGGATATTATGAGAATACTCTAACCTCCAAATAAATGAAAGCAAAATAAAACAAAAAACCTGTCTGTTAGATTAAGACTCTGCATGGGTAGGGATCATAATGGTCCCATTATTCATTACTATATTGCTAATACACAGGACAAGAGGGCACGCAAATGTTTCCTAAATTATCTATAAAATATTTTTAGCAAGACTATATTAAAAATTATTTTGATTTCTCCATACTTTATTTGAAAAGAATATTTTTAAAAATTAACAATTTACAAAAAAGCAACTTAGATGTACTGCACAAAACATTTTGAAAGCTTCTATAAAATTTTAGATCGTTTAGGTTATCTGAGAAGTGTTTTTTTGTTTTTCAAATGGTGTAAGTCCAGGGAGGCCTATAAGCCACTGGAAGATAACTAAATGTCAAAAATCACTCATGAAAATAATTTGAATAGTAGCATCTTAACATGATGTTCTTTCTCCACTCTGTGCCATCATCCCTTTCCTCCTTCAATTTCCATTTCTTTCTAGGACTGATGATAAGGGAACCAACATATCTTGGCTGCATTAGGCACTAAGAGATGGCTGCTGCCTGAGATGCACTCCTTTTCTTTTACTATCAAACAGGGAATACAATCCACTCTGTTCCACCACTAAAAATACCTGCCACCTACAAAGGGCACGTCCATGAAGGCCCAAAATTTGAGAATTAACTACAAGAAACAATAACCTGAAAATATCCATCAAAGGGCTACATGGACCATTTACAAACTCTAAATACTCACTGAGCACCTTTCAAAGCTTCACTGTCAAAAATGCTTTATCCAGTGTAAGTAACAATTATCTAAAATACTTTGAGTAGTATATAAATCAGTTTGGTTTAGTTCAAGCTGTGGGACTCATTAATTTGCAACAGATAATTTCTTACTGCGTTGATAAATACCTATTTTCATTAGGTCAGGCTTCTAAACACAATATAAAATTCTTACCCGGGCTTCCAGAAGTGTGACATCCATTCCGAAACTTTGTAATTGACGAGCCGCTGCCAAGCCTGAGACCCCAGAGCCTATAATAATTACCTTTCCTGTCTTTTTAGCTAAAAGTAAAAAACGAATAAAAATTACAATATTTTGTTGTAGGTTTAAGAGTTTATTTTACCATTTTTTACATCATGAAAACCTCTAGGTTCTCAACATGTCATGATGTCTTACAAAGTAAACACTTCACTTATTTTCAAAATAGAGAAACTATCTGAATACAAATTAGCAAATATCTGAAACTTGTAAACTTTAATTCAATGTTAAAAATTTATAAATGAAATCCTTTATCTTTAAAGATTTACTTTCTCATTATACCATGATCATGTGCTTTGGTATCTGTGACTGTTAACTTATTATGAATAGTCTGCTTCATTTATCTCACAATTATACTAGGACAATTTGATAGCCAAATTATTCTTAAAGCTGTTTTCCTTAAGCTCTGCTTCTGCTGTCTTTACTTTCCCTTTTTGAAGGATTATTAAAGCATCAAAAACAAATTAATTAAAATAAATAAAAGTGTTAAGTCTCAAAATATCCCTAAACCCTGGACTCCTGGCAGTATAAAGAACTGGTTAATGAAAGAAAACCTCAAATCTCTGCTTTCATAATGGACTTCTCTCGTTTTTAACAAATTTTGTTTTCTGATTTTTCTTATATTGGAAATTCAGTATCTTTCACCAAAGTACACTTATCAAACCAGAAATTACAGGCAATGCATATTTATGAAGAGATTTTACTTTAAATTTGACATATAATGAGATAAGCTTGGGAATACTGGACTCCAAATTTAGACTTAGAAATCAAAATAAAATGCTAAAAGCCTCCTGGAAATAAAAGAGAGTCCTAGAACTGTAACTTAAAACTATGAAGTCCATCTGCCAGGTCCTTACTTGGTAGGGGTTTTATCCTCTTATAGATGCCGAAGTTGATTAGACCGTGACGCTCTAAATAACTGTGAACTCGGTGGACAAGCACAGTATCACCTACAGAATAAATGAATTTTAAAACATGTTCATATTTTTAGCAGTTTAAACAGAAAGCTCTTTAACTCTTTTGTTTTTCCATCATGAAGTTATTCTATACATATTTTCCATAAGCTTCAAATCATGTGATTCCTTTAGAAAAATGATTCCTAGAACTATTAGTCTGTGATGTAGTCCAAAATGCCTATCACATAATTTGGAATTTTTAAGAATGACATTCCATTATAGATGAAAAAAAAGGATAAAACCAACCCTTTTAAAAGTAGTATTATAATCAGTTACTTTGGCAAAAACTTTTCAAGACTTTGTGGGTGGTAAATGGAAAATGAGAAAGCCAGCCAATCAAATGTCAACAAAGTACTCCAGGGATTAAAGCTGGAACATAGTCCTGGTGAAATTACTAGCAATCACTTAACTCACAACTTAAAAACCAAGAAAATCATTACAAAGACACATAACAGTTTCCTATAAGGCTTATTTTTGCATAGCACAAGGTAAAGTAAGATGGTAATATGAATTGAAAAAATGCATTATCAATGAACCATGAGCCAAAACTAGTCCCACTGAAAACACTACTTACTGTTGTAAGGAGCTTCTAATTGTTGGAGGGTAGCCTCAAAGGTCAGCTGAATCTTTGGATTATCCAACCACAACTGCAACTGTATTTAAATGACAGAAATTTTATTACACAAGTAGACACAGACCACTTGACCACTTTAAAATATCTTTTCAACTTTAAGGCCTCTAAAACACAGGCTTTCCTTTCACTGAAACAGAGGGTTATATTCCTGACAAACCGAGGAAACACAAAACCATGTCAAATGAGTAAATTACTGAAGAAGCTGGAAGATATTTCAGCCTAAAACAAAAAACCAAAAAACCTAGTAACTTGCCAGTATCATACAGCTGGTAGGGACCAACTAGGATTTAAACTGGGTTACATGACTCCAGAGATACTGAGTAGATAAAAATCCACAAAATCCAAAGATCAATCAGATATGTAAAGGTGGAGGGGAGGGAAGAGGTACCAAGGATATCTCCAGTTTTTAGCCTGCGCAACTAAATGAGTCGGTATGCTCTTCACTAAATGAGCGCCACTGAAAGAAGAGGTGAGTTTGGTTTCAAGACAACCCAGAGATACAAGATTGGCATCTAGATACGAGCTAGGATTCTGAGGAGAGTTAAGGTCTGGAGCTATTTGCTTATGAGTGATAACTGAAGCCAATGTGCAGAAGAGGCCTCTTCAGGAGAATATACAGCAGGGGGAGGAAAAGACCATAAGGAGCCTTAAGAACTCTAACCAGTTCACATAATGGCCTGTTTTTAAAGATAAGCCTACAGGGGTGCCTGGGTGGCTCAGTTGGTTAAGCGTCTGCCTTCGGCTCAGGTCATGATCTCAAGGCCCTGGGATTGAGCTCCACATTGGGCTCCCTGCTCAGCAGGGAGGCTGCTTCTCCCTCTCCCTCTGCCTGCCACTCCCCCTGCTTGTGCTCACTCATGCTCTGTCAAATAAATAAATAAAATCTTTAAAAAAATAAATAAAGATAAGTCTACAAAGCTGTCAGAGAAGATAACAACCAGGGAGGGAGGCAGGAGAAGAACCAGAATACTGTGTTAATCTAAGGGAGTTTAAGAGAAGGGAAGAGAAGTTTAAGAGTTTAAGAGGAAAGGAGTAGTCAATTATTTTAAAAACTGCTGAAAAAGCACTAAGATAAGGAATGAAAAATATTACAGTACAATCAATAGGCTCTAACACAAATGCTCTTCAAATTGAATAGGCAAGACCAACTAAATGCCACCATGTTTAAATCTTAGCTAAAAATTAACTGCTCCATAGACAAGTTTCAACAAAGAAACATATGGCTATGTGTAAATAAATCCAATTACAAAGAGATATGACCAAATTCATAAGCACCCTCTACTTTTCTCGGTGACCACTGTCAAGGCAAAATGGACTTCCTCAAGTACACACCAGGCCCAAGTTCCTCACCCCTCAACATAAGCCTTCTTCCTCTGTCCATCCTATGAAGAAGAAGAAAAAAAAAAAAACAAAACTCGGGTCGTAGTTTTTAGCTCAATAATCCTAAAGTTGTTGTGGTTTCAAAATCTGTAAGCAAAAGAAATGACACAATTCTTATAAGAGAATGACTTATGTTCAGTTTTATAGCCAGAGGCCCACAACTCTAACTTGGGCCAGTCCTTCCTTCCCCAAATCTGGATTTTGGTCACAGAATATAAATCAGAGAAAACAGAGGTCACTGTAAATCCACCACTCAAATTCAAGAGTGAAAACTTCTCTCAGATGACACAAAAAAATGACCTTATCTAAAAAATACACTTCTAATTAATTAACTAATCAATTTTAAGTAAGCTCTACATCCAACGTGGGGCTTGAACTCACAATCCTGAGATCAAGAGTCGCATGCTCTACTGACCGAGCCAGCCAGGTACCACCTAAAAAATCCATTCAGATCAAATGTTGATATGTTATACACAGAAGCCGATTCTAAGACAAATAAGCGTCAGAAATATACATTAAGAATTTCCCATTCACTTTTTAAAAAAAATCACCGTTTTTTCTTCACTCAAAAATCCCTTAATTCTGGGGGCGCCTGGGTGGCTCAGTCGTTAAGCGTCTGCCTTCGGCTCAGGTCATGATCCCAGGGTCCTGGGATCGAGCCCCACATCGGGCTCCCTGCTCAGTGGGAAGCCTGCTTCTCCCTCTCCTTCTCCCGCTGCTTCTGTTCCCTCTCTCTCTGTGTCTCTCTCTGTCCAATAAGTAAATAAAATCTTAAAAAAAAAAAAAATCCCTTAATTCTGTACTATGAAAACCCAGTATAACCCACCACTCACTCTAGCTAACAATCTAAATTCAGCAGGGGTTTTGCAAACTAAGAGCCGAAATAAAAAAGTTAGTGGTAGCTAAAAAGCAGACATGCTAAATGACATCTCTGAGCTATACTCAAAGTAGCTAAAATCAGGTGCAGCTGGGTGGCTCAGTCGTTAAGTGTCTGCCTTCAGCTCAGGTCATGATCCCAGGCTCCTGGGATCAAGCCCCGCCATCAGGCTCCCTGCTCCCTGCTCCGGGAAGCCTGCTTCTCCCTCTCCCACTCCCCCACTTGTGTTCCCTCTCTCCTGTGTCTCTCTCTGTCAAATAAATACATAAAATCTTTAAAAAGAAAAAAAAGTAGCTAAAATGACAACATAAATTTCTTTTACTTTGTATCACCCTAGAGTATAATGAATATGTTCTGAATAGTACCTTGTCCTCCCTCTACTCTGGCTAAAAAATTTCTGATGAATAAAGGCTATGAAAGAAAAATTCACAGAAGAAATACAAATGACTAATAAATGTGGAAAAAGTCAGTCTAAGTAATTAAAGAAATGGAAAAGAAATGAAAAACTTTTAGTCTATTTATAGCAGCACAGATTATCATTGTTATAACAACCAAAGCAGGGGCA
This sequence comes from Callorhinus ursinus, assembly GCF_003265705.2. Taxonomy (NCBI): domain Eukaryota; kingdom Metazoa; phylum Chordata; class Mammalia; order Carnivora; family Otariidae; genus Callorhinus; species Callorhinus ursinus. Next base: position 20,040,149 of record NW_027397080.1, read on the forward strand.
GAGCAATAGGGATGTCGACTGATTCAGTATCTCTGGGAAGCAATCTGACCATACCCATCTCTATCTATCTATCTATAGCTATCTATCTATCTATCTGTTTTTAGGTTTTGATAAGGTAGTTTTCCTTCTAGAACTCCATCATAAGGAAATTATAACCAGAGATAGAGTCAAGAATGTATAAAGCTGTTCAGAGCTTAATAAAGCACAAATGGACATATAAATGCCTAACTTACATTATGATCCAACTGTCAGACAAAATATTATGCAGACATTAAAATCAAGCATTTAGGAGCCCCTGGGTGGCTCAGTCGGTTAAGCATCTGCCTTCAGCTCAGGTCATGATCCCAGGGTCCTAAGATCAAGCCCCGCATCGGGGTCTCTGCTCAGCGGGGAGGTCTGCTTCTTCCTTTCCCTCTACCCCACCCTGCTGTGCACTCATGCACTCACACACTCTCTCTCATGCTCTCTCAAATAAATAAATAAATAAATAAGTAATTTTTAAAAATAAATAAATAAATAAAAGCAAGCATTTAGCCAGGAGGAGGTTGAAGCAGAGAAGCAGAACAGAATAAGAGTTTCTCTTATTATGATTATTTAAAATTTTAAAAAACATGTCGGGGGGGCACCTTGCTGGTTCAGTCAGTTGAGCACTCAACTCCTGGTTTTGGCTCAGGTCATGATCTCAGGGTTTTGAGACTGAGCCTTGCAGCTGGCTCTGTGCTGGGTGTGGAGCCTGCTTAAGATTCTCTCTCTCTCCTTCTCCCTCTGTCCTTGCCCTCCTTAAAAAAAAAAAAAAAGTTTCGGGGCACCTGGCTGGCTCAGTCAGTAGAGCATGCAACTCTTGATCTCAGGGTTGTGAGTTTGAGCCCCACGTGTGGCCTGGTTTACTTAAAATAAAAAATTAAAAGTTTATGGGGCGCCTGGGTGGCTCAGTCATTAAGCATCCTCCTTCAGCTCAGGTCATGATCCCAGGGTCCTGGGATCGAGCCCCGCATCGGGCTCCCTGCTCTGCAGGAAGCCTGCTTCTCCCTCTCCCCCTGCTTGTGTTTCCTCTCTCGCTGTGTCTCTCTCTGTCAAATAAATAAATACAGTCTTTAAAAAAAAAAAATTAAAAGTTTAAATGAAGATTCATGTTTACAAGGTTATGAAGAATGAAAAGGATCCAAAGAATGTATGGAAATAGCATTTCAATTTTTTAAAAACAAAAACTAAATATACGTTTAAAAAAATAACTGAAGGGAGGGCGCCTGGGTGGCTCAGTTGGTTGGGCGACTGCCTTTGGCTCAGGTCATGATCCTGGAGTTCCGGGATCAAGTCCTGCATTGGGCTCCCTGCTCGGCGGGGAGTCTGCTTCTCCCTCTGACCCTCCCCCCTCTCATGTACTCTCTCTCATTCTCTCTCTCAAAATAAATAAATAAAATCTAAAAAAAAAATTAAAAAAAATAAATAACTGAAGGGAAAAAACTAATTTTTAACAATGGTTACCTCTGGGTAATGGTACATGTTATAGATAATTCTGTAATTCTTCCCTCTTTTTTCCCTCATTTTCCATAAAAGTATTATGTGCTTTTTAGTAATCCAAACAGAAAAAAAGCTGACATGGAAACTTACTGTGCGGTTTCTAATGAACAGAAAAACCTTCTGGGTCTGCTGCGGTCCACTGATGATATCTGGAAAACAGGCTGCTTCTTGAGAAGTCATCCGGTCATGAGGAAGTCTACTCTGGAAAGCTGCACCCTCCACACCTAGCAAAGAAAGCAAAGGACTTCTGGGAAAAGTGCAAGTGAATACAAAACCAGGGATAATGAAACTCCTTTTTTGCCTGAAGAACCTCTGTAAAGCTCTGCCTCATTCACAGACTGATCTCATCTCCTTTAAAATAAAAATCTTTTATTTTGCTCAAAAGATGACACATCTTTAGAATTTACTTACTCTTTTGAGCGTAATATTCCAAAAATTACATTTACTAATGAGTGGAACAATGTACCTCCGAAAACATAACAAAGCATGCAGCGTATTTTCTTCATCCACAAAACAGCTTTATAATACTGGAAGATACTCTAATTAAAATTAGCATCACTGATAGTGTTCCCAAAATCTTAAAACTAAGGAACGAGAATAAAGGAAAATACACTAAAGGAAAGCAAAAGAGACTAGAGTGAAAAACAACCACATGCCTTCTTTTAAAATTAGAGCAGGGAACATGGAGAGGACTTTAAGGTTTAATAACCAACAGTAAGAAATGCATGATTATCTGGTCAATGGTCCCATCCATTAGTTCCCATAATGCAATGCTGGCAGTGAGATAAGTTAGGCAGACTACAATGAGGACAGAAGCAAGGAATTTACCTTGCCCAGCAAAAACATTAGAGACGATTTACTACACTACACAAGTATGTTACTGCATATACTATACACTACATATACATACAATGTACACATGTTCTCTGTACAGGTAAAATAGATATTATTTTGAAACTTTTACAACTGGGTATTAAATCGATTATTTTTATAAGCTGATAGTTAAGTACATCTCTATAAGATGTCCTTAGAAACACATTTACATGTATTCTACCTGTATTTCTAAGATCACCCTATAAAAGATATTTAACCACCAGCTTATTAAAATATCAAGACATAAAAGAGTTTCAAAATTCAATACCACTGAATTATATGTAAGTAATGAAATAGGCACCCACCGATATCTGTATTTAATCATTTAAATCACATGAAACAAGAAGTTAGAAACACTGATACTGGAAACAAAATTAAAGGCAAGGCAGGGTAAGATTAAGAAAATAAAAAGAACAAGGCAGATATAGATATAACTTAGAAAACGAGAGCTAAGTTATTAAAGTGCTGTCTCCACAAAGACATGTATAAACAATAACTTGGACAACAGTGGTTAACAAGAGGTCAAGCAAAAATGCCTAATGCTAATATGAGCAGCACATTAAACAATATTCTTGGGAGAGAAGGAAAAAAATCTACCCACTCACAGTAGAGAATAAGGGCACATGTACTACACTCACATTACTAAATCAAATCAACAGTTCTCTCATTTAGTGAATCTCAACTTAAAGACTGTCAGGACAATTAATTATTCCCTAAGGAAAAAAATAATCAGTAAGAGCCAAATTGTTGAGAGTGGAACATGAAATTAAGGCAAGGAGAGAAGAAATGCTGGCAACAGGGGTCTAGGTTATTTCAGTAATGTGAAATTTTCTAAAACTACACATAGCTTTGATGTCCCTAGTGCCTTACCCGCAATCAAATAAACAAAAAATAAGACCAAGAACAAAAACATGACACATTATAATGAGCATTATCTATACAATAATCCCAAGGACTCAAAGATCTCTTAAAATAGGTTACCTTCATAAGTGTATACTACTGACATGAAAACCAGTGAACTCTATAAACTGTACTCCTCGCTCCCCAAAACAGGTAGTTTTCTTAACCATACCTTCTACATGCTTATTAAGTCATCACTGACCATCAATCCTGCTGCAAAATACTACCGTCAACGACAGTCAAAAAAAACCATGTAGGGAAAGACACTAAATTTTTTATCACATTTGGCTCCTCACTCTAAGTACTCTTATTATCAAAAACTACTCTAAATTAGTTGGCTGACTTTGGGAATCTTGAGACTATGTAACAATTAAATATTATTTACATTAAGTCATGTGGCAGTTTTAAAAGTATCTTTAAATCAAACAACAAATGATTAACAAAAGGAATTAAAGAAGCCAAAAATTGTGACACTAATGTATGTGTGGAACAATAATCATCTCCATCTCTATCTTCTACAAAACATCTGAAAACACCTAGTTATTCTTAAATACTTGTCAATTTTTAAAAATGAAAAACAGCTTCTAAAAACTCAATAATTATTTTATTCCTTTTTGTTTTTAGGTTTGAAGACTTATTTCAAGGAAGACCATTATCAATATAAAGATGAAAACTGTGTAAGAAAAAAAATCTAACCTTTTATCAAAGAAACAAAAAATTTTAAGTTGGAACCCACGCTATTCAGAAGCTAAATCAAACCACTCTTTTAATAGGATACTTCCAAAATGAACTAATAGGCCATTCTGGACAATATGACTCATAAGTATCTCCTTTAGAGGGAAAAACCTTAAAGAATACAATTGACTTTAATAATATCCTTATTAAAAGGAAGTACATTTCATTCAAAAGTAATTTATACTTAGAGTTTGTGTGTACTTAACAAAGTCTGGTATTCTGGAAATTGAGAATGTTTCCAAGATGCAACCTTAATTTTTTAAAAGCCCCAAGGCTGCCTATATATCTTGTCCCCTCAGTTCAATTCCTTTTTCCCCCCACACTTCACACAGGAAATTCCAGCATCACCTTTCAAAATGCAGTCATGCTAAAGCAGAAATGCCCTTTCTAATGGTCTGACTGGCTCAGTTTCTCTGAAAACACAGTAAAAGTCGTAAAATGCTTAAGGGACTATAAAGACCTTTTTTGATAGATTAGCCACGCAGAGAAGGGGCAGGGGAAGGTGAGGATATAAATCCTCTACTCCACCAAACGACTTCCTCCCTGATTCTGATGATATAGGTAGCATTTGAGTAGAGTGAGGTAACAGAGATATAAAAAATAACAGAAAGGAGGCCTCCATGAAAGTTACTTGCCTTTTTTTTTCATGAAGTAGACAAAATAACTAGAATGACTAGTTTTCTAGTTGAAGAGTGAAAATAAAAGCCTGACAAGAATCTACATATAAAAGACTACTTAAAATTAGTAAATTACAGATGCACCATATCCAGTCCTATAATAAAGACAAAAAGAATAAGGAACAGAGGGAAAGGAGAGAAAAAGAAAAAAAGAGAATCATATGATTTCTTATGCTTTACATCTTTTATTTTTAGGGTAAACATACACTTTAAATGATTCTCTGAGGGAGGGGAGGGGAGGGTATAACGACTAGTCTACACATAAGAAAGAAGACCTCTGGGTTCCCTTCCTCCAACCTTTGGTGTAACCTCGGTCATACCATTTAACTGTATTTCAGGTCTAAATCCATAAAACAGGGGTGGATACAGTATTATCTGTTTGACGGCAGGAAGCTGGAGAAAATGACCTTAAGTACCCTTCTAACTTTTAAGATGTAGGATGAATACATCAACTTGATGTGGATTTATAAAAGTCAAGATATGATCCTGGTCCCAAGATACTTATGAGGGTCATTTGGCTTTATTAAAAACAGAATGTTGATCGCTTACAAGCGATCTAACTGATCATCTCACAAATGCACGCTTCTGAACATGGCGAAGATCTGAAGAGAGACCTTGAAGGGTTCAGAATAGTCCCCACCATTCTTGGAAACACTTTAAAAACAAAACAAAACAAAACTCATGTTCTACTAAACAGTAAGTCAGAAGCACCAGTTTTATATGAAAGTGTTTTTACTTTCAGCAATATATTGTTTACTAAAGCAAAAGAGTAAATTTATCCACGTTAAAACAAAAAGCAACAAGAAAACTCAATTTATTTCTTCAAGATTAAAGCTCTAAAGGCTATCCCTGATCCTCAAAAGTTCCATGGAAGATCCAATTGTGCATCATCTGATGAACAGCATTCTTGAAGGTTTATCTGCCACAGAGACTCTGAACGAGGATTTTAACTCCTCTAAGATAACCATGTACTGATTATCAACCTCCAATCCTTGGGATAGCATTTAAACATGTTTACTTCTAACATTCTGGATCACCTATATACTAATTTCTGCATTAACAGTGAACTTTGACCCAAGAGTAAAATACAAATATTTCCTGGACCTGCTGTACACAACTGCAAAAGAGAAATAATTTTAAAGCAGACTTAACAGTTGAAAAGTGACAAACTCCAAAGTGAAGTAATACCTATTCCAGTTCTATCAAAATGTATGTATCAGTCAGCTTTGAGCACTGAACCACACAAAAACATCCAGGGCAAAGGATGAAATCCAGACATACTACTTTGAACTCCTGGAACAAACTTGAATAGCTCTGGATGGGCCCTATAAATCATTTAACCCTTTACTTTTTCCTAGAAGTAAAAATATCATAGTTCAATCTGAAAAGAAAGAGCATTTCGAATAGACTTTTAAAAAAATGATTAATTTTGACGTGACAAAATGTTTAAACTACAAAATAATTAACCATGTAATGTTAATTAAAAAATTGTACCCAACACTATCTAACAACCACCTCTGAAGAGTCCCTTGCCTGCATAATTCCTCTGACTAGTCCTAGAAGGCCTTTCTGTCCGCCCCCCCCTTTTTTTTAAGGCTTCTGGCTTCTGGCTTCTCCTCTCTGTGTATATAACTATATTTCTTTTTAAAGGTCCCATGATTCCTAAATCTATGTTTTATATCATGTTTACTGCTACTATAAAAGCTGCCGGGAAGAAAAGGACCCGCCATCTCCTCAAAAACATGAAGAGCGGAGGGCTGAGATCGGCCTGAGGACTTCAAAAGGTTTTGCTTGCCTTTGTTCTGGCTAACACTCTCTCCTATTCCACTACGCTGTCCTAAGGGTTATATTTCCCCTGCGCTTCTGGCTAAAATGTGGATACCATAGCCAAAAACACTTGCAAGCATCAATCCCTGACTTGGCGGCTCTTGCTACTAAGTGGCAAGCATCTAATGCCACCCTCACCTGATGCTTGGCCGTCTCCATACCCTCCAGAACTGTCGTCTTGAAGTCCTCCTGCTTGCCCTGTGGAAGGAAAGAGGAGAACTCAGGGACCTTACTCCATAAATTAAGATAATTATCTGGACATAAAGGCCTAATAGTTGGCGACTCACAAATTCACCAACTAGTAAACCCATATTCAGAGAGCTCCTTCTTCTTGAATCAGGCCCAGGGAATCACATCATAGTCTTCCAAATTCTGGTCAGAAAATTTAAACTTTACACACTGATTCTTGTTGAAAGGTAGAAGAATGAAGTACATATAGTATTTCTAATCACTAAATCCTTGCTGTCAGTCTTACTTAAGTCAAGGTTGGTTGGGGGGAAAAACGAATTCCAAACGTCTTTTACTACTTGTTGCTAGACTGAGAGTTAGGTGTCACATGGACTCTAGGGTCTAGAGCTGCAACAATTCAGCATCTCCTCAATCTCCCTTTATCTTTACCTTTCTATCCACAAAGAATATACTTAAACAACAAGCAAAAGACATAGTTTTAATGAAAAATATTCCCTTTGACTTCAAAACAGGGACTGTAAAGATTCAGCACCAAAACAGATTTCATTTACTATGCATGCTAGACAGCACTAGATCTGAATACGCCAGTGCTTCCTTAGTAAAACTTTCAAACACACCACAAGACACCCTGCAGTCATATGCCAAGTAATGTAGATAGACACATACAGTGGGGGCTGGGGGGAAGGCAAGATATGGGGGAGCTTCTACTTCAAGCTACACAATAAACCAGCTAACAGATTTTCCTCATTGACTAATATGTAGAAATAACTTCAAGGAAAGTATCAAAGCTTGAAAGTTCAATCCGACAAAGTCAGAACAGATCATCTTCCAGATTCTTCCAAAATCTTATCACCAAGACAGATGCTATGATCTTAAGCTTCTAGCTACCTGGTACACTATGAGAAAACTATAGCATGATCTTTGAAAGATGAAAACACTCTCCAATGATCTAAAACTTGACAAGCTTTTAATTGATTAAAAGAATCTCAACAAGAAAGCAGACTGATTAACCATTATTTGAATTAAAAGGGAGCAGGAAAGTGAAAATGACATCTCTATCCTCATGTATTTGAAGGTGTTTAGATAGAAATGATTTTTGACATTAGAATGTGTTACTAGAAGCTGTATGTTCTGAGGCTAGGACAGAATCTCATTCTAAAATTATTTCACTATGCTCTTGTGTGAAGGGCCCTTGAGGTTTTAGAAGGGTATGGCTTTCAGACAAGGCTAAAGATATATGATCTGTTGTTAACAGTCTTTGGAAAAGGGCGTTAATTATGAATAGATGATGACTCCTTACAAAATCCAGTCTGCAAGCATCGTGAAAATGTAGGCCCTACATTTAAAATTTTACTTTTAAAGTTTAAATAAGGGGTGCCTGGATGGCTCAGTCGGTTAAGCGACTGCCTTTGGCTCAGGTCATGATTCCAGGGTCCTGGGATTGAGTCCTACATCTGGCTCCCTGCTCTTGGGGAGTCTGCTTCTCCCTCTCCCACTGCCCCGCCCCCCTGCTCGTGCTCTCTCTTGATCTCTCCCTCCCTCTCAAAATCTTTATTGGGGGAGGAGGGGGAAGGGCTCAGAACAATGAAATAAATAGTTTCCAAGAATAACATTTAAGCACTAGGAAAAATATAGCTCCTGACTCCCTCAAATTATGTACCCCGGTTGGCAAAGAATGAAAGCTACAGTCTCCTGTCACGAAGGCATCTCGCCACTTCTAAAAATAAAAAAAACCACTGTCAAGCTAGCCATTAAGTCCTGAATTATTTTATCCTTCCTATTTCTATCATTTGCTTTCTCCCACTATATGTCATACAGTATGCTAAATTAATTTATTTTAACATACAGGCAGCTCTTGGCTGTTTTCTGTCATGGTCTTTAGACCAAGAAATCCATAGAAATACGGATTTCTTAAGCCTGATTTCTGTGCTCAAAAGCCCAACAAGGTTGCTCTTTTACAACAAGGTAGGGAGGTCTTTTTTGTCTTCTGCTTTTGAAAAAAGGAACAAGACTCACATGCTGTTCTTGGATAAAAATATGTAGAAGTAATATGAAAAATACTCAATACCTTGCCTACCCCTTTAAAGAGATCCCTCTTAATGGCAGAAAGTCAAAATAGAAATGAAACTCCAAAGTACTGCATAAGCAGAGAAACAGGAGAAAACCAAATAGGTGATATAACCGTGTAAGAAATGATGAGAAACAAAACAAGAAGTGCTTAAAATTAAGTAAAGGAACAATGGGTCTCTTAACTTGATGAACGTTTAGAGATGAGATTCCTCCTTTCTCTCTAATCGTAACACACTCATGAGTATTTGGAGGGTGCCTACTTCTCCAAAGACAGGTAACAGCATCATCTTTATTAGTGATATTCTTCTAGACCAATTCTTCCATCATTTTCTTAAAAACAACACACATACAAATGTTTGCAGCTAACTTTCCATCAAGGATTGCCTCTGATTAAAACATATAAAATGCCACATTCACTTGTTCTTTGGGTCCTTCTGGCCTAGGACTCTGCTTCTACCAGTGGCACAAGGACATGGAACAGCAGGCAAGTACAGCTGTTACCCTCCAGGAGCTCAAATTCAAGATAGAAAATGAAAATATACAAAAACAACCTTTTCACATCACCTTGATTTGGGCATCACTGTGCAGGAGACCTTTTGTTTTCATTCCCACCACACACACACACACACACACACACACACACACACACACACACACACACCCCACTCGAGTTTGAAGCAGAGACCCTTAGTACCTGTATTTGTGCATATCTTCTACAAGTTGAAAATAAAATCTTTGGCTTATCTTACATAGCAGCCTTTCAGCTGCCCTCTAATAAACCCTCCACAGACCCGTTAGGTTATTCTTGAAAAACAGTGAAGTATTTTAGTTACAGTCACACTGGATGCTATCTCATCTTGATTCAAATTCTCAAGAGATGACTCTTCCAACATCTTAAAAGGAAATCTATGATGTCTTTCAACTATTTTTATCTGACAAGCATGGAGGGCAGGATCACTGATGTGTTGTTCCCAGGAACGTACCAGCAGATTCACATTTTGACTTTAGTTTGTTGAAATCACATTCAAATTGATAACTTTTGTAAACAATTTGAGAAACTTCTAAGTCTGCTAGGAAGCAATGATTTTTAAACAGAAAATCAACTTACCAAAATTTAATAAAAATTGTACCAAATTTATAGAATAAAAGTGACTGACAAGCTATTGGTTTCAATCAGACCTGACAAATTAGTAGAGGAAAAGAAAAAACTTAAAAGTTTAAATCATCTTTGAACACATAAGTTTCCCTCTATTAACACTTCGGTTTAGTTTATATTTTAAATAATCTCACTAATTCAATGTTTACTGAATACCTATTCTAAAACTTCCAAGCACAAGTAGAAAGTTGAACACATTATGTACCTATTTTCAAAGGGCTTATAATCAATTGAGGAAAGATGAAAAATATTTTTTAGGGAAACAAGAAGCTAACACAGACTTGAGGAATCAGGAAAGCTTTTCTGAACAAATCCAGAGATTCGGCAGTCCAACCACCAGCATGATCCAGAACACATAAAAGCAAGGAGAAAAGCACAGACATGGAATGTATAGAGAACCACACAGTACTTGCAGATGTGGGAGAGCAGGACAGGTAAAATGGGCCACTTTCAGTGCCAAAATCTGAACTTGATCTTAATAGTGATGGGGCAAAACTGTATGATCTGTCATAGGAAAGCAGCAAAACAAGTGATATTTTAATTCATCTAATCTGGTCACTTTGTACCAGATGGAGCACAGGGGAAAGGTGACCTAGATAAAAGAGATATAACTGAAAGGCTGCTTAAATAATTTAGATATGAAGTAAAATTCACTAGAATAAAAAGGTAACAATGAAAATAGATTAAGGCATAACAAGTCAAAGAAGCTGTTCACAGGAAGATACAGGACTTTAAAACAGATTTGATCAAAAGGGTAAGGGACAGTCAAGAAGACTCCAAGGTTTTAAAAGTTCAAGAATGGTAATGCAACGGACAAAATGGGAAATTCAGGGAAAATTCAGGTAAATTAAATTAAATGGAAATACTCTACTTAATTCGTCTTTAAAGTAATTAAAGACTAGAACTCCAGGGGCACCTGGGTGGCGCAGTCAGTTAAGCTGATGACTCTTGATTTTGGCTCAGGTCATGGTCTCAATGTTCTGAGATTAAGTCTCATGTCAGGCTCAAGGCTCAGAGGATTCTCTCCCTCTTCTCCCCCCAACCATGCCCCCCCATAAATAAATAGATCTCAAAAAAAAAAAAAAAAAGACTAGAACTTCAAAGTTAGAATGGGGCCAAAATAACATGGAGATAGTAATATGCTCAGAGAAGGACGCCTGGGTGGCTCAGTCCATTGTCTGCCTTCAGCTCAGGTCATGATCCCAGGGTCCTGGGATTGAGTCCTGCATCAGGCTCCTTGCTCAGCAGGGACTCTGCTTCTCCCTGGCATGCTGCTCCCCCTGCTTGTGTTCTTGCTCTCTCTCTCTCTCTGACAAATAATAATAATAATAATAATAATAATAATAATAATAGGCTCAGAGTTTGAAGCAGTTGTAAATGTAGGACTAATCTCGTAAGAAAAGTCACAGTTTCAAAGAGGAATTGGTCAACATAGACAAATGACAAGAAAAAGTTAAAATAATTGAAAGGTAGTGAGTTATTGGTGACTATCACCACTTCGTGCTGCCTTCCAGTCCTCTCTGCAGTGAAAGGTGGCTTTAAAAACATCCTCATGGGGCACCTGGGTGGCTCAGTCGTTAAGCGTCTGCCTTCAGCTCAGGTCATGATCTCAGGGTCCTGGTATCGGGCCCCGCATTGGGCTCCCTGCTCAGCGGGAAGCCTGCTTCTCCCTCTCCCACTTCCCCTGCTTGTGTTCCCCTCTCTCGCTGTGTCTCTGTCAAATAAATAAATAAAATCTTAAAAAAAAAAAAAGAATTAACTTTTTAACATGCTATTTCCTTCCACATTCCATAGTAGGGATTTTCCTTACCTATTTTGTTGTAAAATCTTGGTTTGTAGTTCACTTTTCAAAATGTTCCAGAGAAAGTCTACAAATTATATGCTGTTATACTGCTTAACTACGAAGCTTAAGGTGAGTTTGAGTAATTAACAAACTTACTTTTCTAGTTTACCTGTTTTTTTTTTTAAATTAGTCTGTTTACGTATGTAATCTCTACACCCAATGTGGGGCTCAAATTCACAACTCCAAGATCAAGAGTCACACGCTCTTCTGAGCCAGGCAGGCACCCCTCACCTGTTTCTAAAAAGGCCAATACTGAAGTTTACCCTGGACCTATTAAAAGAACCATAATAACTTTTCATAACTTATAACCATGAAAGAATTTCAACAAGAGAATCCCTTTTTCCTGCTCAAGTAAGTTTCTCAGAATGCTGGCTATCCACATCTTCTCAGATCATGATTAGAGGCTCTTTCCATCCTCAATATGATTTGAGTCTACACTGCTATGAGGAAGATACAACTTCTTAGGCATTAATTAATCATATGTATTCTTCTAACTTCACGTATCAGAAGATGCAAAAAAACAACAAAAGCAAAAACACAACTCTATCTTCAAATGTTTAAGACTTCTGTGATTACCAAATACTGCAAAAATGTTAACATTTGTTATATCTCAATAGCTGATACATGGATTTTGATTAGGTTATTCTAAGGAGAGAGAATCTATATTAGAAAAGTACCAAGATTTGCCATTCCTCCTATGATTTAACATACAAAAGCTTAAGTGATCTATTTTGCAAGTGACATGTTACTGAAAACGGGTTACCACAAATACTTTACAGTTTCCAAAGGTGATAGAGTATGTCAACCTACCCTCATTTTTTCCCGAAAACATCAATCCACCCTATTCCTAGTTTCAACTCTGTTTAATAAATACAAGATGTTTGTACATGAAGATGGAATTCATATTTTCTCATTTGATTCCCATACCAAGCCCCACTTTGCAGATGAGAAAACCCTCATAGACCAAGTATCCTATTTTCCTAGTATACCATGACCACACCAAATAACGGATGGTAGCAAAAAGAATTCAAGGAAATTATACAAATAAAGTTGCTCAGCTAACCAAATTACCATTTTGTCTTAAAAAACAAAACAATCAGTGAAATGGAATCATTAAGAAACGCAGCTCAATCTGTCAAAGACAGAATATAAAACTGGTAGCATCTGATTCAATGGTTATCAGCCAAAAGCACTAAACAGTTTAAAATCAAGGAGATTAACTTACTTCATAAAAGCTTAACTGAATTCCTTCATGTTTAATGTAAAACTTCCAAAATCCAATTTTGGGAAAAACATTTAAAAACAACTTCTGGATTCTCACCATACTTTGAATACACTTTTACTGTACTGTTTCTTCATTGTAGCCAATTATTAAACGTGTAACCCTAAAGTGGACTATGAATTCTTCACGGGAAGACCTAGTCTTCAGCTCTGAATCCTCAGAACCCAGCACCACACCTGGAACAAAGCTCTGTAGTTTAACAAGTAATGTGTGGAATAAAGTGAATGAGGAACTGCTAAATTTGGGGCAATTTTACTTTGTGTAGAAAATGTCTCTATTTCATTTTTTTTTTTTAATTTCCCTTCCAGGGCACCTGGCTCAGTCGGTGGAGCATGCAACTCTCAATCTCAAAGCTGTTGAGTTCAAGCCCCAAGTTGGGTGTGGAGATTGCTTAAAAGTAAAATCTTAAAGGAAAAAAAAAATCTCTTCCATAATACTTTTTTTTTTTTTAAGATTTTATTTATTTATTTGACAGAGAGAGACACAGCAAGAGAGGGAACACAAGCAGGAGGAGTGGGAGAGGGAGAAGCAGGCTTCCCACCGAGCAGAGAGCCCAGTGGGGCCGGATCCCAGGACCCTGGGATCATGACCTGAGCTGAAGGCAGATGCTTAATGACTGAGCCACTCAGGCGCCCCCCCACTTCCATACTACTTTTTAAAAAATTCTTCCACTAAGCCAAGGATTTTAGGAAGACTTACTTCCCTTCCACTCTTTTTCTGCCCCTAAGTCCCTCCAAGTGTTTATACTAAAATGTGATATTTAAAAGTTATTTCACCTTATGGTATTTATGTATGCATTTATAATTCACACTAGGCCACAAATTACCTGTGAGTGGGGACCATGTATTGCGCAGTGATATATATACCTTGGCCCATTTTTAGTTATCTCTCAAAATATAAAAATTTTGAATTAACCTAGATTACCTTTTCAGCTTGTGACTTTTTTACACTCAGCTCTCCAGTAAATTATTCTGGGGCACAGTTCCAAATCAGAACCCTGAAATGATGCTATACACAAAAGAGGGGGGAAAGAAAATTAATCCTAGGTCTGCTTTCTAACATATGCACCATACTTCATATAATGAGAACTCAAATGATTTCAGGGACTTACTTGACACTACCAGGCCAAAATGGCAACATAAACAACTCCCTTAGGAATGAATTTCTAGCAACTTCTAGTAAATCTACAAAAGAGGGTCTCCTGCTGTGTACGGGGGTGTAACAGAATCCTATAATCCTCCCCGTGGAGGTAATCTGAATCCATTCTCATGAAATCTGAAAGCTATTCCTACTATCTGACTGTACTTGAAGGCATGGCAAGAGAAATCGGAGAGAAAAGCCTGGGATAAGTCACTTGAAAATATTTATGGAACGATAAACAGAATTATTCACTGAACTCTGACCATAACTATCCATGCTGCCAAACCCAGGACTTTTACTGACTAACATCAGTATGACTGCCTCACATGGGGCCCTACGAACAAAGAACTATAAAAATGTAGGGCCATCACACAAATATTAGGACCCCTGATTTTTTTTTCTTTTAAAGTAAGGAAATCCAGGGGCGCCTGGGTGGCTCAGTCGTTAAGCATCTGCCTTCAGCTCAGGTCATGATCCCAGGGTCCTGGGATGGAGCCCCGCACTGCGCTCCCTGCTCTGCGGGAGGCCTGCTTCTCCCTCTCCCACTCCCCCTGCGTGTGTTCCCTCTCTCAAATAAATAAATAAAATCTCAAAAAAAAAAAAAAAAAAGGAAGGAAATCCATCTTCAACTATTCTCTGGTCAAATTCTATTATACTAAGTTCTAAAGAATAGTCCAAAAGATTCTGCCTTTTAGATTTTTGCTATACTGAATAAGCAATTCATAAAGTATTTAGTCATCAATCTTTTGTCATAAATATTTTCACTATAATAGTGTGATCAAGTTTCATTGCATTTTAAACTAAATTCTTCAACCCACACACACACATTTTATATATTTTCTATAATTTAGTACTTTTACTAATTCACGTTGCATCTCCTCTCATGGGATTTTTTAAAATATTCTTTCAACCTACAGTATGACTATTACATGAACAGGGCCCCAAAATTATTAAAACCATTTTTGTCGTACCAATCTCTCACATCAATGATTTCTGTAATTCGTTTAACAGCCTACATCTCTTTCAAACACACATACCACATACATACATCCATTATTACCATGCACAACAGAAAGGAGGTACTTTCCTTTGTTTATATTCTTATAAGAATTCTTATATATTCTTAAAAGAATATAAACAAGATGAAGTGATTCCTCCTACATTCAAGAGAATCAATAGATTACAATACAGAGCTGTCATCAATCAGCTAACCATATCTAACAAAATTAACCAATGATTTGATGGAGCTTCATTACAGTAAATAGCACATCACTGAGGCTAGAAAAATGGTACATAGACATATGCACATGCTTTTATATATATATGTATATGTATTTTTTAAACATACTTCTGATATCTCTGTTGAGAAATTAACTTGAAGAAATCTTGAGAAAGGCATCTTAATAGCCCATTTCAAATTTCATTTTATTATCTTAAAGCAAGTTTCCATAAGTCTTAAGCTTTACACAACTAAGCTACTTCTAACCCCAAATGAATTATATCTTCCCAAACCAGAGTTCCTAAACAGCTATCCAATACAAAATTTAAGTTCAGAAACTTAAGATTTTTCTGAAAATGTTCAACTACTGAAAGGCAGTGGAGTGAGAAAAAAAATTATGTTTTTGTATGAAAATAAAAAAGCTAAGTGCTAGCAAACCATTAATATAGTAAAACCTCTTTGAGGAATAATCAAAGGCACACAGGGTAACAAGTGAACCAAGAAAGGAAAAAAAGCAATTCTCTAACAGAAGGCTACTTTAACAGGGGTATTCTTCTAAACCAGTAAAGTCCAACCAAGATTTTTACTCTATTTTACAGATGCTCCACTATTATGTGACACTACTAATAACCACTCAATTCCAAAGACTTTTCAGGTTCAGTTGGCATGACTTTTAAAAACACTTTTATCTTGATAGAAGAAATACTAGGAAACCAAATAAACCCATCATTTGTTAAAACAAATACATTCAGAAGTGTACAATAAATGTAAAAATACATGGAAACGTTTAGGAAAACAAATCATTTTAATTTTAAATATAAGCAGCAATACTTAGTATGAAAAATACATTATTTACTCATGTGACTACCACAGGACTACAGGCCACATTCAGTTATTACCAAAAACAGACAAATCTAAAAACAGAACTTCTTCCCAATTACATAAATCCAAACGAACAAAAAAACCCAAACATCTTGTTACCATAAAAATTCAACTTTCAGGTCGAGAACATTTTTCCATTGACCAAAATTCACTAAACTTGATTATCAAAACAACCTAAATCATCTCTCCAAGCCAGTCTCTTTACTCCTTTAGTTCACATTTAAAGACATCAGATTGATTTTTCCAAAAAATGTATTTTGGTACAATGCCTCTCACTCAAAATACAAAATACCTTGGTGCTACCCCACGCAGATCCTCCCAGATATGGAGTTCAAATTCCTTAGCCTGGTAACAAAGGCTCCAACCTTCCTTTCTGGCCTCCTCTCAGAATTCGCCTAAAGGAATCTTCCCCGGTGATATTTTCTGACCCAGTGGACTTCGGAATACCTTGTGCTAACAAAATACTTTATTCTTAATAACAACACTGTGGAAAGCCAAGCAAAATTTTCTAAGCAAACTTCAAAGTTGGTAAAAATGAAACGTATTCAAACCTTACTTATATAAGGTTTTATATCTTTATACTTACATAAAGAATAAGTTATTTTCTCGTTATTACCTAAAATGATTAAGATAAAAATATTTGGTAAAGAATGAGACCCACATCTTCTCTCAAAGACTTTAAGATACCCAAATGACAATGGTTCTATTCAATTTTTGAATGAAAACTCAAGTGAAAGAGCTGGTTCTGACAGGAGATTTGGAAACCCTGGACAGCTTTTAAACACTTAAACTCACTTGACAATATTTTATGATTCACTATTAGGGCCCAATCTATTTCTAAATTATACAGGCTAGTACATTGCCACTACTATTCTGGGGAAAATACTTCCCTAATTCACCCTGGAAATCTTTTTTTAAATTTCAAGTTGTTTTAAAGGAAAAATAACTTTATTTTCATAATCACAAATAATATATTGTAAGTTTTGGCTACTGTCAACACATCTCTGAGCACTGAAGATACTCTAAACTTCAACTTTAACTTTCCCCCAAAATACTAAGATAACTTATTTAAACCACTGGATAAAAATTAAACTACAACATAATAGCATAAAGAGAGTTCCCCAGGGTGCCTGGGTGGCTCAGTCGGTTAAGCGTCTGCCTTCGGCTCAGGTCATGATCCCAGGGTCCTGGGATTGAGTACCACATCAGGCTCCCTGCTCAGCGGGAAGCCTACATCTCCCTCTCCCTCTGCCTGCCGCTCTGCCTACTTGGGCTCTCTCTCTGT
Source organism: Callorhinus ursinus (assembly GCF_003265705.2). Lineage (NCBI taxonomy): Eukaryota > Metazoa > Chordata > Mammalia > Carnivora > Otariidae > Callorhinus > Callorhinus ursinus. The sequence goes on from NW_027397080.1 coordinate 20,057,748, forward strand.
CTTTCTGTCAAATAAATAAATAAAATCTTAAAAACAAACAAACAAACAAGACAGTTCCCCAAATCCTAGATCTCTTTAATAAGATATTTACTTCTTGTACCAACAGTGCCTGACATTAATGGAAAAACAAACATACAAAAACAAAATAAAAAACCTCTTTCATGAAAAAGAAAATATTAACATCAGGTTTAAAATGCTCAGAGGACAAAGAAAGTGTGTATCAACTTGGTATATACTTAAGTCAGTTGTTCACTGGAGACACCAAAAAGAGGGTGAGGCAGCATCTAAACTATCAGATCATCTACTGAAGAAAACTTAGAGCCCTTGAACCAAGAAATCAGCAGCGTCTGGAACTATGACATATCCAGACTTATCCCCATGTATCTCATTCATTAGTAAGTTTACAGCAAAGGTAGAAGAAAACAAAGGCAAGAATCACAGAAGAATACAGAAGAAAAAGGAAGAGGAAATCAAGGGAGAAGTTGGAGGCAAGGACAGAAAGAAGGGATTAGAGCTAAATGTAAAAGACTAGAAAGAAAAAAGAAATCAAAGGAAAGAGGTATTTTGAGGTACCGAGCAGGCTACATTTGCCTCAGGCGCAACAGTCCCAGAGATAACAGATCACTGCCAATAACTGCCCCAAAAGTCATTTTTTTAAATATTTTTTTACGATTTTATTTATTTGAGAGCACATGAGAGGGGGGAGGGTCAGAGGGAGAAGCAGACTCCCTGCTGAGCAGGTAGCCTGATGCTGGACTTGATCCCAGGACTCCAGGATCATGACCTGAGCCGAAGGCAGTCGCTTAACCAACTGAGCCACCCAGGCGCCCCCCAAGAAGTCATTTTAAGAAAGTTTTAGGAAAACCATTCTTAGAAAACCCTAGATTCCTGAGATAGATTGAACCCAGAATCTAATCCTCTTGTTTAAATGTTCTCAAACCATGTTTTTATTATACTTTATTATAATTAATGAAATTATAAATTTTAACTTTTGAGAGTTTTGGCCAGAATCTGGTAAGTTGTAAATCTAAATTTAAATTAACACCTGACCTATAATTCTCTCAAGTGATACATCGGTAATAATCCTTTAAAAAAAAAATAACATCTGGTGATTTATATAACATCACAGGGGAGAACCTCTCCCCCCAAAAATACTAAAACAAAAGATAAAACTTCTCAAATTAAATATGTCTGTATCTGGGTACCTATGCAAGTCATGCAAGATACAGCAGATGGGATCTGAAACAGACATTTTGTTTTTAAAAGATGCAGGACTATGGGGCGCCTGGGTGGCTCAGTCGTTAGGTGTCTGCCTTCTGCTCAGGTCATGATCCCAGCGTGCTGGGATGGAGCCCTGCATCAGGCTCCCTGCTCAGTGGGGAGCCTGCTTCTCCCTTTCCAGCTGCCCCCACTTCTGTTCCCTCTCTTGCTGTGTCTGTCAAATAAATAAAATCTTAAAAAAAAAAAAGAAAAAGATGCAGGACTAAAAGAATTAGAGAGGTAAATGGACCTGGAGCTATTAAAGATACAAAAAGTATTTTAAGGAGAAGAACTCAGTAAAAATTCCAAATCAGTAAGAGTTAATGAAATGCTATTAAGGCCAGAAGATAGGAAAAATTAATTAAGATTCTGCTTTTGTTTGGTCTCTCCAAACCAGAAGGGTACCCCTACGTGGTCTGGGTATCCTCAGGAGGACTTAGTCTGAGGGGATGTTAGCGACAATTCTTCAAAGATGTTTGAAGCTCGGAAACCAATACTTTAGTCTCCAATAATCTTTCCACTGTCACAGGAAGACTTTCAGTTTAGAGTCTCTTCATAGCCTTTTCTTCTAATATTCCTTTGAATGGCCACTTGAAAGGCCACTTGGGTGTTTTCTTTTTGACCTCATAATATATTTTTACATTTGTTCACCAGGAAATTGTTCTCAAAACCGATCCCCACTCTGAATGTTTTATCAGAAAGTATCTAACCATGTGGTAAATGCATAATTTAACCAGAATAATTTCTGAATCAGTCTATCTACAAATTCTGAATCAGAGATAAATCTGAGGGGTTTGGTCTTCAGATTCGGCTTTCTGTATGTTTTCTCGAACTGTTTATTTCTCCAATTTCCAAGTGCCTTATACTGCCACTATCCTTCCATCCCCATTTTTTACTTTCCTTCTATACATGTACAGACACACACACAAAATGTCAGTACCACCGCGTATGTATGCACGTGTGTGTATGTGTACATATACATACAGACACACACACACACATACACACACACACACACACGCTACAGACACATGACCAGTATCAGAGTATAAACCAAAGATAAAGACATAAATAACACTGTAGAATAGTAATGAATCCATTTATTCTTATTTCCAAGATAAAACAAAACTAGTTGGTTACTATAACTCACCAGATGGTTCTTCAGGCTCACTTTCATTTTCCTCCTCTGGTGGGGCTTGAGGGGGTGGTGGGGGAAGCTTCTTTTCTTTTTCTGCTTTAGCATTTCTCTCTTCTTCTGAATAATACTCATCTTCTGAGAGGTTGGCCAAGCTTTCATCCATCTCTCTGTACTCTACCTATATGGAGATTATACCAGGGAAAGCTAAATACAGTGAACATCTAACACCAGGGACTCAATTTGGAACCATCAGTGAATGTAAACTGCCTTTTAAATTCAAATTTTAAGGGAAATAAGTAAATAACAAGGAACAAGCTAGCTCATAATAGGTAGCTATTAAAAACAAAATCTTGGGGCACCTGGCTGGCTCAGTCGGAAGAGCATATGACTCCTGATCTCAGGGCCATGAGTTCGAGTGTAGCCCATGCTGGGTGTAGAGATCATTTAAATAAATAAACTTAAAAAAAAAACAAAAACAAAAACAAAAAAACCCCTAAAATCTCTCATGAAACAATCTCATGTCAGTTCAGATTTAGCTCAAACTATCAATTTTACATCATAGTACTGACATTTAGATTAATGAATCCGAGGCTCTCTACAACTCCTAAGAACTCTTTTAAAATATATGTATGCATATACATGTATGTTTGTATGTACGTATACATCATGTTCACACACCAGAAGTTTCAACAAAGACTAAAATAACCCTGAGATAAAAATATAGTCAACTAGAATAACAAGTCTACCAGGCAGGCCAGGCCTGTAGTTCTACTATTCCAAGGTGGAACAGAAAAATCCCAGAAACTAAATGGGGAGAAATGGCAGGTAATAAAAACTACAAATGGCAGCAGCCAAACTGAAACTATGAAAAAGTACACTTTGCTTAAAAAAAACCGATGACCTAAGAAAGTTGAATGATGAAAGGAAAGAATCCTTAATATAACAAATTAAGTGAAACAGAAATGGAGACCACAGGTCTTACTACTAATTTAGACTCTGGTTATAAAAGGAGAGAACCAGGTAATAAGTATAAAGAGGAAAGAAACTTGGTGAATGTCTTATTGGGGGTAAAGCAACTTAAGATAGGGAAGATTATAATGGACCTGTTTGCCAAAATGTGTAATATGGTATTACAAATAGTCACCAACCTTAGAACACTAGCAAATTGTCACTGTTGACTCCCACCCTAAAAAAAGATTCCAGGAAGCCATAGCAACAGCTCTCTATTTCAGATTCAATGAAAAGATAAAATGAATGAAATAAAAATTTATTAGATGTGGAGACAGAGCAAAGACAATATGGTTTCCACATATAACTACCTAATTTATTAGGTTTCTGAAATTAATAGTCCTGTGGATTACAGCAAGTGTACTCTACCTTAATTTTTGAAATGTCTCTGAAATAGCTCCATATGGCTGGCTACTTTTATATTTGCCTCTTTTTCTTTCTTTCTTTCTTATGACATGAACACAGACGGGCAGGAGAGTGGGTGGCTAGGGGAGGTAACAGGGATTGTGTCAGAAAATGGAAACAAAAATTAAGGATAAATTAAACAGTTCTGACCCACGCTCTAAAATTCTTATTTAACACATGAATAATAGTATTCATCTATCAAATACAGAACACTGAGTACATGGCCACAATGGAGAAAACAATTATGAATGAGAGTCTCCCTGCCCTTAATAAACTGAAAGTCTAGTTGCAAACTATTGGTCCTTATCAGGTAAATCGAGAGACTTTATAATAAAACCTCCACAAATCTACATACTAAACTTCACCCTACTTGACTGAGATAAACTGTAAGAACAGACCTCAGGACAATAGACAAGCTGCAAGGAGGGAAAAGTTTCAAAGAGGAAGAGGGGTCAGAAAATGTAATACATGTTTAGCGTATGTAGTTTCCCTTCTTTTAGCCCTCAGTAGTGCTTGACCCCTCTCTATCCCAAAGATTTAGCCCTTTAATCCTCTGTTCATCAATCTCATCCATTTAATCAATAATCACTTAACAAGTGCCTACCAAGGAACTGGGCAATGAGCAAATTCTGAAACAATAATATAAGATCCTTTCTACTGCAGTAGTTCGTTCAGCTCTTTCCAAAGGATGTTCCACAAAAGGAATCCATGATCAAGTCTGGGAAACACTGCATTCTTTACAGGCCCCCTCTAGGACAATCACGATGCACATTAAAGTTACTGAGAAGTTCTGCAGCAAAAACATTCTTTTTAACATTGTTTAATCCAATCTTTTGATGAAGTAGTAGCTGCTAAGAAGGAATAGAGTTCTTAGTTTTCAGGGAAAAAAAGAGATTAGAAAAACACCTAGAAGTAGGAGCAAAAATATCTAAGGGTAGTATTTAAAAATAACAAGGAAAAAAATATCTGTGTTTCCCAGAACCTAAAAGTCTTCAGGATTTCATTTAAATACACATTTATATGTGTTAAACCAAACCATAATCCTTTGGAGACTACCAACAAACACATGAACTTGTACTGCTTGGGTACTAAATCTGGGGTAGACCTAAGAATGAAATTTCTTCTGCAATGTGTTCAACCAAGACAGTGTCCTGAGATGACAAGACAAGCTAGAAAAACAACCATTTGCACTACTTATCAATCACTGGATCTTATCAAGCACTGGGTTTTCACAATACTTCATAAACAAAACACAGAAATAAAATTGGATTCTGAGACCAAAATAAGACTGCAACTATTAATTTAAACTTCTTAATATAAAACAGGTAAATACTACTTTATTTTGGAATTTTGCATAAAGTTTTATTTTGTAAAAAAAAGTTTCTCCACTTAATATAAAGTTAAACCATCTGAAAGAATCATACAAACTTTTTTTAAAAAATAAAAAAAACTATTCCCCTGAGAAAAGGAACAGATACTCTAAACACAAAAGTACTGGGAACTTCTCATCCCTAAGTAAAATCCTGAGACTTTGGAGGTTCTACTACTTACAACCAAGGACATAAAGATGTCCAATAGGCAGATATAAGTCAGTAGGGTAATTATTCTTACCTTTACACAGATGACTGAAATTTACACCTCTAGTCTCTCCCTTCTCTTCTTCACCCTTGCTACAATGCTTCATTCACTTTCCAGTCATCTTAAAGCTCCAGTCTTTTTGTTTTAATCTTTCTTCCTTTTAAGTCACCTAGGACACAACTGCCAGACTGATTTTCCAAATACGTGATATTTTTAGATAGTTTTAAAGGTGAATGCCAAATTTTTCAAACCAGCATATAAACTTTCTGGCTCTAACCAGTTGTACTTACCTTTAGCCATTTTCTAATGCACTAGTCAAAAAATCCTCAATGTTGTTCTACAGATCCCTAAACCCTAAAAGCTACTTCCACCCTTTTCTGTTAATACGATGCCAGAATTCAAGGCTCATCCTTTCTGCAAATTATTTCCTAACTATTTCAAACTTGCAAATATGTCTTTCCTTTCTCTGAATTGTCATAGCACTTAAGGTCTGCACTTCTCAGTCTAGTGCAGTAGAGTCTGATACCATTTTCTGTGATAATGGCAATGTTTTGCATCTGTGCTTCCACTATGGCAGCAGTAGTCACGTGCGGCTATTGAGCACTTACCATGTGGCTCTTTAAGTTTAAAAGTAAAAACTCAAGTTTCCTCAGTCGTACTAGTAACATGGGCTAGTGGCTACCATACTGAATAGCACAGATCCAGTGTATGGCTCTCTATAACCTGGACATGACTCTACAATCCAAACACTGCTGGTTCCCTCCAATTTATCTTGCTCCTAGAAAAACGTCATTTTCATTTAAATTCATTTGCCCATTGTTCCCAATGTTCAAGTGATCACTCTGGACTCCCTGTTGCTTCTCAAACCGCCACATAATATACCAAGCATGTTTCACTTCCTTTCTCAGCTGGTAGTACTTAATTACTGGGCACCTATTCTAAGCCAGACACTGCAGTAAGCGTTTTGTTTACATTATATCTAAACCTAAAAACCATACAAGGTAGGGTTTATTTTCCTGAGAAAAATGAATCATAGGGAGAAAAATTAACCCCTTTTCCAGAATACTTTTCTAAATTCTGCACTTTTTCAAGGCCCAGTTGAAGGCCACCAGTCCTGAAGTCCCAACCCAACTTAACAATTCCAAACCTTAAATATTTTGCCATAATGTTAGCATACACACTCAGAGGTGATTTTATTCTGAAACTTATGAAACTTAAGCTTTAGGGACCTCCCAATTGCATGGACCCCTTCCAATACCCTGAACCTTGTTTTAGTTACATAACTATATATATAACATCTGTACCTATGGTCTCCTATTGAATCTATAGTTCTAGATACAGATATATTCCCCTCTGCATATAGTTCTAGATACAGATATATTCCCCTCAGAACTTTTTTTTTTTAAAGATTTTATTTATTTATTTGAGAGAGAGAGAATGAGAGATAGACGCACGAGAGGGAAGAGGGTCAGAGGGAGAAGCAGACTCCCTGCTCAGCAGGGAGCCTGATGCGGGACTCGATCCTGGGACTCCAGGATCATGACCTGAGCCGAATGCAGTCGCTTAACCAACTGAGCCACCCAGGCACCCTACCTCAGAACTCTTGAAGCAAGGCCGGTCTATACTGGACTCAGCTTGCTTTTTCTTCCTTTAATAGATACTCTATCCCTTGAGGTCTGTTTCCTCTGGGGCTCCCAAGACTGGCCAGTAATAGGTCAGTTTCCCTTAGTTCCTTACTTCCTAGTTGCTCCCCCAAATAAACAGGTAACCCACTTTTCTCTTTAGAGTTTCAGAGTTAATCCCAATAGAAAAATAGTGTAGCAAGAATTAAAATAAACACAAGATTATTACAAAGACAGAAATCTTAGGGTATGTCCCAAATTGATCTACAGATTCAAGGCAATCCCAATCAGAGTATCAGTTGCCTTTTTGCAGAAACTGATAAGCTGATTCTAAAATTCATGTGGAAATAGAAGGGTCACAGAATATCCAAAACAGTCCTGAAAAAGAGCAAAGTTAAAGAAATCAAACTTCCTGATTTCAAAACTTATTACACAAAACCACAGTAATCAGGACAGTGTGGTACTGGCATAAGAACAAAAAAATACAGATCAATGGGACAGAAATGACAGTCCAGAAATAAACCTTCACATTTATGGCCAATCAACAAGGGTGCCAACCATTCAAAGGGGGAGACACCAGTCTTCAATAAAATGTGCTGGGACAAGTGGCTATCCACATGAAAAAGAATGAAACTGAACTCCTACTTCATACCATATACAAAAATTAACTCCAAAATAATCATAGATCCAAATTCATGAGCTAAAGCTAAACTCCTAGGAGAAAACATGAAAGTAAATCTTCCTGACACGGGATTAGGCAATGGTTTCTTGGATATAACCCCAGAAGCAAAAGGAACAAAAGAAAAACAGATAAATCGGACATTAAAAACTTTAATAATCACCACATATAAAGAATTCTATTCAACAATAAAAATACAACCCAATTTAAAAAGCCAAGGATTCGAACAGACATTTCATCAAAGATGATATACAACCAATGACCAATAAGCATAAGAAAAGATGTTCAATATCATCAGTCATTAGGGAAATACATATCAAAACCATAATGAGACACCATTTCACATCACTAGGATGGCTATAATAAAAAAACAGTATCAAGACAAGGATATGGAGAAATCAGAAACCTTATATATTGCTAATGGAAATGTAAAATGGTGTAGCTAATGTGGAAAAGTGGCAATTCCTCAAAAAGTAAAACACTGGGGTGCCTGGGTGGCTTAGTCAGTTAAGCATCTACCTTGGGCTCAGGTCATGATGCCAGGGTCCTGGGATCGAGTGCCGTGTCAGGCTCCCTGCTCAACAGGGAGTCTACTTATCCCTCTCCCTCTGCACCCCCATGCTCGCTCGCTCTCTCAAATCAAACAAACTCTTTTTAAAAAGGGGCGGGGGATGGGATAACTGGGTGATGGGCACATGATGTAATTAGCACTGGGTGTTATATGCAACTGATGAATTACTGAACTTTACAACTGAAACTAATAATACACTATGTTAACTGAATTTAAATAAGTAAAAAAAAAAGATAACATATGACTTAGCGATTCCAGTCCTAGTATATACCCAAGAGAACTGAAAACCTATGTTCACACAAAAACTGTACACAAATGTTCACAGCAGCATTATTCATAACCAGCAAAAAAGAGGAAACCCAAATGTCCAACAAAATGATGAATGGATAAACAAAATGTGGTATATCCATATAATGGAACATTATTAGGCCACAGAGTCATCAAATACCAAATGGAAATACTACAACATGGATGAACCTTGAAAACATACTAAAGCAAGACACAAAGGCCACATATTCTTGGGTTTCTGCCCTCTATTTCATTTCTGAAAGCTGGGAGTCCCCAACCTGTGTCTTTTCTAACCCATGCTTTGGTAAAAGCCCCCAAAAGCCTTTCCTCTTTTTAGCACAGGGTTTTTATTCTTGGAGATCTCTCAAGTGGGCAGTTGAATCTGAGGGCTCAGTCTGGGTAATACTCATCTCAAGAAGCTCTTCACACACAGACTTGGCATATCCATTTAAAAATCATATACAGATAGAAAACTTGTTATATGCATAAGCTATATGAATTGTGCGATTTTAAATATTTATTTTATAAGTATAAATCTCCAGAAAACACCCAAGTCTAAAAAGTCTGTGCCCTAGTACTGCCTTAGTGCCCTGCACAGTTGGTGTTCCATGTGGTCCTTTGTCTGAGGCTGAAGATACCTTATCACAACATACGTGTAGATTCCAGTTCCACCACTTAGCTCAGTTGTGTGACTTTGGACAAGCTGCTTCAACTGTGTGCCTCTGCTTACTCATTTCTTAAAACGGGGCTAACAATACCTGCCCACTGGTATTTAGCAAAAATAAAACATTAGTGACGCCCTGAACACAGCATCTGGCACCCAGAGATGTGAGGCAGCTGTTGTCTGTATATACTGTTCGGGTGACAAGCCTTTCTCTTCCCATATATTTGCACCCTGACTAGTTGATATTAGCCCTCTTAATCAGCTTCCTCATCTGTAAAAATCTACGTCAAAAGATCGTTGAGAGAATAAAAGGAAAAAGAGGAAAACTAGGGCACAGCAGGCCTAAAAACAAAAACCAAAACAAAAAAACCCACCATTCTTTTCCGTCTCCCTAGCTAAGACCCTTTCCTTAGCATTACCCTACAGCCTCAACGCGCGCCCAGCTGAAACTCCTTCAACACTGCCCAGGGGCCTCCCGACACATCTGCGGACAAACAAGCCATGCCTGTCTCCAACAACGCCAGCCAGAACTCCACGTCAGTGAGCCATGTTTCCCAGTAAAGAAAAGAAAAGGTGTACAGATGTAAGGAGTCAACCACGCCTCCCATCGATCCCCCTTTCCCGAGACGGCCGGGTCCCCGGCACAAAGAGCGCATTCAACCCGCGCGAAGCCCTTCCCCTCCCTCACCCCACCCACCCAGCTGGTGGGGAGGTGCGGTGGAGACCCGACGGGCTGGGGAGGTGGGGGTGGCCGGGGGCTGGACAACCTCGAGGGGGCCGGGCACCGGGGTCTAAGGCGTGCGGGAGGGGGTCGCGCCTCACCTTCGCTCGCTTGCGCCGGCTGGTCCGCCGCCCCTCCGGAGTCTCCGCGATTCCCGTTTCCATGGGGGTCGCAGATCCAGGAACGACGGTAGGCCCGGCTTGAGGACCGGCGGACCCCGGTGGCTCGGCCAGTCCCCCGGGGGGCGAGGCCCGCGGAGGCTCTTTCTTGCGGGGAGTGCGCTCTCCGGCCACCCCCGGCCCGGCCTCGGTAGGGCCCGACAGGCCCGCGGGCGGCGCGGCCACCTCGGAGCCGTTCTCCGCGCCGCCCGCTGCCCCGGGGCCAGCCTCAGTCCCCGCCGCCGCCGCTGCTGCTGCCGCCGCGGCCGCCGCGGCCTTCTTCCCAGACAACATCTCTGGCCGCCTGGCCGCCGACGGCCGAAGGGGCCGCTCGGTCTGTCGGTCCGTGGGTCCGGAGCCGCCTTGCCTCGCCTCACTTCACACTGGGAGCTCGCTGCCAACCGCCGCCGCGTACGCACGCGCTGAGCGCGCTCCCGCCGCGTCCGGACAAAAAGGCCCCGGTCGCCCACCGCCCCGCCTTCCCCGGCTGCCATAGAGCGGCGTCGTCGCGGCTAGAGCGACACCACCGCAGGGAGCACAATGCTTTCCTAGAGCGTCGTCTTAGCCTTTGGAGTGGGCCCCCGCGCCTTTCCCGGTCCTAAGGCTTCTGGGCCATACCGCACCTCCGAGGGCGACCATTTCCTCCAGGGACTTGTATACACCCATGAATTCATTCGTTCGTTCATTCATTCATTTATCTACTCATTCGTCAGTTCAACCAATATTTATTAATGCTTACTACGTGAGGAGGGTTTAATTATGAAGTTTTTGCTTTCAAAGAGCTTACAGTTTAGTGAGGGGAAAACATAGAACCATAAGTGGGAAATCATCTTGTATCGTAATTGTCCTGCTTGGACTGGGGAAATCTTGGAGAGCAAATGAGTCTCGTGGTAATAAAATGGACAGAAGTTAGGAAGTCCTGGTTTGAGTCCAAACTGGAATGGTGTTGCCTCCAGGGCGGTGTTCCTGTTCTTTCTTACGTCTGGACCTCCGCCCCATTAGCACTCCCTCACTCATACCTCCGCCCACTCCCTATGTCTTCCATACATAACACCTCTTTTTACTCCAGGTTAATTCTTTCTAGTGCTGCAGATGGTGGTGGTGGTTTATTTTTTTAATTCTTCTGGGACTCCTTTAGTGACCCAACACTGGAACAGCTTGTGTTTCTTCAAAAGCTTGTTTCTACTTTATTACACACAAATATAATTGCTTTTTTATATGTCTCTCTCTCTCCAGACTATAATTTTCTTTCTTTTTCAAAAAAGTTTTTTTTTTTTTTTTTTTTTTTTTTTTTTTAGTAATCTCTACACCCAATGTTGGGTTGAACTCAAAAGTCGCATGCTCTTGGAGGCGCCTGGGTGGCTGAGTCCTTAAGCAACCGCCTTTGGCTAAGGTCATGATTCCAGGGTCCTGGGGTCAAGCTCTGCATCGAGCCCCACATAGGGCAGCGGGAAGCCTGCTTCTCCCTCTCCCACTCCTCCTGCTTGCGTTCCTTCTCTTGCTTTGTCTCCCTCTGCCAAATAAATAAATAAAATCTTTAAAAAAAAAGTTGGGGAGCCTGAGTGGCTCAGTCGTTAAGCGTCTGACTTCGGCTCGGGTCATGATCCCGGGGTCTGGGGATCAAGTCCCACATAGGGATCGGTGGGAAGCCTGCTTCTCCCTCTCCCACTCCCCCTGCTTGTGTTCCTGCTCTCGCTATCTCTCTCTCTCTGTCAAATAAATAAATAAAATCTTAAAAAAAAAAAAGTTGCATGCTCTCCTGACTGAGCCACCCAGGTACCCTTCAAACTGTAATTTTGCAAAAAATTATCCCACTTACATGAAGTTTAAAGAACTGGTAAAACTGGGGCACCTGGGTGGCTCAGTCGTTAAGCATCTGTCTTTGGCTCAGGTCATGGTCCCAGCGTCCTGGGATCAAGCCCCAAATCGGCTCCCTGCTCCGCGGGAGGCCTGCCTCTCCCTCTCCCACTCCCCCCTGCTTGTGTTCCCTCTCTCGCTGTGTCTCTCTCTATGTCAAATAAAAAAATTAAAAATTAATTTAAAAAAAGTAATGGTGAAACTAATCTCTAATGATCAAATCCAATCAGTGATCACCTGGGATGAAGGTGAGAGTTGACTGCAAAACAGCAGGAGGGAATTTGCTGGGGTTAATGGGGAAATGTTTTTTTATCTCGATTGGGTGGTGTACACGTTAGTCAAAACTCACTGTGCTATGCAAGTAAAATATTTTCATATTTTACATTATGTCAATTGTACTTTAATGAAGTTGAATTTTTTTTAACCTAGGCAAGTCGAAAAAGGAGACAATTAAGTCCAGGAAATTCAGAAGATGTACAAGTAAAAAAGTGTAATCGTAGTTCAACATGGGCTCGGCTATGAACTACATTGACATAGCCATAGTAACATAAGCATTAATGTTTTAACCAAAGGGATAGAATTATATTGAGAGAATGGAGGAAAGAGAAAGTGTGTGGAGGAGAGGAATGACAGGGGTTTTTAGAAGCAGGGACGAAATGGGAATGGGGGAGGTTCTGCATGGGAACTAAATCCTCATCTTCCATCATAAAAAGATAATATAGAATGTCAAAATTGAGAAACCAAGAAATAACAGAACAAGCATACAATTTAGATATATCAAGATAAATACCAGAAGAAATAGTTAAAAAGTTGGAACGAGTTGTCTGAGTCCTATAACTTGAGGATGGAAAGGGGGAGATAGATCGAAGATTGCTTGTTTTAAACTCTTTAGTTCTGACTTGTTTGCACATTTAATAATTTGATAAAACTTAAAATTAGATTTTTTAAATATGTATATCCTTTAATCCAGCAATTCCACTTTCCAGAGGACATTCTAGGAAACTATTTAAGCATGTACCTCAACTTATATATGAGCAACAAAGAAGAATTAACCTAAAGGCCCAACAAGGAGCCACTAATTGGTATATTAGAATATCATAGCCATTAAAATAGACACTTGAACATGAAGAACTCCGTACAAAATAGTGAGCATATGTCAAAGATTTATTTAACTCATTAGAGAACCAGTAAGATGACAACACTGGTTCAAAGGAAAACATGAAAAGCTGATATATAGTCACTAGTCAGTGGAAAACAGAATGCTGGAATAAAATTGCAAAGTTAAATAAGAAACAAATGGTTTTAATGTCTTCCAAGGCCATAAAATTGTAGACTTTGAGGTTATCTTTTCTATCAGACACAACTAATTTGCTTCTATTTGGAAAAAAAATCATTTGCAACTTACCCATTTTTTTTTCCTGGAAATAACTAATTTAATTGTTAAAAATTGTGGTAAAAGACATAACATAAAATTTATCACCTTAACCATTTTTAAGTGTACAGTTCACTAGGGTTAATTATATGCTCATGGTTGTACAATCTCCAGAACTCTCTTCATCTTATAATATTCCATGCCCATTAAACCACAACTTGTCATTTCTCCCTGCCTCCTAGCTTCTGGCAACCATCATGCTACTTTCTGTCTCTATAAATTTAACTACTCTGGGTATCTTATATAAGTGGAATCAGACGACTTTTGTGTTTTTGGGACGGGCTTCTTTGACTGAGCATAATCACCTCAAAGTTTAAGCATGTTGTAGCGTATGTCAGAATTTCCTTCCTCTTTTTTTTTTTTTTTTTGTAATGTTAGTTCATGTCTTTTATCAACCCGTATACAATTACTTGTACCCTGGTCTGTCGAAGCAGTAGGTCAGACATTTGCCCCAGTAGCATCTGTTAAAGTGGCTAGCCATAAGAACACTAGTGCCACATTCGTCTGCAAAGTGACTGATGTTGCCCTTCTCATCCACCTTAGAGAGAGTATTTCAGGATGTCAAGCTTAACCTTCTTTCTCTTATGCTTATTCTTCCTGGGAGTGGCGTAAAACTTCTGCCTTTTCTTAGCACCACCAGGAAGTCTCAACACAAGATGAAGAGTAGACTCCTTTTGAGTGTTGTAGGCAGACAAAGTATGTCCACCTTCCAGTTGCTTGCCAGTGAAGATTAGTCTCTGCTGATCGGGAGGAATTCCTTCCTGATCCTGGATCTCGGCTTTTACATTTTCCATTGTATTTGAGGGTTCAACCCTCAAAGAGTGATGGTCTTTCCCATAAGGGTTTTCATGAAAATCTGCATCTTGGCAGCAGTTCCACCTCATATGGTGGATGGGAAAGGAGAACGCGGCAACAGCCCTTGGGGTTTTCTGAATTTCCTTCCTTTTTTAAGGCTGAACAATTCTATTGTATGTGTATACAGCATTTTCTTTATCCATTCATCTGTTGTTGGATTTTGGGTTTGCTTCCACCTTCTAGCTATTGTGAATAATGTTGCTATGAACATGGGCGTACAAATAGCTCTTTAAGACCCAGCTTTCAGGGGTGCCTGGGTGGCTCAGTCGGTTAAGCGTCTGCCTTCGGCTCAGGTCATGATCCCAGGGTCCTGGGATCGGGCCCCGCATCAGGTTCCCTGCTCAGTGGAGAGACTGCTTCTCCCTCTCCCACTCCCCCTGCTTGTGTTCCCTCTTTCACTGTCTCTCTCTGTCAAATAAATAAATAAAATCTTAAAAAAAAAAAAGACCCAGCTTTCATTTATTTTGGATATATACCCAGAAGTGTAATTGCTAGAGCAAATTATCCAACTTTTAAAAAGTTAACATCTGACTTTACAGAGTCAGGACCCTAATCAATATTAAACAATATTCTCAAAGTTACCTTCCCCTAAAGCAGCAGATGACCAGCAGGTGGGCCAGCCGGATGATATTCTGATATGGCTGTGTAAACAAGCTCAGAGGAATCTCTTTGCCTTATTTCCAGATCTTGGGTAATTTTTCTTTGCAGTCTCCCTCACCATGAGGGTAGGGGCTCTATGCTGCTGGCCATTTTATTCCCAGTGGCTAGGCCTGGAAGTACTGTCGAATAAATGAGGTATCACTAAAGCCGACATCACCTGGTTGTTGTGAAGACATCATGAGATGTTGCTTACAAACTGCCTGTCAAAGTCTGGCACATAGTGGCTGCTTAAGACAGGAGTAGTTAATATTGTTATGCGATAGCTGGGAGAGGGTGGCTGGTTATGACTCGGATTGGGGGCGGCCATGGCTCCTGTCATGGAGGGCAACTGTCCTAGAGGGGTCACCAAGGCAGGGTCTTGGGGCCTGGGTGCCTCCAAGCCATAATGCTGGGGGAACTTATGTCTCTTTTTAGGAATCTCCATGGGATACTTGCTTCCTCGGGCACCATAGGAGCATTGGTGGCTTGGTTGATCAGCTATAAGCCAGCCTTGTTTGGGTTCCTATTCCTTCTGTTGTTGCTTAGCAACTGGCTGGTCAAGCATGAACTCAAGCCCACCCCCCCAGAGCCCCCGCAGGTGAGCAAGAGGGGACTTAGCTTCAGCTAAGGATGATGGGATATTTACAGCTCGACTGGGGGTACGGGGGCCGGGGAAGATGTCAGGATAATGGGGCAAGGCTGAAAAATCCACAGCTCTAGTCTAAGCCCCTGTTCTACAACTTCCACTTGGGTGATGGAGGACAAAGCACTTCCTTCACAAGGCTTCAGTTGCCTGGGCTGGAAAACAGGGACCATCCCTAGACAAAAACAAAAACAAAAACAAAAACAAAAACAAAAACAAAAACACCCACAGAGAACAAACTGGTGGTTGCCAGAGGGGAGGTAGGTGGGGAAGGAGTGGAACAGATAAAGGCGATTAAGAGTACACTTATCTCGATGAGCACTGAAAAATGTAGACAATCATAGAATCACTGTATTGTATACCCGAGACTAATATAATACTGTATACTAATTATACTTCAATAAAAAGAAAAAAAGAGAGAAAACTTGTTTAAAACGAAAAAAATAGGGACCATCCCAGACTCTCCTGCTTCATGTTTGATGTCAACGTGGTTTGGCAACAGTAACAACTACTTGAAGGTAGAAAAAATTTAAATAGAGGAACAAAAGATACCTGTGGCACACAGACATATCTCTAGAATGGCATAATGAAGACACCAGAAATGTACCCAGATTATGACATCTTTTATGTAAAGTTAAAAAAACCCCACACATGAAACAACACCTTGTCTTGTTTGTGGATGCCTACATATAGCGAAAATATATTAAGGTTGGATCTCTCAACCTCTGCGCGTTTGATATTTTGAGTGGGATAATTCTTGATCATGAGGGCCTGTCCTGTGTGCTGTAGGATGTTCAGCAGCATCCTTAGCTTCTAGCCACAGATGCCAAGAGCACCTCTCGCCCCCTTTAGGGACAACCAATAACGTCTCCAGACATTGCCAAATGTCCATTGGGGAAGGCAAAATAGCCTCCCATTGAGAACCACTGGTGTAAAGAAATATATGGAAAAAATAAATTCTGAATTCAGGATTGCAGTTGAGATGAGGTTCAGAGAGGGAGGGAACTCTATGAGAGAGACCCAAAGGGGACTCCAGTTATATTTGTCATATTTTTATTTCTCATGCTGGTATAAGAACATGGGTATTTGCTGTAATATTCACTTTTATTTTTGCGTGTCTGAAACATATTTTTTTAAAAATTTCATTTATTTATTTATTTGAGAGAGAGAGAGCACAAGCACGGGGAGGGGCAGAGACAGAGGGAGAGCTGGAGAAGCAGACTCCCTGATGAGCCGGGAGCCCAAAGCCGGGGCTCGATCCCAGGACCCTGGGATCATGACCTGAGCCGAAGGCAGACACTTAACCGACTAAGCCACCCAGGTGCCCCTGCATGTCTGAAATATTTAAAATGGTTTTAAGGATGAGGAATTTGTAGCTGACTCCAAAAAGAAAAAAAAATTTAAGTATTATTAATTGCATAGAGGCAGATGAGGATTATAGAGATCAGAGTGTGTCATGAGACAACGGGAAACTTGGCAGGTGGTGATTTTATGAGGCCTGAAAACAGTCTCAGGCACACTGGGAGAAATACATGCTCCAGAGACAGATATATCTGGGTTAAGTGCTTTATGTCCCCTGGGAGTGCAGATGAGCAGGCCATTTCATTTATTCCTGGGAACCAAAGACAAGTATGGGTCCTAGGAGTTTAGGGGTTCCCAAACTGAGAAGAGGACCTTTCCTCACTGGACCCCAACTCTCTCACCCACAAGATGTGGCAAGATGCTCTTCTTGCAGACTGGTTGTGAGGATTGATTAACGCGATGTGTATAAATCGATATTAACTAATGTTTCCTTTTTTGGGGTGAGGGGTCTAGGAAGAGGCAGAGAAACCAAAACCTCTTGAAGCCAAACCCAACAGCTACGTCTTGAACACAAAAGAAGTTGAGAGACTGCACGCCTGCTTTGCCCTCCAGGACAAGGTCCTTGAACGGCTTATGTTCAGTGAAATGAAGCTGAAGGTCTTAGAAAATCAGATGTTCATTGTATGGAATAGAATGAGTCACCACAAGAGGTCAAGCCGGCAGCGGACTTTTCCCATGAGGAAACACAGAATAAGGAGACATGATTCAGTTTTCTCCATCATCTCTGACTGTACTTCTAATTCCCCCTAATGAGGTCAGAGAGACTGGGGGGGGGGGTGCTGACCTCTTTGGATGTTACCTTTCCTCAGTAAAACCCAGTCAGAGACTATTGAATTTTCTTAGTAAATCACACTGGAGAGCAGGATTGGAGGCTGAAAGGCCAATCACCTTTGGGAAAGAAATCTGTACTTGCTCGTCAGCCACGTAGTGCTCTAAGAACAACCCGAGGGGCCGCCAGAACCCGGCTCCTCCTCTCTTTCAGTTGTCCCCCTTAACCCTAGTCCAGAGCCCTCTACCTGTTCACCTTGAGTCTTATAATGGCCTCCCCTGAGCTGCCCCAGTTCCCAGTCTTCCCCTTTCCCTCTGCTCAGAGGCCAGAGCCAAGCTCTGCCAAGTGGGCAAGTTGCCTGCCTCTTCTTGAAACGCTGTGGTTGATGGAATAAAGGCCACACTCCTTACCATGGTGTTCAGCCCCTCCATGATCTGACCCCTTTTCCAGGCTTGTTTCCCGCCCCTTACTCTTCCTCATGTGCTTTATACCTTGTGCCAGAGTATCCCAAACACCAGTCATCGGGTACCCCCTTTGTGATTTTTGCCAGAGCCATGAGCCACCTGAATATTTTTAGCTCAATATTGTCCCTTTTATTTTTTTAAATGACAGTGAGTTAATTTTTTTTATCTTTTTTTTAAAGATTTTATTTATTTATTTGACAGAGAGAGACACAGTGAGAGAGGGAATTCAAGCAGGGGGAGTGGGAGAGGGAAAAGCAGGCCTCACAGGAGCAGGGAGCCTGATGTGGGGCTCGATCCCAGGACCCTGGGATCATGACCTGAGCCGAAGGCGGACACTTAATGACTGAGCCACCCAGGTGCCCCTTAATATTGTCCCTTTAAACTGACTTGTTTCCTTAAATAAATGTATCTGTGAAAGAAAGTCATAATAAAAATAATTAACTGTACATTAAAAAGCTATATCATTTGGCTGAAGTAGAAACTGTCAAAAAACTGTCAAAAAAATTAAAAAAAGAAGACGACAGTGGAGACACAACAATGTTACTAAAGTTCCAACCAGAGCTTAGTTGCCCACTGGAAGGGTCTGAGCCTGGGAATTTGGGGTTAAAAAGAGAAATTAGTAAGTATTAGTGTTGGAGAGAGATGCTAGCACCAAGCTAAGGTTTTTCTCCATAAGGAGAACTAGAAGGAAACCACTACCTCGCCGTGGGATCCGGTGTGGCCTAGTGCCTTGTTGGGCCCCACCTAAAATCATCTCTAATCAAACCAGATGGCTGGTCATCCCCCAAACGCATCCACATCTTTGCTCCTGTGGTTTCTTCCCCTGGAATCCCTTAGCTTCCCCCTTGTACGATTACACTTCTTTAGTCCTTCCTAAACTACACCTCCAGAACGCTTCCCTAACCCACTGGGGAATAGTCTCTGTCCTTGGTGTGCTCCCAGCATTTTATCTTCAGTTCGGCGGGGGAATGTATCACGATCCGCTGGGATTTGATTTGATTTGCACACACTTCTATATTTCCTCCCCATCCTCCAGCTAGATTATAAACCCTGCAAGCACAGCATCTTGTTCATCTGTCTCCTGCCCCCACGGCATCCAGCCCTGGGGCTGGTATATAGTCAGTCAGTGCTTCATAAATAGCATCTCTGATTGTTGATCATAGTCTATGTGTCCTGACATGTTCTCTGAGCCCTCCTTTTATGATAACTCCCCTATACCCTATTTTTTTTTTTTTTTAAGAGCAGGATCTCTGGCGTCTAACGGCCTAGCTTTAAATCCCGCCTCTATCCACTCCCAGCTGTGTGCTCTTAGACAATTCTAGGTTGTTTATTCTCGCTGGACCTCGGTCTGCTCAACTGTCAGATGGGGCGGGTAGCACTACCACCCTCACTGCGTGTCGTGAGGATTAGGTGAGCTCCCACACCCCCTCAGGTCTTTCCTCCCATGACCTCCCTACTTAAAATCACAAGCCTCCCTTGTGGGTCAGGCGTCTTCTCCTTGCCTCTGCAAGTCCACTGGGGTTGCCTCAGGCTGCTTTAGGGCTGGCTGGGTTCTTTCACCGAGGGTCACTCCTCTCAGGGAGGCTCTCTTGACAGGACCTTCCTCTTTCAGGTTTTCTTTGGAGCCAGGGGTGGTAGGCATCCCCCCTGTTTTCCAGCCCAGTGGGACTGCACTCTCTTCAGAATGCTGCTCACACCCTTGTCAACAGTCCCTTTCACATAGCTTCTCCTTGCTAATGGTCTTGCTGTATGGCCAGCCCATGGGACCACCCAGACCTAGACTGTTAGGAGAATCTCCGTATGGTAACCTCTGCTGTGGAAACAGATAAAGCAATTCAGCCACAAAGTCCAAAGGTATGTGATATGTGAACAAGCTCACAATAAAGCACTGCATCTTTTTTTTTTTTTAAACTTTTTTTTTAAGAATTTATTTATTTATTTGAGAGAGAGAGAACGAGAGATAGAGAGCACGAGAGGGAAGAGGGTCAGAGGGAGAAGCAGGCTCCCCGCTGAGCAGGGAGCCCGATACGGGACTCGATCCCGGGACTCCAGGATCATGACCTGAGCCGAAGGCAGTCGCTTAACCAACTGAGCCACCCAGGCGCCCCTAAAGCACTGCATCTTGACAGAGCCTCTGGACAGTAAAATTGGTCAGAACTATACGGCTAGCCCATCCACTTGGTGCACTAGATCCGTGCCTAGACCTACCAGTAGCAAAACCATCATGGAGGTCTGAGGTGGCCCAGTGAGGATCCACTTGACCTATGAAGTCACTGGTACTCACTCACAGACTACGTCTTACTTGCCAGAAATGCTAGCCTTCAGCTCAAGGTATAGTGCAACAACATGGGGGATCTGACTAGTTCATAATAGGTAAATTGGTGGCAGTGGATTCTGACCACCATAGACCTGATTTAGGATGTGGGGTGGCTACTCTCTTCACCGAGGTAGACTCCTAAGGTTCTGATGAGCACCTTTGCCATGTGCTAAAATGTCCCGATATGATGCAATCTGACAATGGAACTCTGTTTACAGCCACTGCCTCCCAGTTGTGGGCCCTGTCAATATGGAATTCACTTGCTCTTCCACACTTCCCCCTGCAGATGGTGGGTACAAGGGAGCTTTGGTACGGCTCGTTCGAGGTGCAATTACATCAGTGCTCCCTCATCATCTTCTGTGGGCAGCTAGGAAAGGGAAGGGTACACCTGATGTGTCAGGCAGAATGCTGACTCCTGGGTTCCCATGGAGATCAAGGCTCTGGGAAAGGACAAATCATCTGGCTCATCCCAGGCGCATGACAGTCCACAGGTGATGATCTAGCAAGAACAGAGGCAAGAAGTCTCAGGAAACAGACCAGGATGGAGGGCTAAATAAACTTGCCTTCTCTTCCAGATTGGGACAGGCAATGCTGAACAGCCTCTAGCAGCTGTCCAGGCCAGGGCCCATGGCACAAACCTATCACAGTACTGAACATACCATCACCCTTACCCCAGCCCACCATCCCCAGCTATAGGAGACTTATCAGTGACTCACTCTCTGACAGTGGCAAGGACATTGCTTCTAGCTGGTCCTAGCCACCAATAGCTGTGTCACAACCATGTTCCCATCCCTTGCCCAGGTAGTGGTGAGGCCCATTGGCAGAATACTGAGCAGTGACCTTCATAACCCAGGACTGCATATATATATATAGGTCCTCGAGTCTGGTATGGACTCCATGGCCAGATGGCTCCGGCCTCCACCATGGGCTCTGTACCACCACTCCAGGCTTCCCTCCCCCTCCAGCATTGCCAACAGCTGCCGGAAATCCCCTTAGGAGCCCAGCTGATTTCTACCCCTATTGTTTATTACACTCTTACTGATCTCCATCCTGAGTGGGCAGGCTTGTGTTTGACGAGCTCTAGGTCAGGGGATGGACCTTGGAAAAACAATCTGGATTGTATGGGAAGACCCTGGGGGCTCACTCCAGGTTTTAGCAATGAGGTGACAGCAGGTGGGCTCCAGGAGGGACTCCCTTCCCCAAAGCAGAACCAATTGCACAAGGTCTCCACGCCCCTCAGGGTCTTCAGGTGCCTCAGCCCTGCAAGCAATTTCCCTGGGGCCTGAGCGCAGACCAGCTTTTCTTTACTTGCGAGGCTGACCTCACACTGTCTATATAGTAGAGCAGTTGGCTGGAGGGAAGTCTTCTGGAGCACACACCAGGATGTTTCTGGCTATGCCCTGACCCTTGAACCTCTCTCCATGTGACATGAAAGACTGCACGACGCACCAGCACCTCGTTAACTGCTGACCTGCCGCGTCTAGGTTCCCCGGTGAAGCCTGATTTGCACCTATGATGCATGACTTTGTGGTCTTTGCCTTCATCCCGCACTCACAGCTCCTGGACCTTGGGGTTCAGGGCTCAGATCCTTCTTCACTTCATTTCACTCCCTGATGATGGCTTTAAATATCCTCTACTATTTTCTAATGCCAACGATTTTCTAAATTATATCTTTGATACAGACCTCTAAGTTCCAGATTCAAATGGTCCATTGCCTACTTCCATACTTTAACTCAAACATCTCAGAATTAACAGCAGTCCTGAACTCTGTCCCCCCCCCCCCCACTCCGAACCCCTCCCACACACAGGCTTCCTCTTCCGGTGGCTTAGGCCAAAACCTCTGGAGCCATTCCTGAGTCCTCTCTTTCTCTCTTCTTCGGCTCTAATTCACCAGCAAGTCCTACTGGCTCCACCTTCGAAGCATGTCCAGAGTCTGGGACTCTGGGCGCCTCCACGGCTGCTCCTGAACAGAGCCCCTGGCCTCCCCGCCCCTACCCTGGCCCTCTAGTCGGCCCTCAACACACAAGCCTGCGGTCCTTTAAAAATGTGAGTCAGGTCCTGCCACTCCTCTGCTCCGCACCCTGCAAGGGCTCCCATGTCGCTCAGAGTGAGAACCAAAGTCCTTCCTGCAGCCTATGAGGTTCCCCATGACCTGGTCCCCGATTACCTTTCCCACCTGGCCGGCTGCCCTGCCCCTCGGTCCGTTCCAGCCTCCCGCCTCCTTGCTTTTCCCTTGGCACCCTGGCACACTCTCATCCTCCGAGAGGCCTTTGCACTGGATGGCCCCCTACCAGAGACTCTTCCTCTGCTGGCCATATACCTAACTCCTTTCCTTCCTTTGGGTGATTTGCTAGATGTTTTTTCTCAGTTAGGCCATCCTGACCTCCCAATTTAACACTGTAACCCCCAGCCCCAGCTCTAGCTATTTTCCATAGCATGTAACACTGTCTAACATGCTCTTGCTACCTCTGCTAGAATGGAAGCTCTACAAGGTCAGGGATCTGTCTTGTTCACGGAGCAAGTTCAAGCCCCTAGAACAGTGTCCAGCACTTAGTAGGTGCTCCACAAATATGTGCTAGGGCGCCTGGCTGGCTCAGCTGGAAGAGCCTGTGATGCTTGATCTTGGGTCATGAGTTCGAGCCCCAAGTGAGGTGTAAAGATTACTTAAGTATATAAACTTAAAAAATACATATATGTTGACAATGAGTGCTTGTTGCTATGTCTGCCTTGCCCTATGTCCTCCCCCAGACCCGAGTGTAAGATCTGGAGAATGGCAAATCCTTGGTAAGTGTCTGTCGGGTGACTCAATGGGTAAGTGAGCAGACAGATGGATCAATTAATCAATCCGAGCCTAACCAGGGAAAAATGCTAGGTATCTTCACAGATCCTTTGATAGAGATACTTTTCTCTGTTGAGTTTTGTTTGTCCTTGACATCTTTTTGGCCACTTTCTCCATTCTAAGCAATCCTGATGCTAAGGGTAGGGACAATCGTTTTCTGTCTCTGGGGATGTTCTGGAGTGGATCTGGGGACAAGAGAGTGACCTCCAAATAATCTGGGGAGCAAGCCACATGGAGAGGTCGACCTCAGGAGAGAGAGTTTCAGGACGGGTGCAGAAAGCGGAAGGCAGCAGCAGTCCCTCAACCACAGTCTGCTCGAACTTCGGAGCCTTCTGTGTAACAAGTCCTGCTCCTAGTTCTAAAAACCATGGTCCTCAGAGAAGAGACATCAGAAAACACCTCCAGGGAGTGTTGGGACCATGGGAACAACTGAAATTGGAGGGAGAATGATGGAAAGCAGAGGGCAGAAGGGATGGGTGGGGCAGGCGGGGCGAATGGGGGATGAAGAAAAGGGAAGAGACCCGCAGCCGGGGCTTGAGTGTGGAGCACGGGGAGGAGCCGCAACAGGGGGGGCGGTCATCTCTCTGGCTTACATGTGCTTAGCTAATGTAACCCCAAGGGGGTAGGCTCCATCTTATTCTCTTCACCGACCAGCACACTGAGGTCCAAGAGAAGCCAAGAAACCCAACCAAAGGCACAGAAGTGGTCAGTGGTGGAGCTGGGATTTGAATCCCAACAGTCTGACTCAAGGGTCCAATTTTGATTTTTCCAAAGAGCAGTGGGCAGCCAATGGAAGGTTATTTAAGTGAAAGACGAATAGGATCTCTCATGTATAAAGAGGATGAATAACTCCTCCCTCACAGGGCTATTGTGGGGATTATCTCTGTTCATGCACGGAAAGCCCTGGACAAATGCCTGGAGGAACGGAAGCAATCCCGGATAGATGATCCTTCAGAGGCGGTTTAGGCAGGGCCTTAGGATTCTACACACGGGCCTCTGCTGCCACCGTGTGGTCACTTTGCTGTATGACATGCTGCGGGTTCCCACTCGCTAACTTCAGAAGGGGCGAGACTAGTCTGGGTTGGAGACAGGGGGCTGCTTTGGGGAGGGAGAAGCTCTGAAAGCAGCTGATGTCCTGGGGGTGAGGGTCTTTGTCAGTAGAGGTGCAGATCCCTCGAGTGGACTGATTCGCACATTCAGCCCTAGTTTGGAGACAAATCGGAGTGAGACGTGATCCTCGCCCTAGAAGACCTTGTGATCTGATGGGGTGCGCCAGTATTTGGGAAGACTCCTGGGTCCAAATCCCGGTCCTGCCACTTCCTGGGCAGAACAGAACGTGTCTTGTGGGACTGTTCTGAAGACCAAAGGAGATAACACAGAAAGCACTAAGCAGGCTGTGGGCAATCAATCTGTGACCCGGCGGCAAGCTGCCCAGCAAAGACTGACCAAGAGGCTGGGTACAGAAGACACAGGTTCCTGCCCCACCGCTGTCCCTAAGCTTGCGATGTGACCCTGGGAAGTCACCTCCCCCCTCAGAGCCTGTTTCACCGGCCCTACCATGTAGAGTTGGGGCAAAACCACTTGGCTGCCTTCTTGCTCTAATTTAGCCTCTTTTCTGGGCCAGCCCAGATTTTTGGCCACGGGGGACGCAGACTAAGATCCAGAAGGCCTGCTTCCTTCCACCCCTTCACATACGGGACCCTGAGCATTAGCAAAGTGGAGAGAATCGTTCAAGTCCTGCCAACCACGGGGTGGCTGGGAGGCAACCGTGGGGCCCTATTGACGTGGAAGCTGGTGTGATCCATACATTGCAGAGGAGCCTGTCTCCTCAAAATGTGGTCCACAGACCAGCCTCGACATCACCTGGGAGCTGGCTAGAGATGCAGAATCTCAGGTCCTGCTCTTAACCACTGACTCTGAGCCTGCAGGTTCGACTTGACCCCAGGCTATTCCTACACACATTTAAAGTGAGTAGGAGACACGCTGGTCCGGGGCAGCGGTTCCTAGCCTTGACCACAGAGTGGCATCACTATGGCACCACGCCCCTGAGTCTCTCTAGGTGTGGAACCCAGACACCAGTGGTTCTTCGAAGCTCTCCAGGTAATTCCAATGTGCAGCCATGTCTAGTGCCAGGAAGGCAAATATACTTACTCTTTTTGTGTCAGTGAAACTCAATGGAGACTAACTTCCTAGAATGTTCACCGAGAAGGATCCGATGTCTGACACCAGGGCTGAGTAGACGTTGCGGCACAAAGCCACGTTATCACAAGAAACTGGCTTTTATGGAGTCTTTACTAAGTGCCAGGTCCTAGGCCACGTGCTTTACCAGGACGCTGCAATTGAACCCTCACGGTCACCAAGAGAGAATTACCCCCATTTTTAGATGAAGAAACAAAGAGGGCTATACAAGCAGTGACAGAACTGGTGATCTGAATATTTAACAATTAAGGTGAACCCTAGTGGTCTTCAAAGTGTGTTCCTTGGAACCCCAGGTGCCACGGAGGCAGCTGAGGAGCTGGCGTGGGGGCATGGACGGGTCTTGGGAGGCCTGTAGCAGACACTCTTTCCAGAGAGAGCATTCCCTTGCCCTCCAGCCTGGAGCATCTCGGATCACGTGGTGCCGCCCAGGCTCCCTGACAGATGTGCCCCCCTCCCTGCCGCTCAGGGACCCCCCGGAACTAATCCTAATGGCGGAGGGCACGTGGAGGGATTAGGGCTGGGGTAATCGGCACTACATCTGCCAGCCGCTGCGCAGCCTGGGTGAAGCCTGCACCTCGGAGCCCAGGACGCCATTCTGGCCCCCTGGACCACGGGGACTCCTGGAGGCCCTGGCCGGCCATGGCCGGGCCGGAATTGCACTGTCCTCCCTGAGCCTTCCAGAAGAGGGTGAGTTGGGGCTAAGAGCCTGGAGGTCGGACAGGGGTGTTTCTGAGGCTGGAAGGGGAGGCAGGCCCAGGAGGGCGACCACCTGTCCTGATTTCCCCAAGGCTGAGGGATCTGGGACTTCTCAGTGCTAAAATCGTGACGGACCTGGGCAGACCTGCGCAGCCGGTCAAGCTCGCAGGTTTCCTGAGCTCAGTTCCCCTTGCCTTTGAGGTGGAGCTTCACGGGGGGCGGGGGTTGCTTCGCCCCCTCCCATCCTCACCCCCTCTCGTCTTCTCGCATTTTTGTCCCCTCCTTTCTTTTCCAGATTCCAGGACCTCTCTTCGCCTTTACCCCTCTGGCTCAGTTTTCCATTCACGGGGTCTCCGGGGCCGTAGACCAGACCTCAAGGAGCTGAATCTTCTACGCCGTGGAGAGAATGAAAACCCAGGTGAGGCATAGCCCCACGGAGGCTTGCTTCAAATACCGGCCTAAATCGTTCCGCATCACCTTCATCATCCTCAGTAACATATCTAGGGTTTGCACCGTAGGCCAGGAACAGTTTCAGGTAGTTTACATATACTAACCCACTGAATGCTCAAAACCAACCAGAAATTACTCCCCTTCCTTCTCATATACCCAGGCCCCTGGCTGGAGTGCCCCCAATTCATCCCCACTACCTGCTCAATGAAGCTTTCCTCCCCACCCCACCCCCCACCCAGAGGCTGAGTCCATGGGTCCCTCGGAGACCAAGAGCTGTGTGCCCATGCTCTGTTTACATCTCCCTCCCAGAGAGATCACTACCCTAGCGCCAGTTAGTGAACAGCTTTCTAGGGGCTTTGTAGGCATTATCTCGTTTGCCCTCACCTAACGTCTAAGAGGTGAAGGAACAATGGTCATTCCCATTATGCAGACAAGCAAACGAAGACTCAAAGAGGTGAAGCCATTCATCCAAGGTCAGTAAGGGCAGAGCCGACATCGAGTCTTGCTTGACCCCAGAGCCCTTGTGTGTACCACTCCACCATCCTGCTGGCTCCATGGGGGACAGATGTTGGCCAAAGGCTCTGTACCCTCAGGGGACAGCACTGTGCCCAACACACAGCTGACCCTTGGAAACTGTATTCTGGATGAATGACTGGACGAGGAGGGTTGTACCAGAGTCGGCAGTGAGAAGGAGAATGGAGGTGAGTGTCTTGGGACTGTAGACCACCTGGGGAAGGAGCTGGGGAGGGGAGGAATTTGGGGGGAGTCAGGCTCTTACTGAACTCTCCCCTTGCCAGCATTTTCCAGCGGGGATGGGAGAGGGGAGAGGTTTCTAGTGGCTACTGCAAATCAACATGTGAGCAGCTGGTGAGTGGCTTAGAGGTGAAACACGGACCCCACCTTTGGGTCTACTGGAATAAATCCTGAGACTGGGCCTCAGAGGAGGACTGTGAATCAGGGGTGCAGAGATCCCAGTCACGTGGTGAGGTGGGGTGGGGTGGTGCAGAGCACAGAGCTAGAATCCCACTCCGTCATGTGCTGTCCATGACTTCAGCAAGTCATTTAAAGTCCGAATTTCGTTCTGCACTTGGAAACGAGATGCCCATGTCCTGGCCCCTGCTATACAGGTGTCTGTTAGGGGACGTCAGGCTGCCCTCCCACCAGGGCTCCCTCCCTGGCCCTGCTCTAGTGGCTCTGTGCTCACGCTTGAAGGGAAGCCCCTTCCAACTTCCCTCCCACACAAACAATGCCAGAGAGCCCCCCACCCACTCCTCGTGGCTGAAGCCCAGTCTTGCGTCTCATGGCACTCCTGACACCTAGGTGGAGACATCCTAATGCTCTTGGGCTCTTTAACGGATTCATTTAAAAAAATGGAGGTACAGTTTACATGCATTAAAAGTCATTCTTTATGGTGTTCAGTTCTACGTGTTTTGACAAATGCACACGGTCCCATGACCACAATCAAGATATAGGACTGTTCCATCACCTCCCAAAGTCCCTTCTGTTCCTCTGTAGTCTACCCCATCCCTATCCTCAGATGGCCACTGAGTGGTTTTCTGTCCCTAGAGTTCTGCCTTTTCCTGAATGTTATGAAAATGGAATTATATAGACTGCAGCTTTTTGAGTCTGGCTTGTTTCACTCAGCATAATGCATGTGAGATTCATTCACATTACTGCGCGTATCAGTAGTGGTTCTTTTACACTGCTGGTAAGTATTCCATTGTAGGTATATAACAGAGTTTGTCTATCCGTTCACCAGTTGTGGGACATTCAGGTTGTTTCCAATCTTTGGAAATTATGAACAAAGAATGGCTTTAGTGGGAAACCCAAATTCTAGAGCTGGAAATGAATGAAATCTCCAAATGGAAATGTAAACTGTTTACAAACAGTCCATCCTGTTCCAACAGCTGAAGACAAGGAGACCCAGAGAGGGGAAGGGACTTGTCCACAGTTACAATCGACTCAGGAAATGGGGCTGAGATTTGAACCCAAGACTTCCAACTTGCCGGACAATGTAAAGTTCAAAAACATATTTCCTGAGAATCTGCCAGTGCCAGGCGGAGTGCCCAGAGCTGTGTGGGCGTAAAGGCCGAGAAGGAATGGTCCTGGTGTGGGAGACACCTGCCGCTGAGGACGGAGCCCGACAAAGAAGCCAGTAGGGACCCATGTGGATTACCGTTACAATGCAGGGAGGGGTGTGCAGAGAGTTACAATGCAGGGAGGGGTGTGCAGAGAGGAGAGGCCCTCAGTTTTGCTAGGGGAGAATGAGGGGGCTCTCCAGATGCCCATGGGTTCTAAGGGAAGAGCACAAGTTTGTCAGCTGGGAAAGGATAGAAAGGGCCTCACAGAAGGGAATGACAGGCACAAAGCCACGGGGAGGGGGATGAGGCATAAAGATGCAAGCGGGGGGTGGGGGAGGGGAGGAGACGCAGGAAATGGGCCCGTGGAGTCGGTTGGGGTCCGATTATAGCAAGCCTCTCTGGCAGACTGTTTCCTGTAGGACAGTGCTATAGTCTGTGCTCAACGTGTGAGCTTCTTTCATCATGGAAGAGCGTGTGGGATTGGACAGAGACACAAGGAATCGAAACTCAGGGAGACCCTAAGAGAAGAGAACCTATAGAGCAGGCGTTGGTAGGTACAGATAGCGGGTGTGTTTCAGAGACGGCGGCAGGTCCGTGGAGGGCAGGATTGAAATATTTCATAAATGGCGCTGAGATGGTCGATTATCTACACGGAAAAAATAAAATTAGATTCCTTTCTTGATACCATAAATAAAAATATTTCTGTGTGTGAAAGTACAGAAATCTACATTTACAGCCTCTGTATAAAGGATTTCCTGAGCACAATCACACACACAGAACAAACAAACAAGACAGTATTGATGAATTTGATTGGCAGGATCCAAAACCAAAAAAAAAAAAAGCCCTTTATTTAACAATACTAGCTCATAGAGCTTACAATGTGTCAAACAAAAAGTACTTTATAGGGGCGCCTGGGTGGCTCAGTCGTTAAGCGTCTGCCTTCAGCTCAGGTCACGATCTCAGGGTCCTGGGATCGAGCCCCACATTGGGCTCCCTGCTTGGCCGGGAAGCCTGCTTCTCCCTCTCCCACTCCCCCTGCTTGTGTTCCTTCTCTTGCTGCGTCTCTCTCTGTCAAATAAATGAATAAAATCTTAAAAAATCAGATATTATTGAAAAACCCCCCAAAACCCAAAATGTACTTTATATATATTAACTCACTAAATCCTTACTAATTTGTGAGGCAAGCACTATTATTATTTCCATTCTACAGGTGCAGAAACAGAGGCACAGAGAGGATAAGTGACTTTCTTAAGGTCACACAGCCAGGCAGTGGTTGAACTGAGATTCAAAATTAGACAATCTGGCCACAGATTCACCACTACACTATTCTGCCTTTCAAGAAGTTATCATAAGGGGCGCCTGGGTGGCTCAGTCGTTAAGCGTCTGCCTTCGGCTCGGGTCATGATCCCGGGGTCCTGGGATCGAGCCCTGCATTGGGCTCCCTGCTCCGCGGGAAGCCTGTTTCTCCCTCTCCCACTCCCCCTGCTTGTGTTCCCTCTCTCGCTGTGTCTCTCCCTGTCAAACAAATAAAATCTTAAAAAAAAAAAAGAAGTTATCATAAACACAATATGAAAAGACAAAACACAAGCAAGAGTATACAGAACTTACAAAGAACTCTAATACATAAAAAAGAAATTGAATAGGAAAAAACAGGCAAAGGATAAGAACAGTTCATTCACAGAAAAGCAACCCCAAATATATACAGTAAACGCAGGAGAAAGCATTTGATCTTATCAATTAGAAATAGCAATGAGAATCACAGGTGGTGGGAGTATCAACTGGAATGACAACTTTGGAGAGCCTGGGTAGTATCCAGTTAAGCTGAAAAGGACCACACCTTGCCACCCAGAAATTCCACTGCCAGGCACAGTGTCTCAACTCAAATGCATAAAATAAGCACTTAAAAAAAAAGATTTATTTATTTGAGAGAGAGCACAAGTGGCAGGGGGGAGAGACAGAGGGAGAGGGAGAAGCAGATTCTCTGCTGAGCAGGGAGCCCCATCCAGGGCTCCATCCCAGGACCCTGGGATCATGGCCTGAGCCGAAGGCAGATGCTTAACCGACTGAGCCACCCAAAGCGTCCCAAAAGAGTCCCGTTTTTGAGGCAGCCCGGCCCTGGTCTCCATGGTTTAACTAGTACACTCTGAAATATATTCATACAGCAGCATACTCTACAGAAGTTAAAGTGAATAATATGAAGAACTATATGCACTGTATTGGGAAAAAGGAGGATAATACAGTAGGATATATTTTATGTAAGTGTAAAAATGTGCAAAGTGATACTATACACTGTTTGCAAATGTACGAATACAGAGTAAACGAATGAAAACATCACGGTAATGACAAACAGCAAGATCAGAAGGGGCGCTACATCCGCGAAGAAGGGGAGGAGACTGAAATCTGCAGGTAGTACAAAGAGGGTATCACCTCCACCTAGAATGTTTTATTTTCATCCATTCATCAGTTACTTTTTAGGGTCGGCTGTGTTTCAGGGACTGTTCTAGGCACAGGGAATACCACAGTGAGCAAACAAGAACCCCGTTTTCTAATGGGACGAGACAGACAGACCATACACTAAACAAGTAACGGACGTGGTAGTTTTTTAAAGTGTAAAGATAGGAGGAAAATATGGTAAAACGTTAAGATCTAACAAACTTGGCGGTGGGTACCCTGCCCTTGGAGAACTCGCACTCCATTAGGAACATCAGCTCACAGTAGTCCAACAACTGTTGTATTAGGGAGTTGGACTTGTACCACGAAGGAGGCTTGTACAAAGTGCCGTGGAGGGGGCCTGGATGAGGAGGGCTGGGGAAGGCGGCATTTCAGCTGGTCTTAGGTATTTTGTTAAGTACACAGGAGAGAGATGGCATGCCCGGCAGAGGAAACAGGCTGTGTAAAGGCCCAGGGGTGCGGAGGTGCGCACATGGTACAGCTGTTGAAGAGGTCATATTGCGAAGGACCTTGGTTTTACAGGTGTGATACTTCCCCCAAGCTGTGGGCTCTCATGATGTCTGGGTGAAGCTAAGGCATGGTAGGGGTCCCGCTGACCGCCATGGGGCCGTGCCCTGTGTCCTTCCCCTTCCAGGTGGTCCAGCTTCCCCGCCTGCCGGAAGTGAAAAAGAAGTGGCTCTTCCCAGGTTCCTGCAGCTTCTTCTTCCTGCTCTCTGTGGTTATGACCGGCTGCTTCCTGTGGCAGTACCACCTCCCCAAGCTGAAGACCAGTGAGTGCACCAGCATCCTTGAGTTGCTCCCCCCCCCCCATGGGTCCTGTGGCCTGGGAGCTGTGATTGGAAGGTGTAGGGGCAAGGCCACAAGATTTAGACTCGAAGCTCTGGCCTTCATTTGGACTCCGACTCTCCCTAGCTGTGTATCTTTGGGCCAGTCGTGTGACCCTTCTGTGTCTTGAGGCTCTCATGGATCCCAGTGCTACTGGGGTTTCCTTAAACTACCTAGTCTGGCTCTAAAACTCAGGGTCCCCCAATATGTACAAACGGAGTTTCTCTCGCCTGGTCTTCAGCCCTCATGGTAGGATCTCCAGGCCCCCCCCCCCTTAAATCCTCTCCCAGCTATATCTAAGACCCTGGGAGGAACAATGAGGTGTCCAAGAAATGGGCAGACACTGCCATTTCTTGGAGCCTCTCCATCAGGGGCTGGTCAAAGCTTGGCAAATGAGCCACCACTGCTGGTAATATCCACAGGCCTTCTGTTGCTATAGCAACCCCTCTGCCCTCCAACCTGCTGGGATCCTGGATCATCCAGAATCCCAGGCCTCTGCTAAAGCTAGGGACAATGTCTCGCTCTATTCCTCTCATGTTACAGATGTTCAAGGCTCAGTGAGGTGGCCTGGGCTCCCAAAGTCCCACAGAGCTATTTTGCAGAAGTGGCTCCTTTTATTTTCCTGCTGGCTTTTTCCTCTCCCACCCCAACCTGTTCTTTCTAGGGTAAATTCCTCTATCAGGGGCTTCTTAGTCCCTCAAGCAAACAGTCCCCAAGTAGATGGGTCAGCCTGTCCTCTAGGGCCATGCTTCGGAAACTGTCAAACTACCAATCCAAAGCAGACCAGCATTACTATAGATACAAATGAAATTAAATGAAAAAAAAAAGAGAGAGAAATTAGATGGAAAAAAGATTATAAAATAGAAGCCCAAGTTTTAAGATTCAACACAAAATTACTCCATCAAACTGCTATAGAAGTTTCTAAATGTGTACTCTCAAATTTTCTCCTTCGTTTATCACAAATGGGAAACAAACAGTTCATGGACCTGCTTGGGTCTGCTGAGCACGGTGATCTAAGTCCTCTCCCTTGTGTGGGCACCACCTGAGAGGCTGTTAGAAATTAGGAGGCCCTGGCTCCACCCCATAGCTATTGAATCAAATCTGCATTTTTTTTTTAAAGTAGGCTCCATACCCAGCGTGGGGTCCAACATGGGGTTTGAATTCATGATCCTGAGATCAAGACCTGGGCTGAGATCATGAGTTGGGTGCTTAACTGACTGAGCCACCCAAGGGCCCCTCAAATCTGCATTTTAAGATTGCCAGGTGACTTTTTGTGCACGTGCCTATTAATGCAGGGCTGGAGGCACCAGCTCTACTGGAGTCCCAGGCTGAGCAAAGCTTAGGCTTTGGCTGAGCCTTCCCTACTCCAATTATTAAACCTATGTCAGGGAGTTGTTGAGTGATCTTCCCTAAGGTTTGTCATTTTTCTGTTTGGGACCCTATCAGTTATCGAATGCTGAGTAAGAAGCCACCCCCAAACTTACTGGCTTCAAGCAAAGTGATTCATTCCTTCTCATGATTCTGTGGGCTTGCTGGCAGTTCTGCTGCTGGTCTAACCTGGACTCTTTCAATGCGGAGGGCAAAGTCACCTGGGCAAGTCCCTGCTTACAAACATTCGCTCTCAAGGCCGCTATTCCAGGCTTATTCACAAGGGGGCAGTGGTCCCAGGCAGCAAATGATTAAGGCCTAATTTTGGAAGGTGCTCAGTCAATTCCTCCTGACAAACTCAGTCAGATTCAAGAGGTGGGAGAAACTGGAAGAATATTCTAGACTGTTTTTCAAGGATGAGGGGGAGGTCTGGGGCCGCTGTGATGATCTCTCAGCCTGAATCCCATCGTGCCAGGGCCCACACCTTCTCCCCTGAGGTTCCCAGGAAGCCATACACCTGGACCAAAGCAGAACGCGATTTAGAGCTGATATCCCAGACACAACGCTCTGGTGACAGAAGGCACTGTCCCTTATGGGTTAGGCCTGAAGCCCAAGTGAGGCCCAAGTCTACTTCTCCACCTAAACATAGAATCAGAACTAGAGAAGCAGAGACAGACAGACAGACAGACATGGCTGAGCCTGCCCCAAGGAGCCAGAACTTTCCTAAGTCAGCTGACTACATGGAGGGAGGAAGCTGATGAAGCAAGAGACAAGGGCTGACAACTGGGAACCGTGGCCTGATTGGCATTTTGAAGGCCAAGCATCATGTGGCAGGCGTGGGACTGTCCCTTCTTCCAGGCAGACTCTGCCTTTTGCCCCTTGCTGCCCATGGTGGGTCGCTGTGCCCCGCTATCTTCTGGGGAGGCTGTTGCCAGCTTCAAGGGCTGGCCCCGAGGCATGGCTCTGGTCTTTGCTACCACCTTCCCATCTCTTCCAGGATGACCCCTAGACTCCTATCCTGATCTCTGTCCCCCACTCACCATGTGATGTTCCCTCCAGGTTCCCTGGGACCAGAGGTGACTTCTGCCCCTGTGAGGATGTGTCCCCGGCACCCGGAGCCTGTGCCCCTGACCCACCCCCTCCCTGTGTTGAAGGAGGCCCTGGGAAAGGTCAGTGATGACCCAAGAGGCACCTGAGTGTGTGGGCTAGGCCTGGGTGATGAAGGGGAGGGCACATTCCGGACACTAGCAGTGGTATTTTCTTTCTTTCTTTTTTATTTTTTAAGATTTTATTTATTTAAGAGAGAGAGTGAGAGAGAGAGAGCACATGAGAGGGGGGAGGGTCAGAGGGAGAAGCAGACTCCCCGCCGAGTAGGGAGCCCGATGCGGGACTTGATCCAGGGACTCCAGGATCATGACCTAAGCCGAAGGCAGTTACTTAACCAACTGAGCCACCCAGGCGCCCCTACCAGTGGTATTTTCATTCATTCATTCATTCATTCAACATACAATTCTTGAGCACCTACTCTGTGCTAGGCACCAGGGAGATGGCAGGAAGAAGATCTTGTCCTGCTCTAAAGAAGCTACTAGTCTGGAAGGGACAGAATAGTCAAGACAAATAACATCTATAACTGAGGGGTAAGAGTGAGGGGAGGAAATTTTAGGGAACTATGGGGTTCAGAGAATTGGCTTTGGGGTCAGGCAAGGCTTCTGGAGGGAGTGGTATCTACACTGAGATGTGAACAAGAAGGAGATATCCAGATAATACGCATTTAGATTTTTTATTATTTATTTATTTGAGAGAGAGAGAGAGAGAGAGAGAGAGAGAGAGAGAGAGAAACAGCATGAGAGGGGAAAGGGTCAGAGGGAGAAGCAGGCTCCCCGCTGAGCCGGGAGCCCGATGTGGGACTCAATCCCAGGACTCCAGGATCATGACCTGAGCCGAAGGCAGTCGCTTAACCAACTGAGCCACCCAGGCGCCCGATAATACGCATTTATATAGTAAGGGAGCTCGGGGGAGTGAAGCGTGTGGTCTGGAGAGAGGGGCCGGCATGTGCACGGGTCCAGGGGCAGCGGAGTGAGGGTGAGGCACACACAGAGAACTATGTGGAAATTTAGGCTGGTGGGGCCAGAGGTGCGGGAGGAGGACAGAGCTGCCACCCCAGAGGCCAGCGTGGTCTCATTAAACACACACCCCCTACAGCATAACTGTTAGCGCTGCAGGGGAGCCGACACTAGAGGGGGCTGTCAGCCGGCGCTGGTCTGTGCCCGTCAGACCCCAGCCCCGGTCACTCACCTCAGGAGACACACAGACAAATGAAATTTCACGCAGTGCAGGGATATGACACTGTCGTCCGGGACAGTTGAAGGGACGGGCATCCACATGAGAGAAGGCATGGGCCGCGCAGAGAGACACCATCGCTGCCTGCAAGTATGAGAAAAGTTTAGTGAGGGAGAGGGAGCAAAGTGGTGCTCTGAGGCTCCAGGGTCACAGTCACAGAAATGAAACAAAGCGGCAGTGATACCCATGGCCCCCCTCTAGTGGGCACCTGGGCATGGCGGCCTCTTGCTGGGAATGTGAGGCCCTGCCCACAGAGCAGGACCCAGAGGCACACAGGGCGAAGCTAGCGCTGGGGCGGGAACCACAGGTGGACAGAACTCAATTCTGGATCTGTGAAGTCACTTGGCAGGGCGGTCGGGCCGTGAATCAGGAGCTAGGGCTGGAGTTCGCCTGGGCTTCTCATCCTGACTCCACGAACCATTCACCACTTGAGCGAGTCACTTAGGATCTCATGAATTCACTTTTCTCATCTGTAAAATAGGGAGAAGTGAGCACTGACTTGTTATGAAGATTAAGTGAGACAATGCATGAGAATCATGTTATATGATGCCTGGCACATGCCAAATGTCCAACAGATACAGGGGTTCTCACCGGCACTGCATTTCATTATTGAAAACAATGTCTTTTCAATCAATGTTCAAAGAGGGTCTATGGGCCCTCTATCATGAATTCTCCAACATTAGGGGGGCCAGACCGGGCCGGGCTGGACATGTTCTAGGGCATCAGACAAGGGTTCAACTAGACCAGTAGTTTAACCCCTCCCTCCTTTTACATTTTGCCAAAGAAATGTTTCTTTGAACAAAAATCTTATAAGGAAGCCCTACACAGAAAACACATTTAGTGGACCTGCTCTGGTTGCAAGTGGGTGGGGGTCCCATCCCAGGGGGTCTGAGAACCGGAGGTCTGGAGGCTCCAGCAACAGTGGGGAGAGAAGGGAGGGGAGCCAGGCCCGGGCTGCTGTGTGCAGCGGCTGGTGTGGGAGTGGGCCGGGCGTGCAGAGTGAGCAGACGGTGTCTCTGTGCCTGCACTCTGAGCCTCCTGCTCTTCTCCTCCAAGGTGGACCGGATCCTGCGTCAGGCACTGTCTGCCCCGGGCCTGGCTGCCATGTCTGCAGTTGTCATCCACAATGACACTGTGCTCTGGACTGGGAACTTTGGGAAGAAGAATGGCTCAGACCCAGCCTCTGGGCCCCCCAATGAGTACACCATGTACCGGTCAGCTGGGTGACCTCCAGAGTCCTCTAGAGGGGGGCAGGGATGGGAGGACAAGGGAGACCTAGGAGGTAGGGGGACTCAAGAGAATCATGACTGGGGGTCCAAGCTGCCAGGGTCCTTTATTAAGTCCCGACAATTTTATAGATGAGAAGACTGAGATCCAGAGAGGACCAGAGAGTGCCCAACATCACATGACGACAGGGATAAGAGGTCAGGAAGGAATCCCTGCTGGAGAGCCCTTAGCCCAAAACCTCCCGAACTAGAAAAGGCTCCCTGTGTCCCATTCCCCCTGCCCCACCCCTTCTATCTGCCACAAAGGGACTATAACCAGTTCCTGGGCCTTTGCCCCAGGTCCCTGTCAGTTGGCAGCAGTGGTCCAGATGGAAGAAACATGGGACCCTCTGCTGCACATCCAGTCTCCCCTCCTCGGTGCTGCCTGTGGGGTCCTTAAAGCTGACCATGCAAAGTGAACACGCTCACTCCCAGAGGTACTGTGAGGATGTCAGAGGTTCCATTCACACTGCCCCTGTTATGTGCCAGGCATGGGGCCAACAGTTATATTTGCTATCACTTACTGAACACATACTACCTACCTGCTTGGTACGTTGCCAAGCACTTTACATGCCCAATCTCATTCAATCTTTTCTACGACCTGTGAAATGGACAATGAAACTGAATCTCAGAAAGATCTAGTACTTGCCTAAGACCAGTTGGCCAGTGTGAGGCAGAAGTATGATCCCAACCCACATCTGTCCCAGAATGGGAAGGGCCTGGGTTAAGGCCTGGCATGGGGATGGGTGCTCAGGAGTATCCACCCACCACTGTGATATGTTCTTAAACATCCCAGGGGCAGTTTGACAGAGGCTGGTGAATTTCCATCTGAGACACTGGGTAAGGGTGGGCTCAGTGCTTTCCTAGAACTGGGGCGTGGGGGTGCAGGGTAGAGGTGGGTTGTGGGGCCGACTGCATGTCCTCTGCACCCTTGTGCACTTAACACTGTCCAGGATCTCCAGCATCTCCAAGATCTTTCCAGTCCTCATGCTGTACCGGCTGTGGGAGGAGGGCATTGTGGCCTCCCTAGATGACCCTCTGGAGCGGTATGCCAGCACCTTCACCATCAACAACCCACTGGGCCTGGCATCGGCTCCCGCACAGAGCCTGATGGACGGGCTAGAGGAGGTGGGCCCAGCCCCAAGGCCTTCGCCGGTCACCCTCCGAAGGATGGCCAGCCAGCTCTCAGGTGAGTAGCTCTGGACTTTTCCAGCTCAACCCAAATCATTTCAGGTGTGGGAACTGAGCAGCAGGTTCTCATCGAGCCCGGCCATACCACCCATTCCCCGAGCCAGGCCTGAAAAATGGAAACACCTAAATATCCATAAATGGGGGACTGGCCAAATCAACTAGGTAGGACAGGGCTCTACAATCAAATAAGATGCAGCCCCAGAGAAAAGGGCAACGATGTTCTTTACGTACCGAGATAGAATAAGGTACGATGTTAATTTAAGTGGGGAAAAAAAGCTCAAACAGCGTATGTTAGATGTTACCATACGAATGGATAAAATAATATACACACATAGAGTGCACACGGGTATATGAATGTATATGTGTTAGAAACTATAATGTACACATTACATAACACACTTATATAAACCGTATGAATATACACATACCTGCCATTCCGTCATTTTAAAAGGTCTGAGGTCTCAGTCGATGGACGTGGCTGGTTATCACTTCTGAGCCCAGATGGTGTACCCGAGGCTCAGCGAGAGGATGGAGCCTCCTGAAGTAGCTCATGCAGGACAGGATCAGTCTTCTTGAGGGAGAGCGGCCCAGTGGTTAAGGGCATGAGCACTGAAATTCCAGCTCTGCCCTCTCCCAGCTGTGTGATCTTCAGCAAGTCATTCAACTTCTCTGAACCCTATTTTTCTCCTCTGTAAAATGACTGTGGTTCACATTATTATTGGGGATTAAATGAGCTGATGAGTGTAGAACACTTAGCGGAGCACCTGGTACACAGCAGGTACTTGTCAATGTAGCCTTGGTTATTGTAGCCAGGGTTAGACCTAGGTTTAGTGGGGCCTTATGTGGATATAATCCTGGGGGCCCTCTTTAAGAATACATTATTAAAAATTCAAAATTAGATGCAGGCCTTGGAAGGGGCCATGCAGCTGAGGAGCCTTGAAGCTTAGGCTCCTCCTGCCTCCTGTTAAATCCACGCAGGTTGTAACTCTGACTCTAGGGCTCCCTCTAGGGGTGTGTTGTGGATTCTTCTCTATCCATACCCAGGGAACCCAGCACCCTGTGCTTGGTTAGTTTTAAAACATCCCACATGTCTTCTCCCACAGTCCTAAGGGCCAGCTGCCTGCATTAACTTTGTTTTAGGCTCTCAATGGCTTTTATGATTGGCTCTCACTATGATTACTATGATTGGCTCTCTCTGATTCCTGGAGCTTTTCATCGCTTCTCCAAGTTAAGCCTTCTAACACTTCACAGGGAAGCCACTGCAGGTGCTTCAGCCCATTTGAAGATGAGCAAGTAGAGGCTCAGAGAGGTAAAGTACATGGTCTGTGGCCACACGGCAAGAAGCGTCAGAGTCAAGGGGTGCCTGGGTGGCTCAGAGGTTAAGCGTCCAACTCTTGATTTCAGCTCAGGTCATGATCTCAGAGTTGTGGGATCGAGCCCCATGTCTGGCTCTGTGCTGGGCGTGAAGCCTGCTTAAGATTCTCTCTCTCCTTTTCCCTCTGCCCCTCCCCTCTTCTTAAAAAAAAAAAAAAGTGTCAGAGTCAGAACTTAAACCCAGGACTCAAGACTCCATCTCCCAGTTGCTTAAGCCAAAACCCTTTGAGTCACCCTGGTACCTCCAACCCCCACACCCTCCACATCTCCTCCAGTAGCAAATTCTGTTGGCTCCCCACTCAAAATATATCCAGAATCCAACCACTCCTCACTGTCTCCACTGCTAGCACGTGAGTCTAAGCCACCATCAATTAAACATAGATTTTTCAAGTCTCCTTACAGGCTTCCTTGCTTCTGCCACTGCCCCCCAAAAGTCTGTTTTCAAACAGCAGCCTGAGCAACCCTGATAAAATATACATCAGATCACATCACTCTTCTGCTCAAAACTCCTGCAGTGGTCACATCCCACTCAGAGAAAAAGCCAAGTCCTTCCAGCACCCTCCAGCACCCTCCAGCATCTGGTGCCTACACCCCCAATATCTCTCACCTCCAAAAGTCTTCCCCTTCTCTTCTCTTCAGCCACACTGGCTGTTCCTCACTGGTCCTCAAACATGCCAAATCATTCCTGCCTCAGGGCCTTTGCACTAGCTGTTCCCTCCGTGGAAGACATTCTTTCCTCACACTGCTGCGTGGCTCTCCCCCTCACCTTCTCCGGCTCTCACCTGCTCACAGGTCACCTTCTCTCTGAGGCCTTCCTCTGATCACCTTGGATAAAATAACAATCCCTCCCTTCTTACATGCAATTATTTTTCTCCATAGTATGAGTATTTATTTATCATCTGTCCCCTCCCCTACAATGGAAACCCCATGTGGGCAAGGACTTTATTTTGCTCACTACTGAACCCCCAGGTCCCAGAACAGTCCTTGAAACAAAAGGGATGCTTGAAAACTATTGAGTAGAAGGATGTAAAGAATCCCAGTCCCCTGACCCTTCCCATACTTGTTGCATCCAATAAACAGAAAATTCCAAGTGGGCAGAGAAGCCAATTCCAAAAAACCTGTTTGGGTACTGACCTCAAGATTTTTGTGGAATCAAACGTCTATGGTGGATGATAACAATTATTTTTTCGAACAGTTACTATGACCAGGCACCATGCTAAGCATTTTATCTCAACTAATCCTCACACGAGCCAAATGATATAGGAAATTATTTCCCTCATGTTACAGATGAGGGGACTGGGGCTCAGAGAGGTTAAGTGACTTGCCCAATATAACACAGACAGGATTAGAGTCTATGCTAGACTTTTTTTTTTTTTAAGTGATTTTGTGGTTCTTATCTCTCAATTCATGGAAGGTGGGGGAGGGAGTGCACTCAGGGGCCCACTATCACATGCTCAGCTGGCCCAGCAAGTCTGATCACTGCTCCTCCCCAGGGCTGCCCAGAAGGCTCCGCTCAACTTCGCTGCTGTGGAGGGGCAGCACCCAGGAGGCCCTGAGCCTACTCAAGGATGACGTACTTGTGGCAGACCCGGGAACCAGGTGAGGAGTGTGTCTGATGCCCCACCCACATTAGGAACCGCCTGAGGTGACACACCCCTCCTAGGAGAGGGCCTGTGTCACCTCATCCTAGATAGCTGGAGCCCAGGGGACACTTTAGGGATCCCTGAATGCATCCCCTATTCCACAGCTGAGAGGACAGGCCCAGACAGGAGGCACAGCCAGGCTGGGGGGAAGCTGGGCCCAGATCCAGGTCTGTGTGAACTCTGTATTCTGTCGATTCATCAACTCAGCTTTTATTGAGCATCTACTCAACTGTGATACAGCACCTAGCTATTGAGATACAGCAAGGAACAAATGTAACCAGGCTGCTCCTCAGGAAGTGTACATTCTTCTGAGTGAACAGTGGACATTCCCATCAGTGAACAGATAAACGAGAGAAATACAGAGTTTGCCAAGTGCCAACATGGAAATAAATGGGATGCTGATGAGACAGGGAGTGGATAGCTGGGGTAGCCACTGAACAAACCCCCACCCTGGGAGCAGTAGGGTTTGGGAGAAGGGAGGGGTGAAATCCTGCCTCCTCTTTGTTATCCTTCAGCTTACAAGCTCCCTGTCATTTTTGCCCCACAGTAGTCCAAGACTCTAATTTCCCATTTGATAAAATAAATCATACTAAAGTGTAAAGACCCAATAAGATTTGTTTTACCACTTTCCCAGGTGCACTGCCGAGTCCAACTCTTCCCCAAGTTGCTGTGCGCCCCTGGGCAATTCTCTGCCCCTCTCTGGGCTTTAGTCTTCCCAGATGTAGGATAGGGACTTGGATTCACTGACCTCTGGGGTCTCTGCCGAGTCTGACCATCTGGGATGCAGTGAAGCAGGTTCCTTCTCCACCGCACCCAGCCCAACGGAACTCTGGTGGCATTTTAGACTGGTGGCGTGGGGCTCTTTAGGGCGTGGAGATATTCCTCCAAGGCCACATCCCAGTTTCCTTTCCCTTTCTTCTTCCAGGTGCCATTACAGCACGCTGGCCTTCTCGCTTCTGGCGCATGTCCTGGCAGCGCACACTGCTGAGGGTGACTACCAACGCTGGATCTCCGAGAACGTGCTGGAGCCGCTGGGGTTGGCGGACACCGGCTTTGACCTCACGCCCCTCGTGCGCGCCCGCCTGGCTGCGGGCTTTTACGGCAGCGGGCGGCCCGCGCCGCTCTACGACTTGGGCTGGTACCGGCCGTCCGGCCAGATGTACTCCACCCCCGCCGACCTGGCCAAGCTGGCCATGGTGCTCCTGGGCAGCGGGCCCCACTGGCTCCTGCGGCCCGACGCGGCCAAGACCCTGCTGGCGCCGCTGCTGGCCTGCTCGGGCGCCTACTTCGCCAACGAGACGGGCACACCGTGGGAGTTCCACGCGCAGCGGGGCTACCGCGTGGTGCGCAAGGACGGCGACCTGGACGGCTACGCCGCCACCTTCTCCCTGGTGCCGCCGCTGCGCCTGGGCTTCGTGCTGCTCCTGGCCGGGCCGCGGCCCCCCGGGCGCGACCTGGTGGCGCAGGCCTACGACGTGCTCCTGCCCGCCGTGGAGAGGGCCCTCCGGGAGGCCGCGCCCAGCCCCGCCCCGCCGCCCAGCGCGCGCCCCTTCGCCGGCTACTTCACCTTCGCCAACCAGACCTTCTATGAGGTGCGCCCCGGGCCGGCGGGCGAGCTGCGCCTGCGCCAGTTCGGGCCGCGCGTCGAGGCGCTGGTGCCCGCCGCCTTCCGCACGCTGGCGCTGCGCCACCTGCGCGGCCGCGTCTTCCAGCTGCACGTGGCCCGCCAGTTCCCGTGCGCGCTGCCGCTCGGCGACGCCTGGCTTTCTCTTGAGGCCCAGCACGGGCAGCTCGTCAACTTCTACCCGTTGGACCGCCACGGGCTGTCCCCCGGCTTCGACGTGCCGGGCCTCAACACCTACCGGGTGCTGAGGCTGCAGCGCAAGCCGGTATTCAAGACCCAGTGACGCGGGGCTCTGTCCCTCCGGAGCCTCCGCCTTCCTCGCCTCCGGGCTTTCCGATCTAGATTTGGAAGGTGGCGCTGCGGAGATGTCTATTAGAGAAGCCGAGTAGTTGGCAAAGTGGCACAGGCGTTGCTACTCAAAGTGTGGTCTCCGGACCACAGCAGGTTTTTGAACTGTTTGTTATGCAGGGGGTGGAAGAATTAAGTACAGAAATTTAGCGTGAGCATTTCGAAACTTTCATAGCAAGCTGACAGAGTACTTTCTTTAAAAGATTTTATTTATTTACTTATTTATTCATTTATTTATTTGAGAGAGAGCGAGCAGGGGGAGGGGCAGAAGGAGAGGAAGAATCTCAAGCTGACTCTATGCTAAGCCGGAGGGAAGGTGGAACTCGATCTGATGACCTGAGCCCAAATCAAGGGTGGACTGCCTAACGGACTGAGCCACCCTGGCACCCAAGTCTGTTGAATAGAAGACAAAATACGTATTTTGTCTTCTAAAAATCAACCCTACTGAGTTTTAATTTATACAATTTATATAAATTTTTATAAAACGAAATGCACACATTAGCCATGATTTTGACAAATATTTATGCCTACTATAATCCAGATACGGAAAATTTCCATTATCCCCCAAACTTCTTTTGCTGTCAATCTCCTTCCCTGCACCCAGCCCTAGGCAACCGCTGATCTATTTTTATCACAATGGATTCGTTTTGCCTGTACTAGAATTTCATATAAATGGAATCATACAGTGTAGTCCTTTGTGTTTGGCTTTCCCCCCCAGCATGATGTTTTTGAGGTTCACCCATGTCTTTGTGTGTATCAATAGTTGTTCCTTTTTATTGCGAAGTAGCATTCCATTGTATGGGTGCATCACGTTTGCTTATCCATTTACCTGTTGATGGACATTTGGGTTCTTTCCAGACTTGGGCTATTCGGGAAAACCATTCCTGTATAAGTCATTTTGTGAATACATGCTTTCATTTCTCTTGGTAAATATCTAGGTAAGCAGTTTTCCAAAGCATTTGTATATTTTGCATTTCCACCAGCAATATGTTGCTCCACATCTTTGTAAAAACTTAGCATTGTCAGTCTTTTCAACTTTAGGCATGCTAGTGGTTGTGAAGTCCTAACTCACATTTGAGAGCGAGCGAGCGAGAGCGAGCAGGGGGAGGGGCAGAAGGTAATTATAGATTCACATGTAGTTGAAGGAAATAACCAATGTACCTTTCACCCAGTTTCTTCCAATGGAAACATCTTGCAAAACTTTAGTACAATAGCATAAGCAGGTAATTAACATTGATAGAGTCAAGACCCAGAACATTTTCCTC
Organism: Callorhinus ursinus; assembly: GCF_003265705.2. Lineage (NCBI taxonomy): Eukaryota > Metazoa > Chordata > Mammalia > Carnivora > Otariidae > Callorhinus > Callorhinus ursinus. Next base: position 20,102,137 of record NW_027397080.1, read on the forward strand.
AGGGCAAGAATCCCTCTTGTTGCCCTTTTCTGGCTGTGCCCATTTGCTTACCAACCCCACTCCCTCCTTAACTCCTAGCAACCACTAATCTGGTTTCCATTTCTGTAATTTTGTCATTTCAAGAATATTATATGTATGGAGTCATGCAGTATGTAATTTGGGGGGATTTTTTTTTTTCACTCAGCATATTTCTCTGGAGATTTGTTCAAGTTGTTGCAAGTATCAACACCTTTTTTCTTTTTGTTGTAGAGTAATGGTTGCATGGTATGGTTGGGCCACAGTGTATTTAACCATTCATTTGATGAAAGACATCTGGCTTGTTTCCAATTTTAAGCTCTTACGAATAAGGCTGCTTTGAACCTTTGTTTACAGGTAACTGTGTGAACATAAGTTTTATTTCTCTGGGATGAATGCCCAGGAGGACAACTAATGAGTTGAATGGGAGTTGTTTGCTTTTGTTTTGTTTTGCTTTTAAGAGACTTGTCAAACTGTTTTTCAGAGTGGCTGTACCGTTTTATAATCCAATCAGCAATTTAGGAGTGATCCAGTTTCCTGCATATTTTTTTTCGGTTTCCCCGCATTTGTGCCAGCATTTAGTATTGTCACTATCATTATTTTTGGAATTCTGATTTCTTAATAATGAATGAGGTGGAATTTCTTTTCATGTGCTTTTTTTGCCATCTGTATATCCTCTTCAGTAAAATGTCTCTTTATGTCTTTTGCCCATTTCCTGATTGGACTTTTTTTTTTTTTTTTTTAAGATTTTTGTTTATTTATTTGACAGAGAGAGACACAGTGAGAGAGGGAACACAAGCAGGGGGAGTGGGAGAGGGAGAAGCAGGCTTCCCGCGGAGCAGGGAGCCCGATGTGGGGCTCGATCCCAGGACCCTGGGATCATGACCTGAGCTGAAGGCGGACGCTTAACGACTGAGCCACCCAGGTGCCCCTCCTGATTAGACTTTTTAAGAAATTGTTGAGTTTTGAGAATTCCTTATACATTCTAGATACTAGTCCCTAGTTTGCAAATGTGTTCTAGTCTGCACCTTGTCTTTTCATCCTCTTAACAGGTGTGTGGTGGTATCTTATTATCTGCACAGCTTTGGCCCCTGGGTCATTGCCATTGTGTCTGGCCAAACGCTGGGCTCCTTGTATCTCTACTCCTGACTGCTCCCCTGATTCCAGACTCATGCGTCCAACTGTCTGCTTGATGTTTAGGAGGCACCTCTACCTCATCTCCAAAACGGAACTCTCAGTCTTACCCCAGACCAGCTCTTCCTGGAGTCTGCCCATCTCAGTTAGTGGCGGCTCTGTCTTTGTTGTGGCTCAGGCCAGACCCCTGGATCCCCACTTTCTCTCACATCCATTCCACCTGTAAGTCATGCTGGCTTACCTTCACACTCTGTCCAGAATCCAATTCCTTCTCACCACCTCTGCGCTTCCTGCCTTTCCCGAGCCATCGTCCTCTCCCTCCAGGGTTATTAGAACAATTCCCTGTCTCCCCACTTCCACCCCCGCCCCCCGTGATGGTTAGTTTCCTGTGTCAACATGACCCGGGTAGATACTCAGTTATTCAAACGCTCATCTAGGTGTTGCTGCGAAGGTATTTTGTAGATGCGGTGAACATCTACAATCAGTGGACTTTAAGTAAAGGAGATGACCGTCGATAATCTGGGTGGGCCTCATCCAGTCAGTGAAAGGCCTGAGGAGCAAAACTGCGGTTCTCAACAAAGAAGGCATCTGCCTCTGGATGTGGCATCGGCTCCTGCCCGAGAGTTTCCAGCCTGCCAGCCTCCCTACAGAGTTTGGGATTTGCCAGCCAAATCATGTAAGCCAATTCCTCGAAATAAATCTCCTAGTGGTTAATATATATATCCTAGTGGTTCTGTTTCTCTGGAGGAGCCCTGACGAATATACTCCCAGACATCGTTCTACAGAGCACTCAGACTGATCCTTTTAAAAGTCACATCACAGTATTTGTGTTCTCAAACACTCCCAGGGCTTTCCTCTCATTCAAAGAAAAGCCGAAGTCTTTATCATGGCCTGCAGAGGACCCCGGTTCTTCCCACTGTTGTTCTCTCCGCCTCAGCCTCCCTGGCCTCCTCGCTGCTCCTTGAACCCGCCAGGTGTCCATTGCCTTTACTTCCGGTGTCCCCTCTGCCTGCACAGTTCTTTCTCCAGTGAGCGACTCACTGCTGCCGTCCCGTCGATGTTTACTCGCCGGTCACCTTCTCAGTGAGGCCTTCCCTCACCACCCCGTTCTTGCAAATTGATGATTTTTTTTTTTTTTTTTTTTTTTTTTTTTTTTTTTTCTGCTTAACTGCCCCCTAGATCAAGGTGTGCAACGTTTCCAGCCCTTCCTGTAGTTCCCTGGTCTACTTCCTGGAAATAACCACTCGTGAACTCTACCACCATTGGTTGATTTGGCTGTTCTTGATCTTTTTTTAAAGATGAAATCTTAGATGGGGCACCTGGGTGGCTCAGTTGGTTAAGCGTCTGATTTCTGCTCAGGTCGTGACCTTGTGGTCCTGGGATCGGGTCTGAGTAGGGCTCCCTGCTCAGTGGGGAGGCTGCTTTTCCCTCTGCCTCTGTCCTTCCCCCTACTCCTGTGCTCTCTCCCTCTCTCAAATAAATAAAATTAGAAAAAAAAAAAGAAATCTTAGACTATGCACTTTTCTGTGCCCGCTCCTCTATTTTATTTATTTTATTTATTTATTTTTTTAGATTTTTTATTTATTTGACAGAGAGAGACACAGCGAGAGAGGGAACACAAGCAGGGGGAGTGGGAGACGGAGAAGCAGGCTTCCCGCTGAGCAGGGAGCCCGATGCGGGGCTCGATCCCAGGACCCTGGGACCAGGACCTGAGCTGAAGGCAGACGCTCAACAACTGAGCCACCCAGGCGCCCTGCCCGCTCCTCTATTTTAAAATTACAGCACAGCCCCCCTGCCCTGAGAACTCCCCAGACCCTTTGCCCACTAATTTTCCTCGTGGTTTCATCTCCACCAAACATATTTGCGTTCAGTTGTTTAAGCACCTGTTTGCCCCCACCAGAATAAGAACTCCACGTGGACAAGGCTTTTTGTCTGTTTTGTTCATCACTGTATTCCCAGTGCCTGGTGAACTGCCCACCACTTGTAGGCAGTCAATGCATATTTCTTCAGGAAATAATGAGTCTCCATTTTCTAGATGATGACGTTGAGGCTCAGAGAGCTGAAGCAACTTCCCCATGTCACACAGCATTGGTGGCAGAGACAGGATTTGAACTGTCCTCTGCCTGAACCCAAAGATTTTGCTCTTAAGCTGGCGGCGTTTGTCCCTCCATGAATGAGAATCTAAGCACTCATATTCATAGGTCTTTATGGAAGGAATGTGTATTGGGCACGGGGGTATGGATTCATTCAGAATATTTTCTGAGTGCCTACTCTGTGCCAGGCAGTGTACTAGCACCCAGGGACATAATAATTAGCATAGACACATCTGTATGTTTGTACCTGTATTTCTGTGTGCATATGTGTGTGTTTACTGTAGTGGATAAATACATGCGTGTTTGTGTCTGGAGTGCTTGTCCATACGTGTATTTGCAGGTGTGTGTCTTCTGGTGTGTATGTGAGTATAACTCTGTGCCCAAGTGTGTAGGGAGATGAGACAGCACAGTTTCGGGACAGACCACCTGGGTTCTAATCCTGGCTCCTGTAAGCGGTGTAACTGTGGGCAATCTTCAAAATGCTGTACCTCAGTTTTCTTTTCTATCAAATGGGGATAATGCCCGTTGTCCACTTTCTGGCATGCCTTAGGGGATTGCTACTCAAGTTAGAGACAAGATTGGTGCCTGCCCCAGGACTGTTTGTCCCTGGTCTATGACAAGACAGGCACAGAAATTTCAGAAATATTTGTGGCATCGTGATATTGCCATAGCACCCCAGTGTGAGATCAGGGACTGGTCTCATGTTACAGGGTACAAACAAGTTTGGGTGTTGAGTTCGCAGTCAGACCATATACTGTTCCTCAAAAGACTGGAAATTAAAAACAAAACCAAACAAAACCCCTCAAAAACAAACCTAGTCTTTCACCACAGATAGTTTGAGAAGCAGGGGTTTAAAAGATTAAGCAGGACGATACATGTAGAGTACTCAGAACCACGCCTGGCACAGAGGAAGGATTCTGAGGGTTCCCTGTGGTCGTGCCGTGGGGGTGAGTGTTGTGTATATGTGACTTGATATGTACGGGGTGAGTCTGAATATGAGCCTGCAGCTATGGGTGTGTGTGTGTGTGTGTGTGTGTGTGTGTGTGTGCGCGCGTGCGCGCGCGCACGAATGTGTGGGTGTGTACCTGTTTGTAGCTGATGGCAAAAATGAGTGTGTATACAAAGATACAAATGTAGGGACCCGAAGGGGTATGTGCACCCCAATGTTTATAGCAGCAATGTCCACAATAGCCAAACTGTGGAAAGAGCCAAGATGTCCATCGACAGATGAATGGATAAAGAAGATGTGGTATATATACACAATGGAATATTATGCAGCCATCAAAAGGAATGAGATCTTGCCATTTGCAACGACGTGGTTGGAACTGGAGGGTGTTATGCTGAGTGAAATAAGTCAATCAGAGAAAGACATGTATCATATGACCTCACTGATGTGAGGAAATCTTAATCTCAGGAAACAAACTTAGTGTTGCTGGAGTGGTTGGGGTGGGAGGGATGGGGTGGCTGGGTGATAGACATTGGGGAGAGTATGTGCTACGGTGAGCGCTGTGAATTGTGCAAGACTGTTGAATCACAGATCTGTACTTCTGAAACAAATAATGCAACATATTTTAAGAAAAGAAAAAGAAGAAGATAGCAGGAGAGGAAGAATGAAGGGGAGTAAGTCAGAGGGGGAGACGAACCATGAGAGACGATGGACTCTTAAAAACAAACTGAGGGTTCTAGAGGGGAGGGGGGTGGGGGGATGGGTTAGCCTGGTGATGGGTATTAAAGAGGGCACGTTCTGCATGGAGCACTGGGTGTTATGCACAAACAATGAATCATGGAACACTACATCAAAAACTAATGATGTATGGTGATTAACATAACAATAAAAATTATTAAAAAAATGAGTGTGTATAAACACATGGGTGCCTCTGGGTGAGAGGGGGGTCTTATGCATGTAGGTGAGTATGTAGGGGTGGGGTCTGGGGCAAGGGGATTGGGGCAGGCTCCAGCACATTTCTTGCTGCCTCAGGACCCTCCATCACTGGTGGGCAGGGAGGGGACCATGGCAGGAGCAGCCACAGAAATAGAGTCTCAAGCTTTACCGTTGTGCCATCCAGGGGGCAGCAGGGAGAAAGTGTCAGCAGTGGGCGGGGGCGTGTTACTGGCCCCTGGACTCCGCGTGCCGAGTCATCAGGGATTCTCAGGCAGGGCTGTTCCAAGCAGACACTTTAGTCTGATGGGTTTGGTGGGGATTGGGGGAGGAGGTGGGGGTGGGGGTGACTCTTGCTACAGTCCCACCTGGTGTGGGGGGAGGGGTTTCTGTGACTATGATGCTAAACCTAGTAAGAGTCTTGGGGGCGGGGAGCTCCTTCTCTGTTTCTCTTTTCTCCTTGGTGACATCTTTTGTCACAGGGATGTCTCTGTCTGTATGAAATGACTGAGACCGTGGATGCCCATTTAGAGTCAGGAGGGGCAAAGAGAGGTTGCAGCTACTCCCTGGGCGGGAAAGAAGAGGGTTGAGAGGAACAAGGGATTGGTGAGGGAGCTGGGGAGGGGGCAGGAGACCTGGGTCAGTGTCTCTGAGCTGGAGCAACCCCCCATGAGATTGTGCTGGATCTCGGAATGGGCAGGAGAGTCTAAGGGGGAACCTGGGGTGGACCAGGGACTGAGGCAGGTGAACTAGGAAGGGGATCTGGACTTCTCAGAGGAACTGGGCCAGGACAGACAGAAGCTGTCTCTGGCATTGGGTCGGAGGCCCCAGGCTGTGTAAGGCAGGCCTTAAGTTTGCATGCTGGGCTCTAACTGGGCTGTGTGCCCGCAGGTGCTGTGTGACCCAACTGGCCTCACTGGGGGTTCTCAGAATCTCCTTCACCCAGTACCCCTAAGCCCCTGATAGGAGCTGGCAACCCTGAGGTCTGTATGTACAAACTGGTATAAAGAATCATTTATTATTGTTTAATATGGTAGTCATGTTTATATTTGCATTACTTACATAGTAATTCACAAAATATATCTATCTTGACTTGACACCTTTGTATCTGCTGTTCCCTCTACATGGAATGCTTTATCCCTGGCTTCCAGGAGAACTCCTAGGCATGTTGTAATGACCTGAGTACCTACTGGTTTCCTCCATTGACTGGGGACGTCCATAAGTGAGGGCACGTGGGTAAATCTCTACAGCATTCCTGGCACCAGCCTCATGTCTGGCACTCTGTGGGTGCCCAATTCATGTGCAGTGAGGTGGTACAAATGTCCTGAGAAGCTCTCCAGGGCAGGCTGCACATGTGGATCATTTCTGTGCCCCCGTTGCATCTAATACAGCACCTTTTGTGTACTTGGAATACCGTCAGTACTTTGTGAATGAATGAATAAGTGAGTATTGAATGAATGAATCAAAAGACAGCCTCCTAGATCCCATTCTCTCTGACTTGCTACCCCATCTTGTTCCCAGACTTCAGCCTCAGCCCTGCTCTACCTCTAACCCCCAGAGCATTACCCAAGCACTGGTTTGCTTCTCCAAGTCTCCCAGGGACACTGGTCCCATGAGATGCTCTCTCTAGAATGGGAAATGCTGCAAATGATAACACCTCCCCTTTTTTTAAGATTTATTTATTTGAGAGAGAGAGAGAGTGAGCGAGCAGGGGGAGGGGCAGAGGGAGAGAGAGAGAATCTAGCAGATTCTCCACTGAGCACAGAGCCTGACACAGGGCTTGATCTCATGACCCTGAGATCATAACCCGAGCCAAAACCAAGAGTCGGACGCTTAACTGACTGAGTCATGCAGGTGGCCTGATTACACCTTTTTGGACTTGCCCTTTTAGCATATTTAAGGCTCTGTAAAATCCTGAAGTAAAGAATCTGGTCAACTTGCCCAAGTCCAGATTTTGCCTAATGTATTTGACCATGAACTCTCTCTGAATCTGAATCCCCCCAGCCTTTTTCCTTTTTTTAGCTGAACTTCAAATAACATTTATTTGACAAATGTTTATGGAGAATCTACTATGGGTCAGGCTGTAGAGCGTATGTCCTGCAGAGCGTATGACAGACATGGATCTTGCTTTCTGCCCAGCAAGTTACTAAGAGCTGACATTTGTGAGTGTGAAGGACTTGAGATGCTCCATCTCATTTACTCCTCATCTACCCTCTAGGTGTTAGGTATTATTGCCCCATTTTACAGGCATGAAAATGAGGCTTAGAGCTGTTATACGACCTCTCCAAGGACACAGAGCTAACAGATGGCAGAGTTGTGATTCCAAGGCTAGGGTCCCAGACAGCAGAGCTCAAAATCCCAAACATGAGTGAGTGTTCTTAGTATTGCTCCAGTTCCACACCCAACTGCAGCCCAGGCCAAATCCCCGCCCCACCCCCAATCCTGGCCCTAGCTTTGGCTCCATTCTTAGCCCTGGAAAACTCCTAGTCATGCTTCAGGATCCTGCTGAGAACTTTTAGGAGCACCCATTTGTTCCCTCGGGAAACGCAGTGGAAAAAAAAACACCACAAACCATGAGTCCAGGCGATAATTTTTACAATTCACATTTATTTTGGAAAAAAAAAAAGTTCTGCTAAAAATACTCCTACAAAGGTGTTGGAGTAACAGGGTCAGGGTTGCTCATGGACACAGCTGGTGAGATTTCCTTGGTCACAGCAGTGGGGGCCTGGAAGAGCCAGATCTGACCCACAGCCCTCGGAACCCCAGCTGCATCACTTCCCAACGCCCCCCCCCCCCCAGCATTGTCAGGAAAACCCATGTTCACGACCAAAGGAAATAGGGTTCTGTAAACCCGGCCAGACCCCCTGGCCCCCCCGTTGGGAGCTCTGGCCTGCACGGCCCAGGCTTGAGTGGACACCTGGGCTGGGGAGGGGGGAGTCCAAGTGCTCACCTGCACTGCCCAAGGCTCCAGGTTCCAGGAGGTCAAAGTCAAAGAAAAGGTGCCCTGAACAGAGTGCCTCCTGGAGATCTGGGCTTTGATTGGCAAAGGGTCTGATGGGAAGTGGGGCTGAGTGGGGGCCCCTGGTAGCAGCAGAGTGCAGTGTTTATGAGCGCAGGTACTGGGGTCAGAGACCACTAGCTGACTGTGTGACCTGAGAAGGCCCCTGCGCCGGTCTCTGAGTCTCCTAGTCCGCGGTGTGAGAATTATAATTGTACTTGGCTCACAGAGCTGTGTGAGGGTTAAGCGAGCAATGTGTATAAAAAGTTAAGCGTATTTCCTGGCACATTGTTGGCACTCGAGACATAGCAGCTATGATTAGGATTTGGGGCTGGGCAGGATCCACCAGTAATTACTCTTCTCTAGAGACCAAAGAGGCTGGCTGTCAGGGAGTGTCCCGGCCAGGCTGACCCTGGGCCAGTCTCAGGGACTCAACTACGTGCCCTCCGCTCACCGGAGTCCCTGTCCACAGAAGGGAGCGTGGCCAGACTGACCACTAGTTCTGACCAATCCAGAGGCACCTCCCTGGCGTCCCAGATCCCATAGGCTGTGGCCTCATTGGAAAGGCTGAAGGGGTCCTTGGAATCGGGCAGGGGCTGTGTGGCCACGGACACTGCATCCCAAGGGTCCGTGGGAAGGCACCTGGCTCTGGGGTTCGTAGCAAGACCCTATGGTTGCCCAGTGTCAAGACTCTGGCTCTGAATGGGAAGGTGGGCTTGGGGTAGTTTCCTCAGCAAATCCCTTGCCCTGCACCTTCCACCCCAAATAAGTCCCTTCCCAAATGGAGCCACTGGGGCCCCCACTTGGCTTCTGAGCTGGACTGTCGTGCCCACCAGCTAGTAGGCACTGTGACCCACGTGCAGGCTTCGCTCGGCTGGAACACTGGCCCCGCTGGAAACCGGGAGGGCCAGGTGTGGGCATTTCTGCCACCTACCCGGGACAGAAATTCAGCATCACACCCAAAAGGAGCGGTCCTGGGCCCTTGCTAGCGTCCATACCTGACTCAAAGAATGGAACTTTGCTAGTATTTGATTTTAGCTGTTTTTCTCGCCGTCTTTCACTCTCTTTGTGCTCCATCAGCTCTAGGGCCCTCAGCTTTAGGGACCCGTGATGGGCCATGGGACTTGAAGTTTTAAGAACTGTCAGTCTAGAATCATATGGTGATGGAATCTGAAAAATGTGAAATCCTTCTGTTAGAATCTTACAATTATAGAGCTTGCAATCTTAAAATCTTGGGGTCTTTCCTCCGTGGAGTGTTAGACTGGATTCTTGCAGCCTCAGCTAGGCCCCCAGAGCGCGTGTCCTGGCTCTGACTTCCTCCCTTCCCTGTCCTCTTCCCCCAGCAGGGGCTGGGAGGCCCCGAGTAGGGGCAGGGTCCTTCGCTGGCTCCTCTCCCTCCTGGGAAAGCCATGTCTGGGTCTGGGCAGCAGAGCTTGGGGGGTGCGGCGTACAGGATGCGCCAGGCCCAGCTGGAAGACCCACCCTGACTTCGCCTGGCCCACCTGGCCAGGTATTGAGTGAACAGGCCTGGATTGTAGCCTTGGGAGCTGTGGGGTCTCCATAGGGTGACTCTGGGTGGGATGCTGGGCCCCTGTGAAGTATTCAGTTCCTCTTTCTTCTTACTGTATCGGCTTTCCCGAGGCAGCCTTCATGCTGTGAAGCTAAACTCAGAGAGACTCCGGGTCTGGCGGCGGGGGGGTGGGGGGGTGGGGGGGGGGGCGGTCTTTCTAATTTTCCTGAAAGCTTAGCTCAGTCTGAACACATTCCTGAGGGTCAGCCCAGCCCCCACTTCTTGGGTCCTAATCCATGTCTGAGTTCGGGCATCTTATCCGACGATGTCTTGCTTTTTGCTAATCCCTGTCTACGCCAGACCCTCCCTCCCAGCAGACATCAGGGCACAGGTTGTCATGGGAGAAGTGAAAGATTTCCGTGTCTGGAGGAATCTCCTGGAGGAGTCTGTTAAAAGTAGATGCCCCTGGGGCTGGCCTCGGGGATTCTGACTCAGGGAATCATGGTGCAACCCAGGAATCCGTAAGAGGAATGGCCCAGGAGACTCTAACACAGGTGGGCCATGGCAGACATGTTGAGAGATCCCATGAGGCAGGAAGGAAGGAACCCTAAAGGCAGATGGCTTGGTTGGAATGCTCTGGGAATCACCTCTGGGAATCTGTTTCCTCACTAGAGGAGAGGGGCTGATAACACTGGTTAGAGCCCCACATGTGGGGTCTGGCCTATAGACCAGCAATTAGTGCAATGTCTGTGGCATCAAGCTCCTGAGGCGAGCCTCCCACAGCAGCGTCCCTGAGCCTTCCTGTGTCACAGAGCAGAGGCCACGTCACTGTCTTTGGTTTCCCTGAAGGGGAAACTGGCCAGCTCCAAGGCCACTCTTCACACCAAGGGTTATGGCAGGAGCCATTTCATGGGAGGCTGGGTCAAGGCCAGCAAGTGGTCTAGGCATGCGTAGTGTGGCTCCCTAACCTCCCCTTGGGTTGCCTCAGCATGACACACTGTTGAAAACAGCAGGACCCCAGACAGACCTTTCTACCATGTCTGGGTAATCTCAGCAGGGCCAGGCCTCCCAGAGCAGAGATGGGCTTCCTGAGCAGTGTACATGCCACCCATCCAACCCCTAGGCCCTGCTCACCCCTGCACTCTGCTCTGTGCCCCCAGGGCTCCGTCATGATCACCGGCCCGCCTTCCCATGCCACCACCGCCATCCACACCCACTCAACTTGGGTCATGCCTGGCGGCTCTTAGCGAGGCCTGGCAGAAATGGGGTGAGCATCAATTGGACACAGCTGAATTAAGAATCAGCACAAGTCCAGCCCTGCTGCTGCAAGCAGCTGAAATGACTCTTTGGATTATCTGCCTCAGTGAGTGAGGGTGGAAAGTGAAGCGGCAGGGCTTGGGTTCTCCTGGAGTAAATGAGGGCTTTTCCAGGGGGCTCTTCCTCCAGGAAGAGAGGGGGAGATGTGAGGCATCCTGCCCCCATCTGATGGCTGAACTGACTGTTCCTTCTAGGACCCACTGCTCCTTCTGCCGCTGCTCTTCTGCTCAAGAACTGGCTGTAGCTAGCCTGGGCATCACATTCAAGCTACCTTACCCTCCTCTTAAATCAACCCCCACTCCCCACCGCTCCTTTGGCTCATCCACACATGTCTCCTCATGGTTGGACCATTCTGGCCTCCGTATCTTTGGTTACATTGTACCTCCCACCTGGAATGACCACTCTCTGTTTCGGTCATTTTCAAGACGGCCTCCTCCATGAAGCCCTCCCTGACGACCCCAGCCCATTTGAGCTCTCTCTTCGTTTACCAGCCAGCATCAGACACTGCGTGCCTTATGTCATCTAATCGAGTGTGGTGGAGTGGGCATTGGGAACAGATGAACACAGCCCTGCTCTGCCCCTTCCTGGCTGTGCAATCCTGAGCAAGCTACTTCCCCTCTCTGAGCCTCAGTTTCCCCCCCTACCCATGGGAGGAAATAGTCCCTCCTCACAGGGCCGGTGATGTACAAAGTGTTTTGCATGCCTGGTGCACCCAGTCCAATTTTCTCATTTCACAAATGGGAGATGGGGGCTCAGTGAGGGCAAATGACTTACCCAGATCCACGTCTCAAGTTAGCGACAGGAGCTAGACTGCCACTCTGGGGTCAGGAGGCATCTTCCCTAGCATCATGGGGCATCCTGTCCTTTGAGTGCATTTACATTATTCTCTCTGGCAAGAATCTTCCAGCCTTTAGTACCGTCTCGGAACCACAGGAACCCGGGAGAGAGCCGGGAGAGCCTGAGGGCCTAGCACTGGGGCGGGGTGGGGGTGTGTGTGTGGCCTGGGCCCTGGGTCCTTTCTGGGCTTTAGCCAGGCAGGGAAGGGCTGCTGGGCAAGCACAGGAGCTGCCAGTCTTCTGGGATGAGCCCCTGATCAGAGAGGGTACAAGGCTAGTGACCGCACACAATGGGGTGGCAGAGAGCTCCCTGAGAGGTGGCAGCATGGGGACCAACCAGAAATGACGGGGAAAGTCCAGCCGATGCCATCTGAGCAGGAGGCACCGCTGATTAATAAACAGCACTGACCCAGTCCCTTAAGCGTCTCCAACTGCCCTTGCCACCCAGCCCCTACTCCGAGGCTTCTTGGTCTATAGCACTAAGACCATCCTCTATTCTGATAGATCTGCCCACATCTTACCAGGTGATAAGAGATTTTGAACATGATTCCCCAGGAAGAGCCCTGCTGATTAACAATAACCCCATCTGGGGGGCTTCGTGGGCAGTAGGAATACCAGCCTGGCCCTCCACAAATCTGCTTGTCACACCCCCTGAGAGCAGCTGGTCCCTATTTCCATGGTGCCCTGGCCCCTGTTTACAAGGCAGCTTTCTTTCCCCCAGTACCAACTGTGTGCAGAGCAGCCGGAAACTCCTCTGACACTGCTGGGCAGGTGGGGGCTGGCACTTGGGGAGGTTGAGCCAGGAAAGGATTAGTAACCAGGCAGCGGGAGGCTCAGAGTTGTGTGCCCAGGCGAGTGGGCTGCGTCAGTGGAAGGCGCTTGGCAGCATGGCCTGCCCCTCCCCGCCGAGCAGTGAGCAAGAGGTGGTGGTGGGGGCTGCCCCGGCAGCAGGGAGAGGTGGGCATCCGCCCGCACCCGAGATAGTCACAGTGATATCTGTTAACCCTGAAGTGGGGACACAGAGGGTCTGGGTAGCACCCTCACTCCGAGAAGCAGGCACATGGGGGCCCAGGTCCACTGAGGACTCGGCCCTCAAGGGTGGTTGGGCAAACGAGCTGGCTAGCAGACACCAGCCTAGCAGCTTAGGACAGGAAGCCATCTGACAGCAAGCACCGAGTGCCAGCCCCCCCTGTGGGGCCCCAGAGTAGTGGGGGGTGGGCTGGGGAGATGGAGTTAATCTGAGGAGCATCAGGGCAGCTCCCTCCAGAAGGTGACCTTGTGTGCTGGGACAGCTGCCACCCGTGCTGGGCAGCTTTGGGGCACAAAGGGCGGCTGGCTGGGCCAAGGCTGGCCAGTTTGTGGGCAGCCAGCCAATGCCTTCCCTGTGGCTCACTCTGCTGTTCCCCCCAGGGGCCCCTGCTCCCCTCTTAATCCCTTCCTTCCCTTTCCATCTTGGGTTCTGGAGAACAGGTGAGTGACAGACGACAGGCTGGTTCAGGCTGCCCCACGGGCCACCTGCGGCCAGGATCCTTCCCATGGGTCAGTTTCCATGGACAAAGGGGGAAGGTCCCGAGATGTGGAGTCTCTGCCTCTCCCTCCCCAGCTAGACTTGATATCCACAGCACATCCCCGCCCCCCCTCCCCTCCTCCTCCTTCCACACAAAGATTTCTGATTACATGTGAGTAGGAGCCCATTTGCAGAGATTAGCGTTGACCAGGATGAGGTGATCTTACCTGTGGCTTGGACTCGGGGGGTGGGGGGTGGGGTCCACGGGTGCTCCAGGACCCTCACACTGCTACTATCACAGCTTAATAACACCCCGACCCCCCTTCCTCTGGCCCGGGAGAGCAGAGTGCACCCCGTCAACTCCCTGCTCCCGATGGCTCCCGTAGAGGATCCCCCTCCTTTGCAGGGCATCGGACGCTGAATTCTGAGCCACTTTCAACTTGCTGCTTTTGTTGCCTGTGCTCTTGACAAGCCAGAGCCAGAAAGGCCACGTGGACCTTTGGTGTCCTCCATGTTTTCTCAGCCCCGGGCCTTCTAGAACCCCAAGGAAGGAAGGGTCCCTTAGAAGAGCTCCATGGGTCACTGGACATGTCCCAGGGTGCCGGGGTCTCTCTTGGAACTTACAGAGAACAGGGGTCATTTTATAACTAAAGTGTTTATTTCCATTCAGTTCACTAACCGATTGTTCTGCTCACATGCCTGCTTGTTTGCTCATAGGAGGGAGTGTGTGGCCAGACCCCATGGCTGATGGATTCCTGCCCAACCCCCCCCCCCGCCCCAGGGCTAAGACCTTGAGACTTGGGCAAAGTTGTGGGGGCTGGGGGGGAAGGGGGTCGGAGAGAAACCATACACTTTCCCTGGTAGAGGAAAGGAGCGTCTGCACATGTCTCTGAGGGTGACACTCTGCAGGGCTGGGGCTATCACAGTGAATGATCCAGAGCCCGGTTTAGGCTCCCAGAGGCGAAACTGGGTTCTGGCCATCTGAGGGCACTCGGGAAACTCCAAGGGGGCCTATTTGCCTGGGAAGCACTGGGCAAGGAGGGTGGAGAAGGGACAAGGTGTGTGGTTCTGCAGCCCTAGGGCCTGCTTCCTTCTCAGTCTGGTGCTTTCAAAAGCAGTCCTGGGTTGGGGGCTCCTCCACCCTGGCTCCTCATCCTCCCAAACCTCACTCAGTCTCTGAATGGCCCAGATGGGCCCTGTGGCAGTTGGATTTGGTGAGGCCTGGCAGTCGGGGGGGGGGGGGGGGGAATCTCTCTGCAGGGGGAGGAGGGAAGAGTGTCAATGAAAACCATATAAAAAATCCAGAAATGTGCATATAAAATCTCGCCCTTGGTGTATTGCCTAAGTCAGTAAGCAGAAAGCACCTTCTTCTGGGAGAAGGATCAAGTCCTCAAAAGGTAGGAAATGTCAAAGTGTCACTTCATTGTCATAAAAAAAACCCCAACAAACAAACCCCCCAAACCAAATCCACCCCTGACCAAAATACCCCCGAGTCCACGAATTGCTGTAAACAAACCCAAATGCAGGAGCAATCCTTCTCAGTGGCAGTCATAGCTGATGGCAGTCCCCCTGCGACAGGCCTCCAGGCGGGGGCTGCCGGGCACCGCGCGTGTGCGACAGGGACGTGGCGCTGCAGTCTTGGGGGGCTGGTCATCCTCAGGAAGGCTGACCTTTCCGGTGTCCCCACGGTCTCCCTGACTGAGGAGGACAAAAGCCCCCTTTCAGCCCCATGAGCCGACAGGAGAAACGAGTCTTTTTCATCGGAGTTTCTGAAATAGTCTCCAAAGACAGAAATTCTCCGGTTTGCCCAGCGGCCGCGGGAATGGCTCCCGTGGTGGCTGCCCGTCCGCCCGCCTGCCCCGTCTGCCTGGCATGTGGCTGCTGGGTGAGGCCTGGAAGAGCAGCCCAGGGACGGGGGAGAAGGGTGGCCCCTGTCTCCCCCTTCACATTGGTTTTCCTGAAATTGTTTCTTGGCTCTGGCCAGGACGCCTTCCCAGAGGGAGTTGGAGAGAAACTGCTTTTGGTCTCCGATTGGGACAAATCGCGTGGATCTCCCAAGCCCTTTTTTCCCCCCCTAAGAACAATGATCGCTTTCCTTATGAGAATCCTCTTTAAAAAATATTCCTTGTATTTCCCGCCCCCTCCCAGGATGTGTTTGCTTTTGTCCCCGTTCCCTTTTTTCCATCATCTGAGTTGCACATATTCCTGGTGACATCTCATGGCTGGAGCGCTGCTCGGTTCTTCCTGCTGCCCGTGGCCTCCTGGCAGGTGGCTGAGCCTGCGGTGGACGTGGACGGAGAACCAGGGGGCCGGCGTGTGGGGCGGAGGGGGCGGGGGGCCTGGAGGAAGAGATGAGCCGAGGCAGGTGAACGTCAAACCTCCACAGACTGGATCTGGTTCATCTGTGCCCGCATCACCTGGATACTGTTCAGGATTTTTTTCTGGTGGCCGGCCAAGGTGACCCCAACCCGGAGAATGTCCCTTTGGGAGAGAAGCATGTGTGTTAGGGAAATGTGGGGGTGGTGGGGGACTTTGGGCCAGGTGGAGAGCTGCCTGGGCTTCTCCAGGGGTTTCCTGCTGAAGAGAGCAAAGGACGGGGTGAGTGGGTGGATTCCCAGTGTTGGAGTGACTAGTGGAGGCGGAAGGAACATGAGAATGGGAGTCAGGACACTCAGGGGCCCGGGGCCTCCTCTACTCCAGGGAAGGAGAAGGGAACTTGCATTTATGAAGTACCCACACACTTTATATCCCTTTGATCTTCCTAACAACCTCCGGTTTACAGAAGATAACTGGGAGGTTCTGATTTGCCCTTGGCCACAGGCAGACCTGGGTATCGATCTGAATGTGACTCTGAAGTTGGCCATCTTGCTCCTTGGTCCCACACATCCCTGCTGGGACACTACCTGTTCCTCACCCTCCAGAGCCCCCTGCTTGGTGGGATGGCTGGGGAGGAGTACTGGTAACGGTGGGTGGAGGCAGCTGGGCACTTACTCCATCATCATCTGTGACACAACGTCGAAGGAGGTGAAGCCGGCATTGGCGAAGCTCTCCTTGTACTGCCCCATCTTGATGGCCTCCAGCCACTCATCCACCGTGTTAAAGCTGGTGTAGTCGGGGATGGTGCGGTCCAGCAGTGGCAGGTTGATTCTGGAGGCAGGGGTGGGCAACAGAGATGGTTAGGGTAGGTGCTGGGAGAGGGGCGAGGGTAAGCATGGGTGCCACTGCAGCTTTGTACCTACACATGTGTATCCATCCGTGTGGACAAAGGTGAGTGTGTATGTATGTATTTCTGTGTGAGAGTGGGTGTGCGTTTGCACCTTTATCGGTGAGCACACGTATGTGCGTATGTGAGCGTGAGTGTGTGTGCAGGACTCAATGCTAAGGCCACCTGGAAAGCCCGGGGATGCCTCTGAAGGGGCTGCTGGGAGGCTGGACACAGTGGTGAGGAGCGAGATGCTTCTCTGAGCCTCTGATTGTCAGGAGGAGGTAGTTCAGCCGGACGAGGTGTGCTACAGTTCGCTGCTTCCTCCATGCTTCTCCACCCTGGGTGTGCTCTAGGAAGCTGTGGATTGCTCCTCCAAAGTCTACACAAGGCTGGCGGTGCTCACGGGAGCTGGCCAGGAGTGAAATGACCCTCACAGGGCTAAAAGCTCAGAGTGATTTTATCCGGAGAGTCAGGAGTGGCTGATGCAGGGCCATGGTGGGGAGTGACAGGTAGAGGCAAACGCAAACTGTGGGCCACAAAAACTTGGCAGGTGAAGGACTTGGGCCCAACGAGTCTCTGGACCAAGCCAACACTGGACCCCGAGGACCTCTGGCTGGACACCCCTCAGAAACTCTGATAGGGTCCCAAAGAGAAAGAGTGTGCAGGGCCAGGAGGGACAGGGGTCGGGGACAGCCACCCAAGCGCAAGGCAGTGGTGGCTCCAGGTCTGAAGGAGCATGCCCGGGGACCACTGGGAGGGGGCAGGCCTCAGCATCGCTGGAGCCAACACTGGTCCAGCTGGGCCAGTCTCTTTGAGTTGGGGATGGAGACTGAGCGTAGGTCTGTGTGCGTGTTTATGTGTGGTATGTACTTCTGAACACGTGTGGGCTTGGGTGCCTAGGGAGTGTAGGCGTGAGGGCCTGAGAAGGGGTGCGTATCCATGTGTGTGCGATTGTGTGTATGGGAGCATAAGCATGAGCTTTTGTGCCTAATGATGTGCAGGACTGTATTTGTGTAAGCATGCCTATGTGTGTGCGTGCGCACGCACGTGCATGGCTGTGTTGAGGAAGAGGCAAATGTAAGTTAGAGGGTCCAGGTTTGAGTGTGACGGCAGCCAGGCAGGAAACCAGGTGACCAGTCAATCTGTTTACCAACCAAGATTCTGGTAATTTTTCTTTAAATGCTGTCCTCTCTGACCATGCTTTAAAAAGTGCTTCCTTTACCATCTCTACCACTTCCTTCTCCTCTTCTGTGTCCTGGACTCCTCTGCACCCCAAGGCAGGTCTTCCCTGACCCCAAGCTGTAGTGCAGAGCCTTGCCTCAAGCAGGGGGAGCCTGGGCAGGGGGCAGGGGTGTGGGGGGGATTTGGAGAGAGGAAGGGCCGGCTGGGGATGGGGCGGAGATGTACTGGTAGGAGGGAGTGGGGCCAGACCAGAGCCATACCCAGAGGAGAGGGGTGCCATGGCTTTGAGGCTGTTGGGGTTTCGGATCATCTTGTCCAGCGTGTTGACGATCTGGCCAAACTTAGGCCGGTGGTTGCGGTCCTTCTGCCAGCAGTCCAGCATGAGCTGGTGCAGGGCGCTTGGGCAGTCCATGGGGGGCGGCAGCCGATAGTCCTGCTCGATGGCATTGATTACCTGGGAATGACACAGGGCCGGAGTGGGGTGGGGTGGGTGGGATAAAGAGCATCTGCCTCTGACCTGACCCATCCCCCTGCCCTCCATAGCGCAGGACAGACCTATTGGGTTGCCATGGCAACTGCCTCCCCTCCTGGATGCAGCCCCAGGGATGGGCCTCACCTGGGTTCCCACCATCTATGGCCTCAGTCTGACCTGGGGGCTGTGTGCTGGCCCCCTCTCCCAATCTTGGGAAAACCAGCACCCTGAGATAACTTTTGCCTCAGGGTCTACCAGGCTGACCCTCCTGTGGACCACTTTTCCCCTCCCTTTTCTGAGCCTCCTCCTGGCTTTGATGGCCCTGAGGACTCCTCTCTCTGTCCCTTCTCCCCAGGGTGACAACAACTCTTATTTTCAGTGCCATTTACTGCTCCAGGTGAGAGATGTCTCTCGGGTCAGGCCCCTCAGCATGGCTGCACAAGGCCCCACCTGGCTCCTCTGTCAGGAAAAGGAGACTCTCTCTAATCTGTCCTGCCACTAGGCCCAGATTCACTTTCCCCAGCTGGACTGTGGCTCACCCTCCCTGCTCAAGAAGCTTCTTCAAGTCCTTCCTGTTCTGTGTCATTGCAAATCAAAATTTGTTGGGTTGGCTTTCAAATGCCCCATTACTGAACCTTATCATCCTTTCTGACCATGTTTCTACTGCTCCCTAGCATGATCACTTAGCATCCCACCTCTGGGCATTTGCACAGCTATTCTGCCCATTCAAAGCCCTCATGTCTCCAAGTCCTACTGCTATGTGTGTTCCCCCTGTCCTGGGAAGACTTCCTGACTGATCTTGCTCACGTGGCCCTTGCCTCAACACCTACAGGACTCGACACCTGCTTTCTCCAATTTAGCACCTGATTGTAAAGTTCCTGATGACAATTGATTCCTGGAATAATTGTCTTGCCCCCCAGTTATGTGGAAAACACCTCAGGGGCAGATACGGTCTCATTCAGGTTTGGCCACCAGGTGAATGCATCTTGGAGATTTGCTGAATTGTGGATGTGTAGGCCTTTCCTACTCTTGACCCCTGGAGAGTCCAAGATCCTGTGCAGACATTCCAATCAGCCAGCATTGGGCTGGACCCAGCCCCCTTGGAAACTTACGTCCTGGTTGGTCATGTCCCAGTAGGGTCGTTCCCCGTAGGACATCACCTCCCACATGACGATACCATAGCTCCACACATCACTGGCTGAAGTGAACTTCCGGTACTGGATGGCTTCCGGGGCCGTCCAGCGGATGGGGATCTTCCCACCCTGGGGAACAGAAGGAGGAGGGTTAATGGGTGGGAGGCTGACCCGTCCGGCCTCTAAGTACTACTCTTCATCCTATATGTCCTGTGCTGTATCAATCCCACGAAGCACCTCATTCTTTCTCGAACTCACCATGCTGCTTCAGGCCTTGGGAATTTGCACATGCTGCTCCCCCCCTGCATGAGATGCCTTTTCTCCCTCTGCCATCTGGAAACCTCTTCTGATCCTTTAAGTATCTCTGAAAATCTTTCCCTAAGTCCCCAAAAGTTGCTCACTCTTTTTAATCCTACAACTGGGTCCCATCTCTCTCCATCAAGGAGGCACTTCTAGAGAGCAACACTCAAATCATTTGCCTGGGTGCTTGGCCCTTCTTGTACTATTTCTGAGCTCTTTGGGCAGGGGCTGTGTTGTATTCCTTTCTGTTTAAAACTCTTAAGCAGGAGGGGGCGCCTGGGGGCTCAGTTGGTTAAGCGACTGCCATCGGCTCAGGTCATGATCCCGGAGTCCTGGGATGGAGTCCCGCATCAGGCTCCCGGCTCAGCGGGGAGCCTGCTTCTCCCTCTGACCCTATCTCCTCTCATGCGGTTTTCCTCTCTCTCTCTCTCTCAAATAAATAAATAAATAAAATCTTAAAAAAAAAAACAACACAAAACTCTTAAGCAGGAGAGAGCCCTGAGCTTAGGCATCAGGGACTCCAAGATCAGTCCTGCTTGCCTCTCTCGAGTTACTGCCCACCACCTTCCCGCTTACAGTCTGTGTTCTAGTCACATCTTGCCTTGAGAACATCTGACAACCTTTCACTGGCCCTTCAGCTTTTAGCTCAGATGTCAACCCCTCTTAGTAGGGGCCTCCCAAGACTGGAGTCCTGACTTATAGCTCTGTTAGTCCATGTTTCTCTGCACATCTGTGTCCCTGGACAGCCTATGAGCTCCAAGGGGGTAGAGACTGTGGTTTGTGTCTCTATGTCTCCAGCGCACAGCACAGTGCATGAGCAGGTGAAAATGTATTGTAGGGAGAGATGGACCTCTATGCCCTCTCGCCTGGTGCTGTGGCCCCACTGTTTTCTGCTTCCATCTTACCAGCGCACTGGTGTAGGTGGGGTCCGAGGTATCATCCTCCAGAAAGCGTGAGAGCCCAAAGTCAGACACCTTGCAGACCAGGTTGCTGTTGACGAGGATGTTGCGAGCGGCCAGGTCGCGGTGGACATAGTTCATGTCTGCCAGGTACTTCATGCCGGCCGCAATGCCCCGCAGCATGCCCACCAGCTGGATGACTGTGAACTGCCCATCATTTTGCTTTGGGAGAAGTGGAGAAAACATACAGTAAATGGAAGGGCATGAATCGGAGCTCTGGATCATCCACACAATGGAAAACCAGAGCAGGACCCTGCCACCCTGGCCTCGTGCTCGCTGTGGGAAGGATTCAGATGCTTGCAGGGGGTGGAGGCTTAGAGAGGCCCAGGAGAGGTCAATTTCAGGGTGGTGGAAAGAACATGGGCTTTGGAGTAGACATAGCTGGTCTGACGCTCGCTCTACCCTTTGTTGGCCATGCAACCTTGGATAAGCGATCTGACTTCTTGAGTCTGTTTCTCCATCTGTGAGTGAAATGGGGATAAGTTGTACCCACCTTCCAGGGCTGTCTGAGTTAAATAAGAAGGTGCATGGAAGGTGTCTGGCACATACTAGATGCTCAGTAAATGTTCGTTAAATGACAACTAGTCTAGCAGCATGCTTCTGTGCTCTTTGTCCAGCTGGTTGACTGTGATCTGGGAGGGTCCGGAAACTTTCCTCTCTTGACCTTGTGCTCCGGACTCCAACCCCCAGCACACAGAGCTTTGGAGAAATCCAAAATCTGGTGAAAACCCTGGGCCAGGGTTCAAGAGATCTGGTTCTAGTCCTGGCTGTCACTTTGACCCTCTAGGTAAGCCTGGGCAAACTCTACCTGTCTTGGAGCCTCACTTTTCTCTTGTGCATAATGAGAAGGCTGGCTAAGAGCATAGATGGTAACAGATTTCAGGTTGTATGCCAACTCTGACTGACTGGTTGTGGTTTCCTAGATTGAAAAGGATTCTGAGATGGCTTCCTGATTTTGTGGGACAGAGTTCTGGGCTTGATTAGCAATGCCTGCCATGGGGAAGGGAATGGAAAGAGGCAGCATGCAAGCCATTCCTGACTTAGATCTTTCCCAAGACCCCACCAGGCTTTGACGCCATGAAGCTATGTCCACCGCTCCTTTTCCTCCCCATCCATGGGCCCCTGGCACTCTTGGCTTCTCCTACCCGGAGGAAGGAGTCCAGGGAGCCGTTCTCCATGAACTCAGTGATGATCATCACAGGCGTGCTCTTGGTGACAACACCCTCCAGGTGGATGACGTTGGGGTGGTCAAACTGGCCCATGATGGAGGCCTCGCTTAGGAAGTCCCGGCGCTGCTTCTCAGTATAGCCTGACTTGAGTGTCTTGATGGCTACAAAGATCTCTCTCTTGCCTGGTAGTTTTAGGTGGCCACTGCATACCTCGCCGAACTCCCCTAGGACACACACACCAAGAGAGGCAGGGTGTCACTTGCCAGGTGGAAGTGCCATCTGCCACTCCTTGTAGCCTCCACTCCTGGGTCCTGAAGGAGCCTTTTCTCCCCAGTGGCCAACTCATCGTCTTAGACAAAGAACCCCTTTGTAGAATGTGGGGACCCAGAAAGGTCCTAGCCATCACTAGGAGTAAGAGTAAACATTTCACAGCTGTCCCATGGTATTTGGCTGGGCATGGGATAAGGCTGTAGGGGAGGCCGGGGACATGGAGAATGAAGCACTAGACTGAGTCCAGAGAATGGGGTTCTAGACCTAGTTCAATCTCTGACATGATATGCAAGCTCCTTCCCAGCCCCATGCCTCAGTTTCCTCATAGGTCGATGAGGTGATTTTACTGTATGTCTTTGAGGACTTTTCTACCTTGGGTATTCTGAACCTTCCAGGTCTTGGAGGATCCTCTGAGGTTCCTGCCCCACATCCTATGCTCTGCCCCAAGAGTACTCCCCACTCATGGCTGAGGCCATGGTACCTGGGAGAGCACCAGCCACCTACCTGCTCCAATCACCTGCTCAATTTTGACACAGGAGATGTCAATTTCCTTGGCAAACTCCCGCACTGCCTCATTGGGGTCCTCATAGGTGAAAGGGTCGATGTAGATCTTCATGCCTGGGGTCACTGGGGGATAAGATCAGGCTTGGTCACATGCACAGACTCAAGATGTGGACAGATGGAAAGGCTAGAGCTAGTCCCTCTGTGGAGGGAAATACACTCCCTGTGGCCCCATAAGAACCGGGCAACCCTGTGCAGGTCACTTGACCTCTCTGGGCCTCAGTGAGCAGATGGGCATTGAGCTGAGTAGAAGGGTGAGGAGAACAGAGAGCTCAGCAGAGAGAACAAATAGGCTCTAGCTCTTGTTCCAACTCTAACTGATTAGTAATGTCTTCCTAAAGGAGCTAAAGGACTGTCAGGATTGATTAGCAATGTCTGTTAAGGGTATGGGCATAAAAGGATAGGTTTGTCACTCTTGTGTTAGAGAATCAGGGGGTGCAAAGTAAAGGAAGAGGAAGTCAAGAAGGAAGAGAGAGATTTGGAGCAAAAATACAGAGAGAGCAGGCAATAGCCCATGTTCTTGGGAGTCTGCTAAGGAGACCTCCCTTTCTTTTAAGGCCCAATTTAAGCATCCTCTCCTTTTAGGAAACTTCCTGGCTGTCTCAGCTCTCCCAGGCAGGCCCCAGAGCCTGGAGGGCTGCCCACTCACCAGGGTCTGAGGACCCATGGTTTCTGGGTACACTTCCCAGGTCCCTCACTAGCTAGGTCTTAAACCTTTCTAGATCTCAAATTCCCTGGTGATCAGTGTGAGGCTGGACATGTGGCCTATTAATTTGACTCTTGATTCGATGTACTTTTTTATTTGATGCAGAAATTAAGGATGTAACTTGGATGCCGAACACCTAATTCTGACCCTACCACTGAGCCAGCAAAACACTTGGAAGGAAGGGAAGGATGATCCATCCCACATTCTCCCTCCCATATAACTGGTCTTCTGCTGCCCAGGTCTCCCTCCGGCTTCCCCAGCAACTTGCCCACATTCTCCCATTGCTCCAGGAGCCATGACTTTGGAGGCAGTAGCTCTAGGAGTAGGGAGCTGGAATTCCTGGGCCATAGTAAGGCTTGACTGGCTGGTGAGTGGGGCCATCAACCCTGCTCAGCTGTGTGACCTTGGACATGTTAGTTGACCACTCTCAGTGTCTATTTCAGACATTCCAAGAATCTAAAGTTGGAACCTCTAACACATGGGTTGACAAACTGGCCCACTGACCATTTCATAAATAAAGTTTTATCAGAACACAGCTGCATGCATTTCTTTGCCTGTGGATGCTTTCACACTCCAGCGACTAAGTTGAATAGATACAATAGAGACCGTATGGCCATCAGAACCTAAAATATTTACTCTGTGGTCCTTTACAGAAAAGTCTGTCAACTGCTGCTCTAATACATTAGCTTTATTTTGGATTATTTGTGTGGGTGTTTGTCTAGCCCTTCATTTTATTTATTTATTTAAAAGATTTTATTTTCAAGTAATCTCCACCTGCAACGTGGGGCTCGAACAACGCTCTGCACGCAATATACACTCAGTGTCTATAGAGCTGAGAAGAATCCAGGTGACAGAGATAAAAGAAGAATGCAGCTACCACTGACCGAACCCTTGTGCCCAACACTGGGTCAGGCTCTTTATATGCATTATCTCATCTGTACGCAACAACTCTTGGAGGAACGGAATCATTATTCTCATTTCATGCATGAAGGAACTGCAGCTCGGAAAGCCTAAGTCATCTGCCCATGGCCACACAGCTAGCAAATGGCACAGCCAGGACTTGAATCCAGGTCTGTCAGACTTGAGCCTAGGGCCAACACTCTTAATCATCATGCTCATGGCCTCCTGCATGCAATCCAACCAGATCTGGCCCAGGCCTCCTCCTCCTGGACTGTTCAGCCATGACTCCTTTCCCAATCAGCGCTCCTCAGAGCGGGGACTTCAGTTCCTTGGAGATGCTCCTTTTCTCCCTCAAACTCAGTGTCTGCTCTGTGGTTCTTAGTGACTGACTTTCAGCCTCCCTCCAACAGGATTGAAGGAAACCCTTTCTGTCAGGCCAGCTGCAGAGGGAGGATAGGAATAGGTCAGCCCTGGGAGCTAAGGAGAAGTGCAGCAGGAACTCAAAGCTAACTTGGGCACTGCCAACCGATCAGATGTCATCCCCAAGCCTTGGCCAGGAGGGCTCTCTGTTGCTTGCAGAACTAAGGCAAGTGCCTTCACCTGGCATGCCAAGCTCTCCGTGTTGGGCCCCAACTATAGCTCCCTGCCCCTCTGTATGCCAGCAAAAAGAATTATTTACCCAAAGGTCCCAGACACACCTTATAATTTCTTGCCTCTGTGTTTTGTTTGTGGGGTTACCTCCACCTGCAATACCCTTCTCTTCCTCTTTGTGTCCAGATCAAATGCCACCTCCTCTGTGAAGCTTGCCTGGGTCCTTCCAGGGGAGATCCATGCTTTCTCTTTAGGCTCTGAAGCCCTGTCTCTGAACCCACTTATATGGCCCTCCTATCTTGTATTAAGTCTCCCAGATACGCATGCCCACAGCCTCCTGCCACCCCTTTCCGGAACACTGCTGCCTGTGAGGACTTGCTTTCCACTCTCTCCCTCAGGGGGATGGAGGCCACCTCTGTCTAGTTCATGCTAAATCCCAGACCCTGGCACACAGAGGGTGCTCTCGAAATGCTTATTGAAAGAGTAATAGCATTACCTACTGGAATTTCCTCTTTTTCTCTTTCTGCCTGTTTGGGATCATGAATACCTTTGAGAATCTGACAGAAGCTATGAATCGGCTCCTTGGAAAATTATTCACCTGTGTGTCACCCTCCCAGATTCGGCATATAATTTTGGAATGTTCACGGGCCTGTGAAGCTCTCGGGGTCTGTGAACCCCAAGTTACGAGCCCTTGCTCTAGAATGTTTTCTCTGGAGTACACATGTGAAGGTGGTATTCAGTAGATGCTTAATAAACACTTATTGAATGTATGGCTCTGAGCTGCCCCTGCTTCTATGACCCTCTGGTTTCATCTCATCATTAATAACACAATCCGCTCACAATTCAGTGTGGATTTGCCAGGTAGCGGGCCCTGGTCTAGGTACTTTACAGGTATCTATCCAATTAACCCTCCTGACAACCCTACCAGGTAAATGCTATTATTAGCCTGAGCCTTATGAAATTGTTAGTAGTTGACTGTTTCTGACCTACAAAACGGGCAATTTCATTTGGCTCAACCTAATATTATCCCCATTGTTTGGATGAGGACATCGGAATGAGAAAGGTTAGATGACCTGCCTAAGGGGACGGGGACAGAGCTGATAAGTGGCAGATGTGGGGTTTGAATCCAGGTCATGTGGCTGTGAGTCTACACTTTCAACTGCCAGGCTACTGTTTTCTTCTGGATGCTTCCCCATCCTGTATCCCGAAATGGAAGGGGAGCTCCTTGCGGCCGAGCCTTGCTCAAGGCCCGGCTCCCAGGACGGGTATTTGCTGCACTGAAGCTGGATGAGGATCTCTGGAGTCAGAGTCTTCAGAAAATACTGGGCTGTTGTTTGGGTGACTTATGACTGTCAGGGCCGCGACCTGCTGTCCTGAACCCAAAGGGGAAATTCAGGATGAGGGAGGCAGGAGGAACCACACATTCAGAGACCTGGTTTGAATTCTGGATCTGCCAGTACTAATAATCATAAATAAGCTCCTTTATGAGTTTGAATTGAGGATCAACCACAGTACTGATACTGCTGTGTGCCCTTGGGCAAATTACTTAACCTCTCTGTGCTTCACTTTTTTCCATATCTACAATGGAGCTCATAAACAGCACCTACAAGGTGCTGGTCTAGGTACTTAACTGCAAGGATCAAATGCGAATCTTTTTAAAGGGCTTAGTATAGTAGTTGGCAAATAGAAAACACTGAATAATTGTTACCTGCTATAGAGAAGAGTTGGCTATTATTAAATATTATTAGGAAGCACTTTCATATCCATTAATTCATTTTTTTTAAGATTTTTTTTCAAGATTTTATTTATTTATTTGAGAGAGAGAGAGAGAGAGAGAGCACAAGAGGGGGGAAGGTCAGAGGGAGAAGCAGACTCCCCGCTGAGCAGGGAGCCCGATGCGGGACTTGATCCCGGGACTCCAGGATCATGACCTGAGCCGAAGGCAGTCGCTTAACCAACTGAGCCACCCAGGCGCCCTCCATTAATTCATTTAATCCTCACAATTCTGTGAAAGAAGCATCATTCTGGCTACTTCCCATGTAAAGATGCCAAGGTTCAGAGAGGCTCGATGACTTCCCCGAGGTCGCAGAGCTGCCCAGCGGTGGAGCAGGGATGAGAAACCAGGTTGGTCCCTCTGGGCCACACCCAGGTACCATAGACCGTGGTCCTCACTCAGCGCCTGCTGAACGACGAGACACGTGAGCCAGTGAGGGTGACTTCAAGCCAGCCACACACAACTCCAGGCCTCAGCTTCCTCCTCTGTCCTGGCCACACAGGGTTGCTGGTGGGTGTGGGACCACAGGGCTGGCAGTGCTTTGAAAAAACCAAGGCCCTTTCTTAGATGCAGGGAGTAGGAGCTTGAGCTTTAGAATGTGTTGATCCATGAACAAATCCTGGGCTCTGTTTTAAAAATAAATCCCTGCTGTCCCCTGTTTCCTTGTTAGTGACTCACATGTTCAATAGTGATGCTCCCACATGGCTCCAGGTGACAGAGCGTGTGAGCCCACCTTGTTCCAGCTTAGTCGGATGTGGACAGCATGGCTTGGTGAGGAGCGTGGACCTCAGCTCTGGCCCTGAGCTGCTGTGTGACCTCTCTGGGCCTCAGTTCCCTCGTACTCAATTATATTACAAGGATAATTATAAGGATAAAATGAACAAATGCACGTAAAGCATTAAAACAGTTCTGGGCACACAGAACACCCTCAGTACAGTTGGCTCCAACTATAACCATGATTTCATTACTTGGGGAATAGGAGGGGGCGATGTAATTTATGACTTTTACTTTTAGTGTATGGGTGATTTTTAATTTCGGTGTAGTTAAATTGTTCTGCCTTTTTCTTGTGAGCCTTCCATTGCTTTTAGGTTTAGAATGTCAGTGAAATAGTTAGCTAAATTGTCTTCTGGAAATTTTAATGGTTTAATTATTTTTTACATTTATGTCTAAAATGATTTTTTAAGCTCAGGAACATTTACTTCAAATTGACTGTTAACCCAGAGGCTTGATATCTAGAACTCCTCGACTCTGCTCTTTCTTGCACACGCCACATCCGATCCTGCAGCAAATCGAGTACTTTCAGAACATGTCAGAATCCAGAATCTTCTCTGGATGATTCCAACAGCCACCTCACAGATCTCCCTGCTTCTGTCCTGCCTGGTGTCTGGCAGCCCCTTCACTCCATTCTCCACACAGCAGCCAGAGAAGTCCTATCAAAACTGTAACTCAGACTGTGTCAGTCTTTGGTTCAGAGCCTTCTAGAGGTCCCCCATTCCACTCAGAATAAACACCGAGGCCCCGCCATGGCTGACAAGGACCTGCAGGCTGGGGCCCCTCACACCTGCCCTTCCTGCTTCCCCACTCTGCTCCAGTCACGCTAGCCGGGAGGTGGCAGGCCCTGTCGCTCCTCCTTGGTGACCCCTCTGGTAGCCACTGCCCCCCACCCAGTGCCTCCACTTCCCCCACTGCCCCATCCCATCCCGGGCCAGGACTGGGGGCACAGGCGCTGCACACCCAGAGCAGACAGCCCCTCTCTAGGGGCCCAGCAGAGGCATAAAGCAGAGCATAGATTCCTCTCGATTTTACCCTGGCAGAACCAACATGGGGCGGGCTGGGGGGAGGGGGGCAGGGAGAACCTTCATCCTCTCTTCCACTCTCTCGGCAAAAGGGAATTCCAGATGGGACCGATGTAGCTTCTCAAACTGTACTCAGTGGGGTACCCTGGGGCTTCTGAGATGCCGCTGGGTAAGAGAGGCCATCGGCATAGCCCTTCACGTGTCACACAGTCTTTGTGACATGCTGTGTATGCCAGGCACCTGCTTTAGCTAGCCGGGGATACACAAGTAAGCAAACCACATATCCCCACCCTTGAGGAACTTAGATTCTGGTGAGAGGGCGGGGGAACAAAAGGAATACAGGTAGTAAATGAGAAAAGCACATGGCGTGCTAGAAGATGAAAGTGCTACAGCAAAAGGCAAAGTAGAACAGGGTGATGGGCTGAGAACTGCAAGGTCAATAGAACCGTCTATTCAGATAGGGCAGTTGGGGGTGGCCTCACTGAGAGTGTTTTAGTTGAGCAAAGACACGAACGAGCTGTGGGAGTGAGCTGCATGGACAGACCTGAGGGAAGAGCCTCCCAGGCAGGAGGAAGAGCCAGTGCAAAGGCCCTGAGACTGGAGTGTGCCTGGCAGGTTTCAGGAACAGCCAGGAGGCTAGCGTGACTGGAGCAGAGTGGGGAGGCAGGAAGGGCAGGTGTGAGGGGCCCCAGCCTGGGGACCTCAGCATCTCATGCAACTCATGGATTTATTGTGTAAATAGGAATCTAGTGTCGGCTAAGTGCCGGGCAGCGTGCTGGTGTTCGGGGGCACAGGTGAGTGTCCGAGTCACTTTCACGTCTCTGGGTGCTCCCACCATAATGCTGGGGAGACAGGGACACGGCCATCACGATGCAGTCAGGTAAGGGGGCGCTGTGCAAGCACAGACGGGGCCCTAAAGCCAGGGTGGGGCGGGGGTCAGGGGAGGCTGCTCAGAGCGGTTTGTATACACTGCGGCTGAGGGAGAGGCAGAGTTACGTGGGTAAAGAGAAGGCTAGCGATGCTCCAGGCAGAGAGGACAGCAGGTGCAGAGGCCAAGAGGGGACAGTGAGCTTGGCCTGTTCAGGGAACAGCTTGACGTTGAGTCTGGCTGCAGCAAGACGGGAGGCAGTGGAAGGAGGCTGGAGAGGTGGCCGGGGAACTGACAAGCAAAGGGCCCAGGGGTGCCAGCCCTGCTGGGGTATACATACTGTGGCCACTGGTGTAGTGCTGTAGCTTGTCCGTGTACTCCGAGTCAGCACGCTCAAAGCCCCGTCTTCTGGAACAAGAGCAAAGGGCTGGAGCCACCTGGAAGCCCCAGGGAGCTGGGAGCCACAGTGGGTGATAGGGAGAGGGAGGGCAGGCCCTCAAAACCACACCCCTGCCAGAGGGCTCCCTGCCTTCCCCTGGCCCAGCAGCCTCACCCTTCCTGGCCACTACCCTCCCCCCCATCCCTTCCCACCTCTCCCACCTCAAATCCAGGCTCACCATTGCCCCATCCCCTCTCCAGCCAAGCCCTTTTCAAAGCCATCTCTCATGGCCCCAGAAATCCCAGGGCTTCTGTCCATCTGACCTTATGGCCCTGTCTGATCTAAGGAAGAAGAGCATTCCTTCATGCTGAAGTTTTAGTGTCTCTATGCGCCACCTCCATGAACAGTGGGCTTGTCAAGGCAACTCTAGCCCAAAGGGATGGACTGGAGCTAATGGTGGCCAAGTAAGTGGGAGAGTATCCAGGCCTGCCCAGGCCTCTCCCTGGCCCTGGGAATGATGGGACTATCTCTTCGGCTCACAGACACTGTTCAGGAATGGTTGAATAGATGGACAGCCAGGTCTGCACGGGGCTGGGGACACCCACCCACCTGTTGCACACAATGGCAATGACAACCACAGCAATGAGGAAGACTAGGCCGGCCGCCGAGGAGCCGATGATGAGTGGCAGCTTCTCCTGGATGCTTGTCTGGTACTCGGCTGGGGGAGAAAGCATGTGCAGTGTTGTCAGCCTGGCTCTGGGGGTCCTGACGCCCCCCACCCTGCCAGGCCTCCTGGGATCCCCAGACTCTGTTCCTGCTTCTGGGAGAGCACCTGTCCCATGCCGAGATGGAGAACAAGCCGGGACACACTCACAGGTAACCTTGGACAAGTCCGCGGACTGTCCGACCCTTAGTTTCTCATCTATAAAATGGGCATAATACCTCAATGTTGGTACGAAAATCAATCATAGTAAGAAGCTGACATACAGAGAGGCAGCTGTAAGCACAGACTCGGAGGCCAGACTCCCTGGGCTTGAGCCCTGGCAGTGCCTTCCTGTCTGTGATCTCTGGTGAAGTGACTTGCTTCTCTGCAGCTTAGTTTCCTCATCTGTAAAGTGGGGAGAATAGTCCCTATCTCAGAGGCTGGTTGTATAAGCACTTAGAAGGACAGGTGGCAAGATAGTAACCACTCAGTAAATATGAAGTATTATTGTTATTCAGTGTTTTATTTTTTTGGTCACTGTGCTAAGTATGTTATGTATCTTGTTTGGTTCTCAGAATCCTCCTGTGATGCAGTGCCTATGCTTACCCCATGTACAGATGAGGACACTGAGGTTTAGCGATGCCATGACTAGCCTGGGGTCACACAGTTAGGAAGTGGCCAAAGCCAGCATGTGAACCCAGATCTGTGTACGGGCTTAAATGACATAATGCATAAAAGGCACTCAGCCTTGGCCCGGCTCTTCGCAACCACTCAGCACATTTTCAATGCCACCAACACCATCATTGTTTTTAGTTTTATTATTATGACTTCTCATTTGCTTCCATGACCAGACAAGAGCTTGTTGAAGTCGGGGACCGGGTAAGTTCTGGGTCCTTAGCACCAGCGCACATTTGCTGAGTTAATAAAGAAAGGATCTTGGGACAGTCCCCCACACTCCAGGTTAATGACATCCGTCCAACATGCAAGAGGGCCTAGAGAGGTGAAAATGCTGGCCACAAGGAGGTGGGGCTTTACAGAGGGGGTGCCGTTAGCGTTCCAGCAGAGATGGTGGATTCATTAGGGAGGGTATTTGTGGTAAGACGAGAATTCATGGGTCTAGGAGCCTCTGAGATGTTCAGCTAGGCAAAGGCCAAGCAAGGCCCATGAGCAGTGGTTAAAGCAGATGCTAAGAGGGGACGCTGGAGTCTGGTCATAAGTCAGGCTACCCTGGAGCTGGGCTGCTTGGTGAAAGGGCCACTAGACTCACAGCAATGACAACTCTGCCCTTAACTACTATTCGGTGAGCACCAACTACGTGTGAGACCTAGTGCTAGGTTCTATACGTTTAGCCCCATCTTTACACCAGTTTGATAATGATGGTGATGCTAATGAGATAGTTGTCACCATCCTCATTTATAGATGGGAAAACTGAGACTCAGAGCTGCTCAGGGCCACACTGTTAGGGCTGAGTCAGCACTGTAATTTCCATCTGTCAGAGCCCGTGCTCCTACCTCTGCTGGTCCTCAGAGATTATTAGAGCAGGAAGGTACTTAGAGACCATGGGGTCCCGGACTGGGAGCCACGCCGCACATGGGCTGCAGCCTCCCCTTCTCTTCCCAGGGCAGACATCACTAATCCATCCCAGCACTTCTTCCTGCTGAACTTCAGAATTATTCTCAATCCAGCTGCAAGTCATTGGAATAGCGCACGGGTGCAACAGATGTGCTCTCAAAGACTGAGTATGATGCTTTCATTTTGTAGATGAGAACAATTGGAGCCAGGGGAGGGAAGTGACTTGCTCAGAGTGTCTCTGCAACTTAGGGCTGAGCTCCTGACAGTCCCGTGAGAGGAAGCTGCCTGGCTGACGGGATGGCAATGGGGGAGTCCACGTGCTGTCCAGCCATGGACGCCAGTGGATGGCTTGTTTCCGGCCAGCAGGGAGGGTTGGCATCCAGAAGACGGGGCGCCTTTTCTAATTTGTACAAAGGCACTTTGAAGGAACGGGGACCTTTAAGTTTATTCTGTTTGCGGAGCCAATGGCCCCCTCTTGCCCTCTGGATGCTGCTCACCTTCTGTCATGGTCTGGAAGTACATCTTGCCGCTGTAACGCCCGTAGCCCGCCACGGTGCGTGCCCGCACCTGGAAGACATAGATGGCGCCGGCTTTGAGGCCCTGCACAGTGACCGTGTTGGTGGGGCTTTTTAGGGCCGTGGCGTTGTACTCACTGAGCTCCTGCCGAGGAACAGAGAAGACCATTAGCAAGGTGGTCGCCCACAGTGGGCCCAGAGCCCACTCCTGCCACTTAGGGTGGGTTTGGCCACGAGGAGAAACATCTGTGGTTCCCAATTCTTCACTCCCTCCCTGTAACAGAATTACACACCCATACTTTTTGCATGTGACTTCCCACAAAAGAAGGCGGAGTATATTTCTCTGCCTTGTGGATGCCGAATTTATCCATGTGTCTTGCTTTGGTCCTTGGAACATTCTAGAGGACAGGATGCAAGTGGAGGCTTTACATGTGCTTGTTGAGTTGGCTTGGCCTCTTGTGCTCCTGCCTTAGGCCATGATGGGGCTGAACCTGGGTAACAGCTGGTTCCAGAATGAGAAACGTGTAGGGCAGATCTTGACAGAACTCCTAGGCTGAAAACAGGGCCACCTCAGTTGACCCACAGACTCCAACCAATGGGCAAGAAAATAGGCACTTAGAAGCCATTGTATTTTGGGGACTGTTTATTTTGCAGCATCATCCTCAGTGATAGCTGATTAATGCACAGATGCTGAGTGGCCTAGACCCTGAGGTCTAGGCTGTGAATTCTTGGAGACAGCAGGAAGAGGGACTACCTTACCCACTTCTGCATCCTCCTCCCTGCCCCATGCCTTGGTAGGTTACGTGGAAGGACCCCTGTTCAGCCACAGTACACTTGAATGAGGCAAGAATTAAGGCCCAGACGGGGAAAATGATGCTCAAGGTCATGTTTGAGCTTGTGGCTGCTTTGGCACTCAAAACCAGGCTCCTACATGGAGCTACCTCTAATGTCCAAGGCTTGAGTACCCAGGACCTAATGTTCCCTCCTTTGAGAGCTGCAGAATGCCAATTCTGACCTGAGGACTGCCCAGGGTGACCCAAGGAGTACGGGACAAGACAAAGCTGAGCTGCTGCAGCAGCAACAGAGCTGTGGCTGAGTTGGATGCAGGCATCTGCCAGTTTATATGATGCTCGTGCAGACAGCGGTCAGCTACCCCCCCAAACCGTCCCCAAACACCCTCTTTGCACTAGGCCCTGGGGACCCTGAGGGACTCAGGCACGGGCGCTGGATTCAGAGAGCTCAGTTCAGAAACACAAATAGTGTGGAGACTTCAGCCCTTGGAGGAAGATCGAGAACGCCTCTGAGAAGCTGATGAAAGCTATGAACCTCTGTGCAGAAAAATGCACACCTGATTGTGCATGCCGGTCACGTGCATGTGTGGTGCACAGAGCCCTTGAAAACTCCCTCGAAACAAATTTGGTGAGTACAATGTCATTACGGGCATCATAGCCTAGAGGTTAAGATCACAAATTGGAGCCTGACTTCCTGGGTTCAAGTCCTGACTCTTCTACTTATTATTTTGTGACCTTGGGCAAGTTTCTTAACCTCTCTTTGCCTCCTTTTCATCAACTGTAAAACGGGGATAATAATGGTCACAGCCACTTCAGAGGGTTGTTTAGAGGATAAATGCATTAATATGAATAAAGCGCTGAAACAGTGTGCTGTGGGCATGTGACCTCGTCTGAGTGGGGCCATCAGGTGAAGTCAGGCAACGCTCTCTGCAGAGTGGGGTTATGCAATGGAATTTTGAAGAACATACAGAAGTCACCCGGGTAAAAAAAGGGAGGGCATGTTTGGCAAGGAGCACCAGGTGTGAAGGCAAGGAGGTGAGAAAGAACTTGGGATATGGGGGGCTAGAGAAGGGGCTGACTTGTGGGTGCCTCCTTCCCACCCCCTCACACCTCCCAGGGAGCAGCAGTACATAGGAAGTCTCTTTTCTTGAGCCAGCTCATCTGCCTCCTCCACTAGGAAGCCTGCTTGACCTCTCAGCCAGATGTGCCTCCCTTCCTCTGAGCCCTGGAGCACTTGCCTGGATGCCACAGGAGGGGGTTTCTGCTATGTCCCCTCATCCTGGGCACAGGCCGATCGCACAACCTTGACCGTAAACTCCTGAGGGGAGTGGCTGTGTTTTATTCCCCTGTACTAAGCACAGAGACCTGCACACAGAGACCTGCCCCAATACCCACAGGGTAAAGGCTGTACTCCTCCGCTTGGCCTTCCAGACCCTTCATGACTCACCCTTTGCCAGCTTTGCCTGCCACATCCCCAGTGTCCTCCAGGCTCTAGTTATACCCAAAGGCCTCCCCTCCCTTTCTTGGTAAGGCTGCCAGATTTAGCAAATAAAAATGCAGGATGCTCAGCTAAATCTGAATTTCAGATAAACTATGAATAATTTTTTTGTATAAGTTTTTCCCATGTAATATTTAAAACACAATTACACTAAAAAATTATTTAAAAAAATTTAAATGTAACTGGTGTCCTATATTTTATTTGGCAACCTTACCTTCCCCGGACACTCCGAGCCTTGGCAAGTGTTGTTTCCCCTATCTGAAATACCCTTTTTCCATCTGCCTGTTCATCAAGACTTAGTACAAGTACCACCTTTGCTGGGGAAACTTCCCAGACGTCCCAGAAAAAGTTGCAGGTCCATTGTCTCCTCTCCCACCTGTTGTTCTGATATGCATGTGTTTTCTCTAAGGACTATAGGCTTCCCGAAGGCAGAGACCTTGTCTCATTCATCTCCGGGACCGCAGACTCAGCACACAGTAGGTGCTCACTAACTACCGCCAGGAACAAATGAACGAACATTGTAGACTATTAAAACAAAAAACAAAAAACAAAAAACAAAATCTACGAACGCAGGTTGCAGTACCAAGACTGTCCTCTAGGTGCCGCCAGCCAACATGGAATCTGCTGGGGTTTGAAAAGGGGATGGAGTCTGCAGACTGCGTGGATGGGTGTCCACTTAGAGAGGGTGGAAGTTTTAAGTTCCTGATTATAGGATGGAGATGGGAGGTAACTGCCAGTGGCATAGGTGCCTCAGGAGAATGAGGAACGAACCTCGTGGATCGCTCTTCTAAAGCAGGGAACAGGACAGAGCGGGGGATTGGAAGTCATTTCAAATGCTGATTCTTCCCCTTACTTACATTGTGACCTTGGGAAAGACCCTTCACTCCCCTGGGCTCCTGTTTTCTACTTCAGAAAAGGAACAATAAACGCCAACCTCTCAGGGTTGTTGTGGTCAAGTGGTGTCTGGCACAAAGGAACTGCTCTAGAGACATCAGTCCCCTTCTCTCCTCCCCCGTGGCTAAAGCACCTGTATCTGAATAAGGACTAAGCATTGATGGGTTAGGGAAAGAAATTTAGCATGAAATCCACTAGTCCTGGGGCACCTGGTGGCTCGGTCGATGAAGCGTCAGACTCTTGATTTCAGCTCAGGTCAAGATCTCAGGTTTGTGAGATCGAGCCCCACATTGGGCTCTGCACTCAGCGTGGACTCTGCTAGAGATTCTCTCTCTTCCTCTCCCTCTGCCTCTCCACCCCCCTGCACTCACTCGTGCTCTCTAAATAAATAAGTAAATAGATAAATAAAATCTTTTTTTTTTAGATAAATAAAATCTTAAAAAAAAAATCCACTAGTCCTTAGTTTGAATCCTTACCCAGAGACTACCGGCCAGTGAGCACTGGGTGCATTTCTTAAGTCCTATGAGCCTCGGTCTTCTCATCTTTAAAGTGGGATAACATCACCATATGCCACACAGAGTGGGTGTGGAGATTCAACAGGGAAAAAATGGGTAAGGCTTTTAGCATAGTCTCCACATAAGGACTTAATAAATATTGGCTATTGCCCTCGTTGTCAACACCATGACAGGGTAAGCCTTCACCGATGTTCATGAAATGGATGAATGAATACAAAAGTGAGCGAGTGTCAGAACAAACCTCTCCTTGTCCATACTGGACAACTGTCCACACTGCTCCACGTACCCTGGACAACAACCAATGAAGCCTGGATTTTCATAGCTCATCCCCACTGCGCCCAGCCTTCTTTCCCCTCTGCTCTGCCAAGTAGAAATTTCTGTTGAATAAACACAAATCGATGAGGCCTACAGGGGCCCATCGGGCATAGGTGGCCCCACAAATGAATCTCCTCCTGGAGTGCTGGGGGAGCCAAAGGGAGAATGAACCTGCTCTGGGCAGCTACCAAAGGAGGCCACCTCCCCCAGGACGCTGGAGCCGATGGAAATAGCCAGCGTGGGTCTGGCCAACACCATTCGTCAGCGGCATCCAGAAGCCTTCCAGCAAAGTGGTTTTTAGCTCCGGGCTCCGGGCAGGCTGGGAAATCCCCAGTGGAGCGGGGGAAAGGCCAAACGGAGAGCCCGCTCCAGAAAGAGCCCTTTCTAAAGAAGGAAAGGAGGAGGGGGAAAGATGGTGGGGGCGGGGCCCACACAGGACCGCAGAGCTCGCTGCCTAACTTCCCTACCTGGGAAGATCTGCAGCCTTCATTAAAGAAATCAATGGCAGGCACCGAGAGGATTCCGAAGTGTTAGGGAAGAGCCGGCTGTGGACTTGTCAGAAATCCATCCCGCATTCTGGCTGTCCCTCCGTGATGGAAGCCTGAGAGGCTGGGGACCGAGACTGCTCCTACCCCCGGCACAGCCGTCTCCTCTGACACTTGCCATCAACCCGTTTTTCTTTCTATCCTTAGATCCGCCATCCTCCTGACTCCGTCCATCCATTTCCGTTTTATCTCTGCACACCCTCTTGTCTGTTCCTGGCTATACCTTTCCACCCCTGGCAAGCACCACACCTGTACCTCCATGGCACAAACCCACACTGGCCCCAGGAAAAGGCACCACCATCCATTGGGAGTTGTCCTTCACACTTCTCTGGTCCCCTGAGTTTCAAAACCCCGTCTGAATCTGTGGGCTTCTCACCATCTCTGCGGCCAGCCCCTACACCATGCCACCATCATTTCTCACTTGGTGTCCCGTGAGAGCCCTCTAAAGGGTCTGTGTCCCCAGGACCCCCTTCTAGTCTGTTCTCCACACAGTAAGCTATAGGGATCTTTAACATAATCTGAGTCAGATCATGTCATTCCAGAACCTTCCAACGGCTTCCCATAGTACTTTAAATTGAATCCAGACTCCAAAGGCGTGGAAGGCCCAGCACAACCCGGCCCTGTCTCCCTCTCCAACTCCTTCCCTACTAATCTTGCTTTTGTTCATATTGCTCCTCCACACTTGCCTTCTCCTGCCCCAGGGCCTTTGCATGTGCTGTTCCTGCTGTCTGGAATGACTGCTCTCAACCCTTGTCTGTCTGGTAAACTCCTAGCATCTTCCAAGGCTCAGCTCAAATGTCCCTGGAATGAAGATTTCCCCTCACTTATACCCAGATCAAGGGCACCCTCCTTGGTGCCCCTAAGGACCTTTGCTGGCCCTTCTGTGACTGTGTCACAACTGGTCTCATGGCTGTTTATGTCTGGATCTGTCGCTTCCCCTGGACTGTGAAGGCCCTGAGGCCTCTGGGCATGTCTGGCTAATCACAGGATTCCCAGTACCGAGCCCAGGGCCCAGCCCAAAGTCGGTGACAATGAGTATTGAATGAACTGGTGTCCATCTCCCACTGGCAGATGCCAAGCTGCCTCTCACTGCACCCCGGGCCCTGGGAGGAGGGGCTGACCGTCGCACCCCCTCAGGCCTGTCCCTCTCTCGCCATTTGTACTTAAGCTCCTCCTTCAGAGCCTGGTCCTGTCCACCTTTAAACGGTCATCCCAGAAGCATCCCCGAGAGAAAACCGGAAGACAGGAGAGCCAGGTGAAGAGCGAGGGCATAGGCCCAAATCCGTGCTCCACCACTTAGCAGCTGGGTGCTCTTGGACAAGTTGCACAACTCCCTGCCTCAGTTTCCCCTCCCATCCAGTGGGGTGAATGGCACTGCTGTGAGGAGGAGCGACACATTGGAGGCGGCGTGCGCTCATGACACGTGAGCAGGTGCTGGCCGCGGCTGCTGCAGCTGGTGGCCTGCTGGTCCTGCCACGGCGTTGGAGGCCTGGGGGTGCCGGGCCGCAGCAGAAAGTAGGGCAGAGCGGCCTCCTGGTTCGCGCCTCCAGCGGCCTCCCCAGCCCCTCCTGTCTTGGTAGGAAATGGGTCGGAGGCAGGACCCGCGCCGGGATTCCTCATTTCCGCTCTAGTCTTCGGGGACAAACACTTTCGGTTTCGTTTAATCATAAAGCTTCTTAATTAGTTTTTTTCTTTTTTGAATTCTGAGTTGCTAAGCTGTCCCCGCCAGGGGGGGTGGAAGTGCTGGTTCCTGCAGGGCCCAGGCCTTCCTGGGCCTAGGAACAGCTGGTCTGGCTCAGGCTACAGGACGCCTGGCTCCTTCCAGGCCCTGCTTCCCTCACATCCTCCTCGGGACATCCAGCAGCACTTCCTGAGCACCTACTGTGTTCCAGGCTGGGGAAATAGCAGACGTTAAGGCAAGGTCTCCTCCCTGGAGGAACAGGCCATGGGAAGGGATCCATTCAATTATTCCTTCAACCAATATTATCAAGTGTCTCTTTGGTGCCGGGCCCAGGGTGCTGGGGAGAAGACAGTGAATGGGACAGATGTGGTCCCTGGCGTCTCGGAATGCGCTGCCTAGAGCAGGGGACGAGCAAGGACACCAGCAATCATAAACCAGCTGGGCGAGGCTGGACAGGAGTTTGCAGCCCCCTGAGACTCACCGGAGTTGGGCTGAGCTGGCAGTTAACAGCGTGGGAGGGTGGGGCTGGGCCTCAGGAGGCAGGGCTCCAGCCAGGGTGGCTGGAACTGCTTCTATCTCTCTTCCTCTCAGCCGTGGGGGAGAGCCTTCTTATCCATTTCCAGTTCCCAACCCTCAACCAAAGCAATTCCTATAGTCATTCACACCTTAGTCTGAATGCAATCCCCATGACACTTTTCCCAGGGGCCCTTGCAGCCTCTGTGGCTGTTTGGTGCCTCAGGACGCAGGGAAGAAAAGTCTCCAGTCACAAAGAGAGTTTCCTGGACCTCTGCTGTCGAGCAGCTCTATCCACCCCTGGCCCCCACCCGGAGCAGGCCCCACGTTCAAATGTACAGACCTCACCTGGCCTCACAGGTGTAGCTCTTGCCCACCATGCAGCAGGCGGGGCAGACGGGAGGAAGGGAAAGCACCCTCCGCTAGGGCCGGGAGCCATGCCGGGCACCGTCCCTGTCCCTGTGCAGCCCCCAGTCAAGACAGCCAATCTCCTTTGGACTCGACACAGGAGGAAACTGAGGCTCAGAGAGATAAGATGCCTGCCCAAGGTCACACGGCCGGTTCTGGACGGAGCTGGGATCTGAACCTATGGCTT
Source organism: Callorhinus ursinus (assembly GCF_003265705.2). Taxonomy (NCBI): domain Eukaryota; kingdom Metazoa; phylum Chordata; class Mammalia; order Carnivora; family Otariidae; genus Callorhinus; species Callorhinus ursinus. The sequence goes on from NW_027397080.1 coordinate 20,141,828, forward strand.
CTCACTCCTAGTCCAGTGTTCCTCTACAACACCAATGGCTTCCAACCCCGGGCCCCTGGGTCCTAGAGGGCCCTGAGGGGGTAACAAGGGTCTGATTTTAAAAGCTCAAAGAGAAATAGCTCTCTCCCCATACAAATGGCATCCAGGCAAATGAAAACAAATGTTTTAGCTGGAATCAGAACAACACGGGGAGGGAGCTCTACTCTCACCCTGGAGAGCAGCTCTCTTGAGCAGTTTTAAATCTTGGCTTCAGAATGGGTGACGCTTTTCGGGAAACCAGTTCTTCAGAACCTCAGGCCCACTGAAGTCAAGAGGAAGGGTCTTGGTGAAGAAAGGGTCGTGACCACTGCCTTTTACTGAGATTGCTGGCCCGGTGCCCCAGCCCAGAAAAGCACAACTCAGAGAGGTCAAGACACCTGCCTGAGGTCCCACAGCTGGGGAGGACCGGAGTCAGAATTGAGCCCGGCAGCCTGACTTGGAGGCCAGTGCTCTCTCTGTGGCACCGGGGGGTCCAGTCTCATGGGGATGGTAGAACCCCAGGCCCCAGGGAGGTGGGGGTGGGGAGTGCGCCCAGGAGCACAGGTACCTTCTCATAGTACTGCAGCTCATAGTCCAGGATGACACCGTTGGGCTGGTCAGGCTGGGACCACGACAGGGTGATGCTGTCCACAGTGCGGCTCACCTGGTGCATGATAGACACGGCTGAGGGAGCTGGAAGAGAGGTCAGAGGTCAGGGATCAGGGGCAGCAGGAGAGGGTGCAGCCTCTGGCCCCACTTTAGAGGTACCCAGACGGATAGAGTGGAGAATCAGAGAGGGGCAGGAATCTGGCTGAGGCCACACAGCCTGCCTAGGGCCTGACGGGGGGCAGAGGGACTTGTGGAGGACCGTGGGTGCTGCTCTCATGAACACCTGCAGATTTCAGACACAGACAATGCTGGCCGTCCCCAGGGAGCTCAAGCCACACCAAGTGAGAGATAGATGCACTGGGCCCTTCTCTGGCCTGGCCCAAAACAGCTGGACGAAAGGTGTTCATTCTCTCTTGGAGCTTACAGCCTCCTGGACTGGGGAACTTACAGACCCAAGGCATGATGATGGGACTGTGGCACAGGGGAGCAGAGAGGGTGGGAGACTCCCCTGTTCCTTCCACGAATGTGCACCAAGTGCCTACTACGCACCAGGGATCTAGCACTGAATAAAAATGGCCGCCAAAAATAAATTTATAAAAATAAATCCATAGCTCCTATGGAAAACAGTTTGGCAGTTCCTTCAAGAGTTAAACATAGAATTACCACATGACCCAGCATTTGCACTCCTAATTTTATATCCCCAACGACTGAAAACAGGTACTCAAACAAATACTTGTACATGAATGTTTATAGCAGCTCTATTCACGATAGCCAAAAGGTGGGAACAGCCAAGGTGTTCATCAATGGATGAATGGGTACACAAATTAGGGTGTACACATACCATAGAATCTTATTTAGCCATAAAAGTAAATCAAGTACTGACATGTGCTACAATGCAGACGAACTTCAAAAACATGCAAAGTGAAAGACAGACACAGAGGTCATATATTTTAGGACTCCATTTGTATGAAATATTCAGAATAGGTAAATCCACAGACAGCAAGCAGTTGGTGGTTGCCAGAGCTGAGGGTAGGGAGGAATGGAGAATGTTCTGGGCTTAGATAGAAGTGGTGGTCATACAGCACTGTGAATGCATTAAATGCCACTGAATCGTACACATTAAAATGGTTAATCGTATAGGAATTCTACCTCAACAAAATCCCTCCCTCCCCCTCTCCCCCTGGTGCTGCTAGTTAAAGGAAGGGGACAGGAAGTCAGGGGCGGCCTGTATAGTGGTAGGAGGACTCTTAGACATAATTTAGTCCCATCCCTTCATTTTACTGATGTGGAAGCTGAGGTCCAGGGAGGGGATGTGAGCTGCCCAAGACTGCACGGTGAGTTCATGACACACAGCCTTTTTCTTGATTCCTTATTTCATATTTCACCCAGGCCTACGTTTCTGGCCTCCTTTTCAAGTGGAATGAACTTATGCAAAGCACCTACTATGCATCACCCACAGGCCGGGGCCCTTTGCACCTGTTTCCTGAGCTGACCGTTGGTGAGGGTGCAGCACCAGCCCCACCGACAGGTGGAGACCCTAAAGCTCAGAGGGGCGAGGGGCCTCCTGAGATCACACAGCCCCCACATCCTCAGTAGGGGAGCTGGGATTTGAACCCAGATCTGCTGGGGCAGGGCTCGTCCCATGAGTTGGAGGCGGCCAGGGTACACTCCTGATGCAGTCCCTCCCCACGGTGTGACTGGAGTAAGCCTCCTTGCGTCTCTGGGCCTGAGGTTTTCATGGTCTCAGGAGCGGCTGAGGACTCACCAGGGTGACAGGAGCACCTCCTGCAGTCTCTCTTGGCTCTGGCTCCCGGGCAAGACTGTGACAAACAGATGCCCTGTCTTGGCCCACACAGGGATGTCTGAAGGTTGAGACGGACCCTTTTCCTCCTCATCCAAATCTTGCTTCCCAGGTGCTTTGTATGGATGTGAGCATGGAGCAGGGTCGGGTAGGAGCTCATCGGGACTTGAAGCCTGGCAATGACTCACCTGTTCCCCGCTCTGTTTCTGTCCCTTCAGCCTCAGGGTGGAGGGAACACTCTGTTGCTTAGAAGACCCAGGCTCTGCTCCCTGGCTTGCTGCTTACTGACTGTGTGACCTTGGGCAAGCTGTCCCCCATCTCTGGACCTGGCTTTGTCCTCTGCACCAAGGGCAGGCTGCAAGATCCCTGAGGTCTTGCAGCTCGAACGCTCCCTGCTTGTCCTTCTTTGGCAGCCCTCGGCCTGGAGTTGGATCAGCCCAGAGACCAGCATGAGCCTGAGCAAGTTCGGCTTCCCTCTAGTACCCCTAGTACTGGTGGGAAATTGGCCCAAGGCACCCTAGACAGGGTGGCAGCACCAGCAAGAAGGACTTGGACCTTGGTCCCGGTGTCCCTGACAAGCCTGTTTCTTCAGCACCTGAGGGTGTGCTGCCTGGCTCTTAGCTTGGCTCCTGGTCCTGCCTCTCGGGAAGATCAGGACCCCGCTCCCTGCAGTTCTCTCCTCAGTCAAACAGGGGGACTCTGTCTTCCTTACTGCCTCCCCGAGAATCAAGAGACCCCAATGTGAGCGAAGGGGCCCTGCTAACCATTTTTTATGGAGCACCTACTACATGCTGGGCACCGTGCTATGCTCTGGACATGCATTAACCCATTTAATCCCCACCACAACCTCAAAAGCAGACCTCCTTCAGCCCATTTTGGAGATAGGGAAGCCAAGTATGGAGTAAAGTGTCTTGCCTAAGGCTATACAGAGAGTAAGTGGCAGCACAAAGCAATACATTCTCACCAGATGCCTGCGGATGGGAGGTGACATTTCTCGGGCTCCACGAAGTCACCTGAAGGACTTTCAGGGCTGTGCATACATGTGTCATAGTAACAGTGATAAAGCCCCGAACCTAACACTGACTGAGCCCTTACTCTGAGCCCAGCACTTTTCTAGGCTCTTTATACCTATCAACATAGGTGTAACAGGGAATTCTCACAATTGCCCCATTAGCTGGGGACTACTAACATCCCCAGTTTATAGATGGGGAAACTGAGACTTGGAGCTGTTCAGCAGCCTGCTCAACAGTCATGCAGCAAGGCAGTGCTGGGCCGGACTTGAACCCGGCAGCTCAGGCTCTTCACTGGCACAGCGCCCGGCTCCAGGGAAGTGCTCCCCGGAGATTAGTGAGGTTAACTGCTAGAGCCCAGTGGAGGGCCAGTCAGAGTGCTCCGTGACTCAGTCTCCTCATCTGTAAAATGAGCCTGAGGGTAACGTGCCCCGAGGGCTGTTGGGGGGAGCAGATGTGTGAACTCGTGTCCACTGCTCAGTGTGGCATCTGGCAGGTGGTCAGTGCCGGGAGCGTTCACCCGTGTCACTGGGTTCTTGTCACCGTGCACTGAACTGCTGACCCGTGTCACCTCATTGGGTCCTCTCAACAACAATGCGGAATGGGGGTTAATATCCACAATTTGCAGAGGAGGAGACTGAGGCTCAGAAAAGCATAGTGGCTTCCTCATGGTCACACAGCTAGTGAGGCGCCGAGCTGGGCCTGGAGCCAGGTTATCCTGCCCCAGCCATGCTCCCTGCCACTGTCCCCTCATCGTCTGACCCCATCTCCAGCCCAGACCCGTCCCTCCTTCCGGAGCTGAGCGCTCCGTTCTTCCGGGCTGCCAGAGGCCCTGGCTCCTCTGTGGGGCCAGGCCGTCCACCCTCCTCTCCCACCTGCTGTGGTCCGTGTCCACGGGCAGAGTGTGGCATCACTGTGCGTCTGTCATACCCGTGAGCCTCGGACACACGCTGCACCCACAAGCATGGGTGAGCCGTACTGCCATCAAGCCACAGGGATGTGACCTCAGTCAGCTGGGGCTTTCTGTGGGCAACTGAACCCTCCGATGAGAAGATTTCAACCCGGCCCCAGAGAGGCAGTCCGGCGCAGTGGTCGGGAGCCGGAGGGTGGAATCAGACTTGCAAGGAAATCTGCTCCCCTCTCCCTGGTGCTGTGGCCTTCAGCAAGTTCTCTCAATCTCTCTGAGCCTCCCTTCCTCCCCCCGCCCATCCACTACGGACCCTTCCCTGGCAAGGATGTCACGAGCACGAACGGAGAAATGCATGTAAAGGCTTGACCACCGCGCCTGGCACCTTCAGGAGGGAGAGCTTGTTAAAAACATGTCAAGGGCCACCTGGCTGGCTCAGTGCATGGGGCACGCGACTCTTGATCTCGGGGTCATGAGTTTGAGTCCCACATTAGGCGTGGAATTTAAAAAAAAATTAAAGAACACTTTAAGAGGCAGGGATGGGGGGCACCTGCGTGGCTTTGTCGGTTGAGGGTTCGACTCTTGGTTTCAGCTCAGGTCATGATCTCAGGGTCGTGGGATCGAGCCCGTGTCCAGCTCCCTGCTCAGTGGGGAGTCTGCTTGAGATTCTGTCTCCCTCTGCCCCTCCCCCGACTCTTGCTCTCTCTCTAAAATAAATAAATAAATCTTTAAAAAAAAAAAAAGGGACATTTCAAGAGTGTAGAATGGTGCCAGGGGCTGTGGGCTGGGGGAAAGGAGGAGATGCTGGTCTAAGGGCACAAACTTCCAGCTGTAAGAAGAATCAGTTCTGGGAGCTAATGGACAGCACGGTGACTATAAGAAACAATACCATATTGTATAATTGTAAGTTGTTAAGAGAGTAGATCCTAAATGTTATAACCACACATGCAAAAACAGTAATTATGTGAGAGGTTGGTGGTGTGAACTCACCTTACTGTGGTAATCATTTAGCAAAATATACACATGAATCAAGACATCACATCGTATACCTTAAACTTTCATGTTATTTGTCAATAATCTCTCAATAAAGTTGGAAAAAGTATTTCAATTCACAGAGTGGCTATGGGGCCAGCATGATGCTGGGTTCTGGGGCTCAAGAGAGGAACCTCTCAGGTCCCTGCCTTCCAGGGGCTTGGGGTCTAATGGGAAAAAGCATATTTTTTCACACAAGGATTGCCAGCTCCAGGCTGGAGCTCCTGGGTCCAAGCCCCCGGGTCAGGACTCAGCCAAGGTGACTCAGACCTAAGAAGGGGCAATGCCCTTCCCTTAACTTCTCTCCCCGTGATTTCACCTCCCAACAGTGAAGTGGCAGAATGCGTCCCTAAAGATTAGCGCACTTTTCAAACTTGAGAGGGCATAAGGAGATAACCAGGAGACTTTGTTAAAACTCACTTTACTGGGCACTCCACCCCTCTCCCCAAGATTCTGATTCAACAGGTCTGGGGTAGGGCCTGAGGATCTGCAGTTCTAACAAGCCCCCGGGTGATGCTGATGTGGCTGGTGTGTGGACCACACTTTGAGGAGCAGTGGATTCAGGACCAGAGAAGGAAGGGGACTCGTCTAAGGTCACACAGCAGCTAGGGGCTGGCATAAGAGCCTAGACTAGCTGAATCTTGATTGAGTATATTTTCCACCCACAACACCACTTCTCACAGCCCGGCTCCTGCAGAGACTGGCCCTCTCATCGGCCCAGGCTAAACTTCTGGAACCTGCAGGTCTGGAGTGTCTTGAAGCAGGGGTACAAGAAGTCGTTGGGGAGGTGCAGGGCTGAGGCTGCCCAGGAGCCTGTCCTCTCCTGAAGGCACTGGGGAGCCACAGAAGGACTGCAGTGGACAACCTGCTCCTCAACTAAAAAGCTTGTCATCTTGACAACACCTGTATGCCCCATGGTGCCCAGGGGAAACACAAAAGGAAGGTCAACCCCTAACACCTACTTGTCCACTCTGTGCCAGGTGCTTTTCATAGTGAACTCCTTTACATAGTGAACTCCTTTGACACTCATATGGACCCTATGAGGCGGGTATTATTATTATACCCATTTTATAGATGAGGAAATGGAGGCACTGACGTATGAAGTAACTTGCCCAGAGTCACACAGTTAGCAGGCAGCGGAGCTGGGATTTGAACCCTGGCCCACTCAATCCAACGTGTCCTTCCCTTTGTTGACTGTGGCTGATACGGGCTGAGCAGGGAGGTCTGGAAATCAGTGGTCATCAGAGGGCCCCTGAGGACACCCTGGTCCTGTTCCCGTCCTGTTGCTGCCAAGCGCACTCCGCCCGGCTCCCGCTGATTCACCTCGCCCACCACCACCCAGCCCGCCTCGGCTCCGGGAGCTCAGCTGTTGGTGGGGCAGGTCCCACACAGCCATGGGGGTCTGGGCTTGGTGGGCTTAGCTGGCAGGCTTGGGTTACAGACAGCTCACCCGGGCTCTGATCCCATAAGCCCTGTCACCCTGGGCGTGGCAAGGAGGCGGCATTTGCTGGGAAGATGATCAAGGCGGGCCAGTGGGGGCCAAGCAGGGCTGGCCTTTCTCCTGGAATCCGGGGGGATTGAGAAAAGGGAACAGCTGGATGTTCTCCCATCCCTCCTGCCGTCCACCGCCCACCCTGGGGTATCAGGTTTCCCTGTAAGTTGGTCTTCAGGGAATTCTGGTATTTTCAATTACCAGTCGGGCACGCCGGCAGGGGGCTGGGGTCAGTGGTGCCCTGTGACCCCTGCAAGGAGATGGAGCCCCAGGGAGCAAGCACAAAAGAGGCTTGTGGCTGAGAGGGGAAGGGGGAGGCCAGCCAGGCAGGGCCTGCTTGGCTGGAGCAGGTGGTCAGGGGCCCTGCTGCCCCCAGCGAGCCCTGGGGGAGTGTCCAGTCCCTTCATTAGCTGAGACTTGGGGAAGTAGCCTTCCCCATGTGCCTCCGTTTCCCCCTCTGGGCATGAAGGAGTTGAATGAAGAGGTCTCTCAGGGCCTTCTGGGACTAGGAGCCTTTGATGGGCAGGAAGACAGGAGGCCCGTGACCAGAGGGTGTAGGTTTGGGCTTTGCTCAGCTTCGTCTCCACAGCCCCGAGCTCTGAGGCAGGAAGGACACCCCCGAGAGTACTCGGCCTTTACCCTTTCACCGGTCAGAAGACCCCAGCAGCTTAGAGGAGTAGGGAGAAGTCGCTGGGCATTGGCAGTGTGAGACCCCCCACCCCAAGCCCCAGTCTCAGATCCCGCTGCCTCTGTGACATCTTCACTGCTGTCAACAGCACGCCGTGACTTCCCACTGCCCCCCAAATAACACACAGATGCTCCATGTGGCCTCCGGGCCCACCTGCCCAGCACCCACCACCTCTGTGCACGTGCCCCTCCACTCCCAAGTGCTGTCCACACTGGCCACCTTTCTGTTCCCAATCACACCAAGGTCATCATTCTTTGCTCAGGGCCTTGGCCCCACAGTGTTTCTGCCTGGATGCCCCTTGCCCCAGATCTCCCTGGCCCCCTTAGAGAGCCCTCCCTGACCACCCACCCCCTCCCCTCCCCTGCCATCCCACAGCGGCTTTCTTTGCTTTGCAGTGTTAACAGGGACCTTGTCTCTCTTGTTCAATCCCTTATCCCTAGTGCCTGGGATGGTGTGACCGTGTGTGGCTCAGAGTAAGCACTTATCCATATTATTGGAGGAAGGAAGGAGAAAAAGAAGGGTAAGGCTCTCCCCTTTTTTAGCACCTTCAGGAACCTGGCTGAGTCACTGACCTTGGGGGCTGGGGGCCAGGGGAAGGCAGTGCAGCTTCTGTGATGGGCACTAACCATTTGCTCTGCCTCAGACCCCGAGCCCACCTGTGATGTGACCTGCTGTGGTGGCCCGGAGCCTCTCGCTGACCAGCCGGCCTAAAATACCACAACAGGGCATCACAACTGCGCTTGCATTCTCCGGGACTCCTGGAGTTTCCAGTTGATAGCGGGGCCGCTGTTTTGACTGCGACAATACATTAAACTCCTGATGATCCAGCTGCAATTCTGGGTGACCTCATCATAACCGTCACAGCAGAATTTCCACAAATAAAACGCTTCCAGAAAATGGGCCTCAATTCTTTCTGATTGGACCAAACATTTGTGCTGTGCGTAGAAAAAGGAAAAGCTGAGAACTGGTGTCAAGGTGGCACTTTGCTATGAAAAAAAGGAGTTCTGTGGCCAAGAAAGGTAGAGAAACACAGAGTTCTAGACCCTTGCTTATGAGACCCACACTGTATACTCCTTTGTTCAAGGCTCTGAGAAGTCCTGCAGGGGAGAGACCCACTTAACCTGGCAGTCGAGTTCTCCTTTGGCTTCAGAACCCCTTTTTCATGTAATAGTTATTCATGTCTTTTGGAAGTAGCAATTTGCGGAACATATTTTTTTGGGGGGGAAAAACCCCCAAACAACAAAAATTGGGTCTAGGAGATACTGTCTTTTCCCTTGAACCCAAGAAAAGCTCCTGTTTGCGGTGGCTGTTCACCTGCTCATTCATTACTCCCTTGATTCAGCTTAGATTTAACAGCACCTTCTGGGCGCTACACAATCAGATGGAGTGAGGTTAATCATGTCTGTTTCACAGATGAGGAAAACGAGGGTCAGGTCAAGTCTCCTGCCTGAGGTACCTCAGCTCACAGGTGGGGTCGAGACCCAGACCTGCCTGACTCTACAGCCTGGGTTGGTTTGTTCTCCCTGATTTCTTGGCCTGAGCCATGCGCATGATCAGGGCAGGCTGAGGCCAGGCCCCGGGCTTGGTACCACGGATACATCCAATGGCCCACCTGCCCGTGGGATGCTGGACAGTCTTGATCTTACCTGTGGCTGCTGGATGGGACCCAGTCCTAGCCCAGCACCTGGACTAGCAAGGTGGTAAGAGCCTGAGCCTCAAATCAGGTAGCCCAGGCAGCATATCTCGCCCTTCAGTGCCTCCGGTTCTCCTCTATAGAATGGGGACAGGGCATGGATGTTGGGAGGTTAAATGAAAACCTGCATGTCACTTGCTTAGCACAGGCTTAAGTCCAGAGTCAGGGGCCAGGGGACGTCTGCCATATGGAGCTGTCTGGGCCACTCGGAATCTTCTGAATCTTTTTATTTTTTAAAAAATTTTACTTATTTATCTTAGGTAATCTCTACATCCAATGTGGGGCTCGAACTCATGACCCTGCGATCAAGAGTTGCACGCTGTCCGACTGAGCCAGCCGGGCGCCCCTGGGCTGCTCAGACCCATAAGCAGCACTGTGAGTAGCTGAGTGGTGGTGATGGTGGTGGTGGAAGGGAGGAGATGCAGCATTCATTCAGGGTTCAGATCCCAGCTCTCTTATGCCCCAGAGACTGTGTGACCTCAGGCAAGTTACTTTCCTCTCTGAGCCCAGTTTTCTCACCTGCAAAATGGGATGTGGCAGACATGACTTACTGCCCGCCCAAATATCCATTCTTTCTTTCTCAAATTAACAAAATCTTGGTTCTTACCTAGGCACATTATGCCCCCCAAAAGACTATATTTTCCCCAAACTCTCTGGTAGCTACAAGTGGCCATGTGACAATAGGATTGCCAATGAGATATAAAGCTAATGTAATATGTGGGACTTCCAGGAAGTCTCTCTTAAAGGGAAGGGCCTTCTCATTCTCCTTCTTTCATCCTGCTGCCTGGGACATGGATGTGATAGCTGGAGCTCTCGTAGCCATTCTGGCCCATAAGAACAAGAAGCTGTGTGCCGGGGAGCTTGGATCCCTGATGATTCCACGGAGTTGCCCAAACTCCCATCTTCTGACATCCTTTACATATAAGAAAAATAAACTTCCATTTTGTCTAAGCCACTATGGTAGACTGGTTGTATTATTACTATTTTTTTGAAGATTTTATTTGTTTATTTGACAGAGAGAGAGAGAGAGAGAGAGAGAGACAGCAAGAGCGGGAACACAAGCAGGGGGAGCAGCAGAGGGAGAGGGAGAAGCAGGCTCCCCGCTAAGCAGGGAGCCCGACGCGGAACTCGATCCCAGGACCCCGGGATCATGACCTGAGCCGAAGGCAGACGCTTAACGACTGAGCCGCCCAGGCGCCCCTGGTTGTGTTATTAATCACCTCCTTATATCTTCACTCTTTGCCCTGTAACTTGTGTCATCCTGTCCCCCAACTTTGGGCTGAGCCATGCAACTTGCTTTGGCCAATGGGATATTAGCAAACATGATCTAAGCAGAGGCTTGACAAGCCCTTGCATACATCTGCTGGCTGTCTTGGTTCCCTGTGATTGCCACAAGAACATGCCCAGGCTGACCTGCTGAAGAAGAGATACGCAGAACAGAGTTGTTGCCCTAGGGGTCCCAGCCAGGACCATCCTGACCATCTGACAGCAGCCAACCCCAAACATGTAATAAAGCCTTGAAAATATCCAAAGATCTGCTGAGTGACCCAGAATAGATGGGAGTGCAAACCCATGAATGTACCCCCACCAGGACCCGCCCGGCCGATCCGGAGCCCCGTGCTAGAAAAATGCTTCCTGCTTTTATGCTGTTGGTGTGGTTGATTGTCCAACAGCATTACTGTGGCAGCAGCTATCTGTTATTTTTCTTCCTATTCTATGCAGCCAAACTCAATCTTAACTGATACTCTAGGCCGGCAGTGCCTTCCCTGCAGAAAGCTTGGGGGGATCAAAAAGGCCGATGTGTGCGGAGGGCTTAGCCTGGGGAGGAAAGTGCCCTCTTGCTCTCCCTTCATTTCTCCAGGCCTGGGTCTCACCGGGGGCTCTCTCGGCCCATCTTCCTCTGATTCTCTTGGCCCCCAGGGAGAGAAGTAGGTGAGTAAGTACATGCTCAAGCGAGTTCTAGAGACTGAGCCACTGTATGCCTGTCCCCCAGGAGGGCAGGAGGATCAGAGGAAAACACACTGGCGGAAGGGGCTTTGGAAAGTTGAAAGTCTTTCCATGTGAAAGCCATGCGGAGTCCTGGACGGGGGCCGTGACACCTGGCCGGGGTGTTGGAGACTGGTTCTACCACCATCTGCTGGGTCATCTCGGACAGCCACTTAGGAACCTCTCTGGGCCTCAGTTTTCCTCTCTATAAAAAAAGAGGTGTGCACTCCAGGGCCCCTGACAATGCTGATGTGCTTTAATTTGGCTTATGTTACCTTCTGCAATAGGCAGAATGATGACCCCCAAAGATGTCCACATCCTGATCCCAGAATCTGTGACTATGGTACCTTCCACAGCAAAAGGGCTTTGCAGATGTGATTAAGGTCATGGTCCTCGAGATGGGGAGATGATCCTGGATTATCCAGGTAGACCCAATATAACCTATCGAGTCCTTAAAGGAGGAGAAGCTTTCAAAGCCGAGAGTCAGAGAACCAGAGGGCTGGAGCGTGAAGAGGGCTTGAACCCCTTTGTAGCTTCTGAGATGCAGGAGCCATGTGCAAGGACTGGAAAGAGGGCACCTCAGGCCAAGGGCAGTGGCCAGTCGGCAAGGACAGGGACACCTCACTCCTACCATCCCAAGGCACTGAGTTCTGCCGACACCTGAACGAACAAGGAAACGGATCCTCCCTTAGAGCCGTCAGAGAGGAACGCCGCCCGGCCAACAGCTTGATTTGGGCCTGTGAGATCCAGACTAGGCTTCTGCCCTACAGAGCCGGGAGGCAGGAACTGTGGCTCGTTCTAAGTTGCTAAGTTTGTGGCATTTTGTTATAGCAGCAAGAGGAAACGAAGACACTTTCTGGTTTCATTTGAAGCCTAGCTGCCACGTCTCATCCACGGACTATGTGCTGGGTGCTCTGTCTACATTATTGCTGATCTGGCCACCATCCAGCAAAGCGGGAATGATACAGGTCGATGCCCATTCTGCAGGCGCGGACCCTGAGGCTGGGGGAAGCGAAGCCTCCCATGTAGCCTGGTCACGCAGTGAAGACAGGGCCGTGCTGGATGAGGGCTGAGCCCAGCACTGATGACGCCTTTTTGCCCACACAACCCGCTAGGACGGGACAACAGGGGATCTTCCTAACTAGTCAATCTCCTGTTCAGTTCTGGCGATGCCAAACACTGCCTTTGCCACCCGGGCCGTGGTGTGCGCTGGCCCCTGCTCACATCCTGCCCCGCCTCTGCAGAAGGCCAGCACTGGGCCCCCAGTCTGCCACCGCCTGCCTGGTGACTGGGGACAAGTCGCCTGCCCCTCGATGCCGTACTTTCCTTACCCGTGAGACAGGATAATGATAGGACCCACCTCCTAGCATTATCGTGAAGATGTATCGTCAAGGACTCGGGATAGTGTCTGGCACGTAGTAAACGAACCACGGGAGCCATTATTATGATTAGGGGGAACACAGAACGATCTCTACTTTCTGACCGCCTGCCTGTACCAGGCAGCCTGGGAGGCACCTTGAGACATGAGCTCAAAGCCTCCCAGCAGTCCCTCAAGGAGGGGTGGTGACGCTCACGAGGAGATGCATTCAGACGTGGGCTAAGTGACTTGTCTAAGGCTGTGTGCCAGTGAGCAGCCAGGCTTGATTCAAAGCCAGGTTTGTTTGCCAGATTCCCAAACCCAGACCCTCCCCACCCCTGCTGGAACTGGGCAGAGGTGCGGCTGCCCGGAGCTTGCTCCGGGTGAGACCATGTCCAGCGCAGCCCTGGAGGGCAGCCAAAAGGACTGGACACGGCCCTGAGGATGAGCCCCACGTTACTGAAATGCTGCACGCGCCCCCTGGTCTGCACGGCTGTCTCCGCCTTGTGATTTCGATCTTGGCTTAAATGCCACCTCCTCAGAGAGTCTCTCTTCTGATGCCTGCCCTGAAGGTCTCCCTCCTCCCTCCCATCCCCTAGGTTGTCTGGTTTGTTTGTGTCAAGGACCAGAGACTCTGGACAGCAGCCTGAATCCCGGGGCTGCCCCTTGCCAGCTGAGTGACACTGGGTGTGTGCTTGACCTCTCCCCACGTCGTTTTCCTCTTCCGTCAAGTGGGGATGTGCAGCCCAGCCTGGCCTCCTCTCTCCAGGGGCCCCTGAGAGGACGCATGAATACGGGGCGGAAAGGTGTTCTGGAATGGTGGAGTGTGGTTCAGAGGTGACAGGATGGCTTTATGAAGTCAGAAGACAGCTCTGGCCCCGGTGAATGCCAAGGGAGTGTGAGCAAGGCCCAGCCACTTGCCCAAAAGGAATACTTTTTCCTTTTAAGGCAATGAGTTAGATATTTATATATTGAATTTTAGGGTCTGATTAAAACCGACCACTGAATGCATTTGTCTGGAAATCAAGTCCCCAGCCTTGCTTTCCAGCCTGTCGTACTTCTCCACACCCCACCTCACTCCACGCTTCTCTGAGCCCTTCTGCAAATGTTCACTGAGCATTTGCTGTGGTGCACCCCTGGCCAGGTGCCGGGAAAACCGTGGTAAGTAAGGAAAAGCAGACCCATTGTGTACCACCACACGCTGATGGCAGGGGAGACAGACAGGAATGGCATGATCAAAGACTTAAGGCTAAAATCTCAACTAGGGAGGCTTGAGGGCCACGGTGCTGGGGGTGTGTGATCAAGTGAGGAAGGTCAATAAAAATGAGCTAAGGTCTGAAAGAAGGGTGAGGAGAAAAGCAATCCAGGCAGAGGGACCATGTGTGGAGGCACCTTGTGCTCAGGAGGAACAGAAAGAACTCTCCCTCCAGCCTACCGCCTGCACTTCCCTCTCCTGGGACACCTTCTCCCTGCATGATTCCATCTCTGCTTCTTCTAAGCATCTCCATTCTGCAAAGCCAAGCTCAAATGCCTCTTCTTCCAGGAAGCCTTCCAGGATTTGCCCTTTTCCCATTCCCTAGGAGGCAATGCTCTCTCCTGCTTGTGATCTCTCTCCCCTCCCCGATACCTCCTTGGGCCCTCATTCATGGCATCTTGTATGTAGATGCTGTGTCCATGTCTCATCTTCCCAACCAGGGCATAGATCGTCAAGGGCAGAAACTGTGTCTTCTGCAGTGTAGACTTGCAGTCCCCTAGCTCTGGGTTTAAATCCTAGTTGAGGCCACTTAGTCGTGGCTCCACCTCTCTGGGTCTCTGTTTCCTCATCTGGCAAAGGGGAATAAGGTGGTGAGGGCGTGGTGTGGCTGCATGGTCCCCAGCTGGGCTCTGACCATCTGAGAAAGAGTCGGTTTGTCAAGGGGCTTGAAACAAAAAGGAAGGAGAAAGGTATTTATGATCCAGAAAGCCTCAGGGCTTTGAGGTCAGACAGGGGCTTAGACCTGAGTTTCCCAAATCTGCCAGATGGTAAGAACTCTTGAGCCACTCGTTAAACATGCAGATTCCCAGGACCCACTTCTGAAATTCTGATTCCACAGGTCTGGGGTGGGGTCCAGGAACCTATGTTCTGGAAAAGCTCTCGTATCATTCTGATGCACAATGTGGTGGAAAAATTGAGGCCCCGAGGGAGGCAGTGATTTCCACGAGTGTGATGGGTTGGATCAGTTTTCTCAGTTTTGCCTCTTGGAACAGGATTATGTACCCACACCCCTTGCCAAGTCACTCTGCAGGGTTCATTTGCTGTGGGTGACTGTGCCACAGGCAGAGGAGAGGCGTGTATTTGTGTGGCATGGCTTGGCATGGATGCTTGCACCCCAAGCATTCACCATGACAGAAACAAGCCTGGGTGGCGGCTGGTTCAAGGGGAATGGGAGACATATGGAACAGACTGAATCCAACCCACATTCTGGAGTCATGCCCAGCCCAGAGAGCCCTGCTGCAGATTAGCTAAACCCTAGCTGCCCCCCAGACGAGCGAGTGAGAAAATAAATATTTATTGTTGTAAACTGCTAAGGTTTGGGTGGTTTTGTTATGCAGCATTATTGTAGCAATAGCTGACTGATACACTGAGGTCACACAGCAAATGAATGGCAAAGCTGGAATTCAAACTTGGGTCTGAATCCAGTGCTTGTTTCTCACTGCTTCTGTCTTTCAATTCTGAGGACCTCCCCCTTTTCCCCCACCCCTGCACCTTCTTTTCTGGAAGCCCTTCACTTCCACTCCATCCCATCTTTGTTCTCTGGGAACTTCCAGCTCCAGAAAGGAAGGGTCCACTTCAAGCAGCCCAGACTCTATTCTTTGCTACTAATAAGCTGAGGCTTCTTGAGTAGATAGTTCCACCCTCAGGGCTCCTGCATGGGTGTAGAGGAGGTCCCTAGAGCCAGGGAAAGAACCCCCACCCCTCTACCCCCTGGAGCCTGTGGGGGGAGTAGGGAGCCTGGGCTTCCCTAACTCAGGGCCTCACAGCTGAGGCTTTCTAATCTGTTAGGTGTCTTTGCCAACAGCTGTTGGCTTTTGAGGGTTCTCTTGGATTGCCTGCCTTGAGTCTACTCCCTCTGGACCCCACTCTGAGCGGGGCTTAAATGCACCTATGACCCTGCAAGAACAGCAGGCCCATGCTCACAACTATGTCTCGGCTACAGCAAATACCACAAACACTCACGAACAAAACCACACTCCTTCTCGTACACAAACACACGGGACAGGCAGGAGCACATTCAGGCATACAAATTCATGCTCAAACACACCCCGTTCCAAGCCCCTCGGATTCAGACACACCCATGCTCATGAATGCATGTATAAATAAGAAGCCACATGGCCACAGAACATGTGATTCCAATCATAAACACATGGTCACCCAAACACATACAGTGACACACCCACACATTCTTATAAATACACTCACTCACATGTACCATCAGACCCATAGTCACACTCGAGTTTCCGTGGACATACCCTGGATTGGGCCCAAGCACTGGAATCTGGTAGACCTAGTTAATTCCTGTCCCTTACCCTTCCTGCTTTGTGACTCAACTTCTCTAAGCATCATCTGTAAAACGGGGACATGGATGCCTCCTATTCAAGGGGGCCAGGGGTATGCAGTGAGGTCATGTATAGACTGTACCCCTCAACCTGGAGCTGGTTGGCTCCTCTCTTTCCATATTCTTGTTCATGCCCTTCCTCACTCTCAAAAGACATTTCTATCACTCCCTTAAACATTTTATTAGTCCTTTAAACTGCAGGCCAAATCCCACCTCCTCCAGTAAGCCTTCCTAGACCTCCATCTCTGGATCCCCTGAGCACTTACTGTGTGGGCCCCATTTGACATTCAAAAGATAAGGTGGGTAGCCCACTCACTTTCTCTCCTGGGGCCTGGCCTCCCTTGGCTCTTCCTTGGACAGGGCCCAGACCATGCTCTCAATAAAGGCTTGGCAAGGGTTGTTGAGTGAATAACTGAGGGCCACACTCACAGTTTTCAATCCACAGGTACCATGTGGTCCTTGAAAATCTCATGTGGTCCTTGGTTGGGGGATGAGGCTGGGAAGTGTCACAGGTGACCCAGGGGACAGTGGTCTCAGTGGAGAGAAGGGGCCAGAAGCCTAAGAGGAGTGGACTGAAGAGGGAATGGCGATAGTAGTGAGACTGCAACGTTTGACAACTCTTTTTGCCACGAAAGAAGCAGGGCAGAAGATGGAGGGTGACGTGGGGTCCCAGAAACGATTATGCAAGGTGAGCAGAGGGAGAAAAGCTTGCTGGAGCTGGACTGAGGTGGGCTGAAGGCTCCCAGGAGGTGCCTGTGGAAACTGCTAGATATCCACTGGCTGTCTCCCCACCGCCCACTGGGAAAGGATCACATCGCCCAGCCTCCTTTGGGGCTTGGTGAGGCCATGTGACCAGGTTCTTTCCAGGGGCCCGTGCCCAGAAGGGATGGGCTCCACTCCTGCCTCCCTGGGTCCATCTCTCTCCCACCCTTCCTGCAGACAGGCACACCTGTGCCTCAGCTTCCACCACGCACACAGGCGGGGAGCGTGGGGCTTGCTAACGCCCACGGAAGAGCCCGGGTCCCCGAATCTCCAAGTGGATCGGACCTACCCACGAGCCTGGACTGCTCACCCCTGGGCTCTTCCCTGAGAGAGGCCACCAAACACCGGGCCTTTTTGTTAGAGTAGCTGCACGCTTACCTTCAAGAGCACACGTTCACCAAACAACAGCAATTATCATAAACACCACGGCAACGGAGAGGTGACGCGTACTCTCCCAGAGGAGTTCGGGCTTCGAGAAGCGGAAGCCACTCCACAGAGGGGAGGGATGCTCGGAGCGGGGCCGGCAGGGTTCCCGTTCGGGTTCCCGGCCCTGCTCCCCCGGAGCGGGCATCTCAAGTGCTTACCCGCCTGGTTGGTGGTGATGTTCACGGAGGCGAACTGAGGGGAGAAGGGGCTCTGGTCGGTGACGCCGTTCACCGCCTGGATCTCGAAGGTGTACTGCGTGTGGGCCAGCAGGTCGCTGACGTAAATGCGCGGCTCGGTCAGGCCCAGCTGGCGGGGCGCATACTGCACGTTGTCCCCGCAGCGGGTGCAAGCGCCCCGGCCCGAGCCACAGCTCTTGCAGATGATGTTGTAGACCAGGTCCTCGCGGCCCCCTGAATCGCGGGGCGGGGTCCACTCCAGCATGAGCGAGGTCTCGTTGACGCTGGAGATCACCGCCTGGGGCGCCGAGGGGATGGCTGAAGGTGGGGAGAGGTGTCGGTCAGTGGGGGCTGCGGAGGTACATTCCCAAGAGATGGCTCTCCGCCCGCTGCCCTGGCTCCAGCCCAGGCCCCCAAAGGCTTCCTTCAAATCCCTTCTCCCCTCCATCCCCCTGAGAGATGCTTCTAGAATATAACTCTCCTCTTGCTGCACATCTGCTTAACGCTTTCCCCCTGGACTCCCACCTCCTCGGTGTTTGTTACTAGGGCCGGTCTTTGTGTGTTGGGGATCATACCCACCTGGTATCTCTTTCCCCTTCTTCCTTCTAACAGAACCCAATTTTATTCAGGGTGGTAAGATGTCCAGCTAGGAGACTAATTTCCTAGGCTCCTATGATGAAGGGCTGGCCATTGATATACTGCAGAAGTTGTTGGTCAGGACTTTTTCTTAAAAGGACACCACCGTAAAATGTCCCTTTGTCCCTTTCCTTCTTCCTCTGTCTAGAATGTGTGTGATGGCTGGAGCTTCAGCAGCAATGCAGGACTGTGAAGTGACCCAAAGGATAGAAACCACACACTGAGGATGGCAGCCCAGAAAGAGTGAGCCAGGTCCCAGAGAACCCCATGGATTTGCCGTAGTATCCCAGGACTGCCTATCTTCGGGGTTCTGCTATGTGAGAGAATAGAGTCCTACGGTTTAAGCCACTGGGGTCAGCTCCCTGTTGCTTGCAGCTGAATTCCATTCCTGTCTAAACAGGAGATGGTAAGATTGCCCTCCTAGTCACTCCTTTCTTAGAGAACCTTGGCCTGAGATTCAGGCGGCCGCTGCCAGGTTAGAACACTGGGCAGGCTTTTCTGTCACACCTGTGTTGGTTCTCCTTCTGCCAAGCCTCCCATTCACCATCCCTTTGTGAATTGAGACCTTGACTTTATCCTCCATGTGACTGGCAGGAGGAGGTACGGAGCCAGATGTCAGCTCCACGGTTGCTGCGCGTTGGCAGGGCAGCGACCCCAGGAACGGCCCTTTTCCAACCAGTTTTTCATTACCCCTCCCACCAGGTGATGGGCCGCTCCCCACTCAAGAAAGGCTGGCTGGAGCCGAGCTTTCTGCAGGGGGACTCAGGATGCAGTGGGCCATCGCCCTCCAGGGGCCCCGAGCGTACTTGTGCAGGGCATGTCGAGGGGGTCCAGGTCTGCTCTGTAGTAGCCGTTGCGGCAGACACAGTTGGTCGCCCCTTCTGAGGTGGTCCGGCTGTTGATAGGACAGTGCGTGCAGGCCTCGTCCCCTTGGTTGGCCTTGAAGGTTCCAGATGGGCAACCTGGGAGAGAAGACAAGGAGAGTCGCTGGGGAAACCAGATCAGGACTCAGGGCCACAAGGCATGGGGAGACCAGGTAGTCTCCTGGAGGGGCCATGAAGGGCAACTGTTGGGAAATCCCGTCTCCTAAGGCTCTTGGGGGTCTCCAGGCTCCAACAAGGCAGTCCTATCTGTGCTCAGAAGGTTCCAGGCTACCTGGTTTCTTGTCTCTGAAGCTGTCTATGGGTTCAGCGGGATCCCTAGCAATCCCTCTTCACCTTTTCCAGGTTGGCTGTGGCACCGCTTCTAGGGTGAATCCTGACTTACTCTGAAGACTCTGAAGAGGTCTGGGGCAGGACCCAGGGCCCAGTCTTGCTCACTGATGGCTGGCTGAGCCCTAATTCTTGTAACTAGATTCCTGGCTTCCAGAGGATTGTGATGATTACGTTACAGCAGGAAAGTCCTAGCACAGTGCAGGCCACATAGAAATGCGATGTTATAGAGCAGAAAAGAACACGGTCTTTGGAAGTAGACAGACCTGGGTTTGAGTCCCAGCTTGGCCTTGTGCTAGCCGTGGGGCCGTAGACAAGTGGCTTAACCAGGCCGAGACTCAGTTTCCTTATTTGTAAAATTATGATCCTAAGACCCATTTCTGAAGGCCACTGGGGGAGTTTGGTCCAGTGTGTAAGGCACATGGCAGGAGGCCTTGCACAGTATAAGGTGCCCAAGGAATAGTAGCTGTTAATTACAGTAGGTGTTGGATCAATTTATTTCACCAAAGGGAGCCTGCAGTACCAGGGACAGCCTGAGGAGGGAAGTGTTTGCACTGGATGGGCATTCAGCAATCTGGGACCTTCCAGGGGCTTTGGCCTTCTTCCCTGCTCTGGGAGGATGCTCAGGACGTAGGTTCAGGCCCTGCAGCTCAGGGCTTAGGTTCTACAAGCAAGGACCACTCCTGTGTGGACCTGTGTGCAAATCCACCCTACCCTAGCCCGGGGCTGGGCATCAGGAGGCCTGGGGTCCAGGCCCTGCCCTTTTCCTGGCCTCAGTTTCTTCTGCTGCTTACTGGGGTTCATCATCCCAGCTCTGCTGTGGAGCCTGTGGAGGAGAGATCACGTAAGGGGTAAGTGAGAAGGTGGACAGGGACGCGCTTTGCAACGGGCAAGTTCCTCGTTGGGGTGAAAGGCGGCTAAACCACATACAGGCCAGGGCGGTTCACCTGGATCACATTCCAGGCCTGTGCGCTCTGTCACCTCTGGCAAGCCACATCACCCCTCGGAGCGTCTGTCTTCTCACATGTAAATGGCTAACATCAGTTTCCCTAAATCATTTTTCCAGCCCCAGCCTTCCAGCTTATCCTCCGTGTTCAAATCTTAGCAAACTGCCCTCCCCTCAACCCCTCAACGAGCTCCAGCCTCAGAGGCACCCCTGCCCCTGGTGCTTAAATTACTCGAGTTCAGAAAGTTTACTCCCCTGCCACAATTATTCATCAAGGGGTCCCCTGGCCATGCTCTTGGCTCCCTCAGGATGGGAGCCACGTCTGTTCATGGCTCCTTCCCCTGTGCCGAGCACAGAACCCGGCACTCAGCAGATGCTCCATACATACATCTTGAAGTTGCCTGCTAAAGTGGGAAGGGCTTGGGCTTTGGGGATCATGTGAACAGAAAGGCAGTGAAGAATGGTGGTTAGTGTGCAGGCTGCTTGGCAAATCCCCAATCTGCCTGTGCCAGCAGTGTGACCTCGGGCCAGTCACTGAAGCTATTTCCTTATCTGCAGAATGGGCACAAGAGTATCTACCTCCTACAATTGTTGCAAGGATTACATTGGTTAAATTGGGGCAAAAATACCTAGAACAGTTCCTGGCATTACTGAACTGTATCTGGTTCAAACACCAATCTGCTGGGTGACCTCAGACAAGTAGTTCAACCTCTCTGAGCTGAAGTTTTCTTATTGGGATGAGAGCATCTACCCCATAAAGTGGCCATGGGGACCCCATGCGATGGACAGTGTCTGGCGGGAGGCAGGGGAAGAGGTTGTAGTTACAACTCAGGGCTTGCTGGATAAAACAAGCACTCAGTGTATACGCCCCAGACAATTCTCCCTGGGATGCTAGAAAACAGCACCCTCCCCCTGGGGCCCTAGTTTACCTGCCTTTTGGAGGGGGCTTCCAGAAGGTGGCAGCCAACTTAATAAAGACACTGACTGATGCCACCCTGACCAGGCCCCATGGGGATCTCGAGTCCAGCTCCAGTCCAGTCTTTAAGGAACTATAGGCAAGAGCAGAGTCAGGACTTTGATAGAACCACCCAGGGTCTCGTGACTCCAAGGAGGATGATGAGTGCTCTGGGGGTTATTAAGTCTTTCACTGGACAGATGGGGAAACCAGGGCTTCAGAGTGTAAATATGAAACATCCAACATTTATTGAGTTCGTATGAAATCCTGGCACCGTCCTAAGGATTTAACCCATAGTAACTCATCCAGTCCTTACCCAGCCCTGTGATGGAGGGAAGGTTATCACTCCCATTTTCAGATGGAGGCGTGAAGGCACAGAGATGGGAGTCAGTTGCTAGGATGTGAGCTTACAGCGGCTCGGTCTCAGGTGGTCTGACTCTAGAGGCTTCCCTAACCACCACACACACTACCCTGTGCAACCTGCGTTCTTGTCAATGGTCCATGAGCGCTGAGCGGGGATTGGCAGCTCTAGTTCTGGGGGCCTGCCCAGGGCTCTCGCCACTTTGCTCCACTGGTTTTGGGGTCCTGAGTGCTCCTGTCCTCTGCTGGCTGGCTGAAGAGGCAGCCCACTGTCTTGGCACGATCCAGTCAAGACATGCAGCCCGCAGCTCTGGCTCAAGTTAAGCAGATGACGTCTCTGAGCCTCAGTTTGCTCTCCTGTAGAATGGGGGTACAGGGCTCCTGTGGGGATCTAGGATCATCCTAATAGATGCCAAAAGGTTTTGTTCCTAAGATCGGGACCCTCCTGGCTCCCTTTCAGGCAAGAGCCTGTCCAGCTTAGCACATCTCTTCCATCTGCTGGCAATTCCCTGGGCCCAGCTGGTGGGTGGCTGCCTACTCTCCCCTCCAGCCCCTCCATCTGGGCCGCCTTCCTGGCTGTCCTCTCTTGTCACCATGTCCTGGCCCCATCTCAGACTCCCCGGGCTGCCTCCTCCAAAAGCCTTCCTGCAGTAGGTGTGCTGCCCGGGCACCCCTCCACCTTCCCACTGGGCATCTGTGGTTTCTCTATCTATCAGCCGGTGCTTCACCAAACCTGTTCTTTCATCTGGGAAGGTGACATCACTCTCCACCCAGTCACAGGAACTCTGGATGCCTCCTCCCTACCCTCAGCCCCTGCTGCCAATTACCAGGTCTCCCCCCCGCCACGCCCGTAGCAGTGCCCCATCCTGGCTCTTCTCTGCAGCTGTTCTACCCCTGCGGGCATCCAGAAAGCTCTTCCTACCGACTCCTTAGCCTCGCGTGGCCATCTGGCCTCCTCCTGCCCACCCCTACCCCCCCACCCAGCTTTCTAAAGTCCACACTTTCTGTGTCACTTAAAAACCCACAATGGCACACAACGGAATATTATTCGGCCATAAAAAGGAATAAAGTTCGGATACACACCACAACATGGATGAACCTTGACGACATTGTGCTTATGAAAGAAGCCAGGCACAAAAGGCTACATAGTGTGTGCTTCCATTTATAGAAAAGTGTCCAGAATAGCCATCTATAGAGATAGAAGTAGATTAGTGGTTGCCAAGGACTGGGGAGAGCAGAGAATGGGGAGTGACTGCTAATGGGGAATAGGGTTTCTTTTTGAGGTGATGAACGTGTTCTAAAATTGGTTGTGGGGATGGCTGCACAATTCTGTGCATACGCTAAAAATCACCGGATTGTACGACTTAAATAGCTGAATTCTACAGCATGTGAATGATGTCACAATAAAACTGCAATTAAAAAAATCTGCAATAGCTCCCCAAACTCCTCAAGGCCCCCAGAACCCCAGGGTGGGCACCTGCCCATCTCTCAGCCCCCACCACCCCAAGCCTCGTTTCCCCCTGCTCCACACAGTCAACCATGTATGGTGCCCACCCCAGGCCCACCTCCACACCTCTGGCCTCTGCACGTCCTGCCCTCACTCCCTGCAATGCCCTCCCATTGTTATCAAACTCCTACAACCCTTTAAGACTTGGTGGCAGGTACCACCTCTTCCCAGAAGCCTTTCCTAAGTCACCACTCAGGGGCGAGGTGCCTATTTTAATTCCTTACTCATGAATGTGTAAGTGCCTGGCTGGACTGTCAACTCCCAGTAAGATGCCGGGTACCCAGTGGGTGATGGAGGGATGACGTGATGAGCTGGAAGGGCATCCAGCTCAACCACCTTGTGTGACACTTGAGGGAATGGAGGCACAGAGAGGAGCAGGCCTACGTGGCTCTTCGGCAGCAGAGGCAGATTCTGATCCCAGGTGTCCTGTGTAACTGTGGGGTATAAGGGGCCTCGGCTCCGGTCGGCCACCTCTCGGCCCACAGAGAGATCTGGAACAGCTGCCTGCCCTCAGTACCCAGTGCGCCAGGGGCCGTGCTGCTCTGTTTCTCACCTGGGAGGGCATCTAGTCCTGCCAACGTGTGGGTTTCAGGCACAGAACTGGGAAGTAACAGACATGCAAGGTGTGGGTGCGGTCAGAGTCTCTGAGTGGGTCTCCCTGCCCCACTTTGGCCTCCCCGCTAATCCCCCACAGTCGCTGGGGAGATCTGATTAGCATGAATCGGACCCACCACACTCTGCTTATTTTAAACTCACCCGGGGCTCCCTGAGGCACTGAGGACTACCCCACCCCCCAGCCCTGGCCCATAAGGCCCGCCAGACTGGCTCTGTGGTCTTCCTGTCACTACTGGACGCTCCCCTGGCTCAACTGTGCTCCAGCCCCACGGTGGGCAAGCGGTGTCCCTGCTTCCCATGGCTGATCTTCTTCCTTTAGGCCCCCACTTAAACGTCACCTCCTAGAGAGGCCCTCCCTGACCACCCTGGCCAGAGGGCTTCTCTCATGACACTCTGTCTCAGTCTCTGTTTCCTTCGTCGACCCTCGTCACAAGTTGTAATTATATTAGAAAACAGCTTATAAACTGTGGGCTCTTTTCTCTGCCTTGGAAGGGGAATAGGAACCAGGTTTGTCCGGCCCTCATTGGTTCCCTAACTCCTGGCAGACTGGTGGGAACACAGTGGGTGCTCAATACATACGTTTGTTGGATGAACGAATATGCCCCTTATGGGTGTCCCGAGAAAATACGTGGCCAGTGAAGGCCACGTTCGGTGCCGCGATTACCATGTCAGTTTCATCAGGCCATGTGGCTGCTCAGATCCCGCTTTACCTCTCGTCTTCACTCCCCACGGGTCATCCCAGGAGCCTGTCTACTATGGTGACAACGCATCCTGCTTTTCAGACTGGAAGTCCCGTGTCTCAGAAATGTCCTCAGTCTCTGGCAAGCCTCTGGTACGCGTCTCTGGGCCCATCTGTTACCCCCTTTCACCTGTTTGCAGTTCCCTAGATGCCCCGGCCACACACACACACACACACACACACACACACACACACACACACACACGCCCCTTTGCCTGAATGCCCTTCTCCGCATCAATCTGCCCCCTGGGACGGGGGTCTGACATGGATGCCTCTGGGAGGCCCTCCTCCACTTGCTAGAGCAGACACCTCCGACCTCCACTCAGTACCCCAGACACATGCTCTGGGCAGTAGTGTGCTGGTACGTGGCTGTCCGCTGTGGGGAGGGGGGAAGCCCTGATTTGTTGTTTGCCCATTTCTGTGGCGTAAAGACTCCCACCTGGGAGTCTCCAACCTCCCACCACTCCCACCAGGGCAAATTTCAAGCTACCCACCTGACATAACTGAACGTTGGGTTGGGAAGAAATGAGCATAGTCAGCTCTTGTCAGCCAAGCTGGCACCAACTGGCTCCATCCTACCACGGACCTAACCTGTATGTGACTCATCTCTGTGCTGACCATTGGTTGGTGAACCCTGGCTGGGGGAGGGGCTGGGTCTATAATCTCCACATCCCTAGCACCTAGTGCAAGGTGTGGCACATAGTAGGTGCTCAGGCAGCTCAGTTTGCTAAATGAAGGCAGGTCCGTCTCCCCAAGTGGATAGTGAGGGACTCGAGGGCCAGGGCCGTGGGTCCGATAGGCTGATATGCACACAGAACACGCAGCAGGTACTATGTAAATGTCATCTGTTATTACTCATCCAGCAGGCAGAGACAATCCTAATTCCATTTACCATGTGCTTTCCAGGTGCTGAGCCCAATGCAGGTGATTTGCATGGATTCTTTCATGAAATCTATGTGACTACCCGCTGAAGTGGTATCATTATCACCCCCCCCCCCATTTTACAGATGAGGAAACTGATGCCCTGAGGGGGGCAAAATGTGCCAAGACAGAGCTGAGGTTTGACTCCGTGTCTTTGTGATTCCGAAGATCTCATTCCCAGGTACTCCTGGACGTAGAAATTATCGGGTGGCCTGAATGTCAGTACTGAAGATCATGCGGTCAGGCCTACGAGGGGACAGGGCTTGCTGGGTAACTCAGCAAGACAGAGGTAAAGCTTGACCCCCACACACAGGACCTGGGACCGAAGCAGCCAGCTAGCACCGGCCTTCTGCAGATGCCCAGATCCCTTGGCCAGGCAACCCAAGGCACGGATGGCAGCCGGCCGGGAGAGGGAGGGAGGATTATGGGGAAACAGATTTTCTCCCCACCTGCCCCCTGGGCTCCGGGGATAGGTGATAATTGACCGAGTGAGCCCTGAGTCAGGCCGAGGCAGGGCTCCATCTGGACCTGGCACGGCGGGGCCGCTAATTGGCACTGGGTGATCCTTGCAGCCTCCTTGGCAGACCTGCTACACTGTTCCTCACTCTCTTCCCAGAGATGCTGCTTTAATCCCCAAACCACTGAGGGCACAGCGGAGTCCGATGCTCCGTCAGGCCCTGTGTGCCAGGCCTTGTTCGGGGAGGAAGGAGCTTCTCTGCCTTCCTGGGGGTCCTGTCGGGGCAGAGGGCTCTGCCGGGGCAGAGGCGGGCTCACTGTCTAGCTCCTGGGAACCCGAGCAGGAGGTCTGTTGGAAGTGGACCTGGGTGTAGACCGTGGAGCTGGCCTGCCTCTCGCTAACAGTGTGACCAGGGCAAGGTCCCTCGCTCTCAGTTCCCTTGTCTATGTAACAGGGAGAATGATCACATCGACCTATTTGGGGGGAAGATTGTGTGAGTTAATCTAGAGAAAGCATGTGCGGCAGTGCCCGCCTGGATGACACTGAGCACGACACAAGTGTTCGTGTACTATCTCCATTCAATCCTGGCCCACCACTTGCTGTGTGCTAAGCCCTGGGGATGCAGAGACGAAGAAGCTGTGGTCCCTGCCCTCAAGCACGTGGGTCCAGTTGGAGAGATGTTGAGTTACGAATTTATGCAATAGGCATGTATTAAGCCCCGATTATGTGGTCAGGCACTAAGACATGGAGACAAAGCCCCAGGCCCTGCCTGTAAGAGGCCATGACCGAGCAGGGGGCCGGCACACCTTCCTTTAACCAGGCCTGACTGCTGGCCACGGTGAGCGGAGGGAGTGGGTTCCCGGCTCAGCCGTGCTTGGTTTGATGGGCAGCTGGCTCACTTTTCTGCCTTGGGATCTCCAAGACGTTCTGGGTTTGGGCTGGGAAGAGGAGTTTGAGTGGATGGAGGAGAGTCCTGGGCCTGGGGAGGGGAGGCTGAGCTCGGTGCCCCTGTGGCTCCCTGCTCTCTTTGCTCTGTGAGCCTGGGCCCCTTCCTGCCCACTCTGGGTATGGCTGGGACCATCTCTATGGCCTCTGCCACCTGTGGGACTCTGCCCATGGACAGGCTCAGGCATCCAACCCTGGGTCCTATGTTCTCCTTGAGCTGTGGATAAAATGATTCGTTTATTTTCAGGGCCTTATGCTGTGACTACGTCTGAGCTGAGTTTGTGGTATTCCTGCGGTGGAGCAAGAGGGGTTGGGGGGGGTCTTCCTCATGCAATGTGGCTTTTGCATTTCACATACTTCCTGCTTTTGCTGCTGAGGTTAAACCAGTGGAGTCAGTTGCTCTGGTCAGAGCTGGGCAGGGTGCCTGATCCTCTGTGCCCAGCCATGCTGGAAGCAGGTGGCAAGCTTTTGGGCTAGGAGGAGATTCTGATCACTGTGGTACCTTCCATGGGCCTGATCGGTGCTGGGCCAGCAGCTTACCCTGCTCATAACCTCACTCAGTCCTCACCATCTCTCTGTGTAGTAGGAGGGGTTGTCCCCATTTTCGAGATGAGGAACCTGAGGCTCAGAGAGAGGAATGCCTTGTCCAAAGTGATTCAGAGCCTGTGCCCCCACAGTCCATGTCCTTTCTAACTCCTGCTTCCGAAGCCCTCAGTGTTCTAACCTGATGAAGAGTGCCCCACTCTGCCCTTCCAGTGTTCTCCCTCTCTCCTCCCCTGAGAAGGGGGGCCCTGCCTGGCCAGGTTAAGTCCAGGGAGTGCCTCAGGCTCATTCCCCTGCTGTGGGAGCTCCTACTGGGACCACCCAGGGGATGTCAGTCATCCGCCCCCACCCCCACATGCCTGGGCTACCCCTGCCTGCCCCTGCCGGGTCCTAGGATCTGTGGATCCTTGCCAGCCCTTGACAGAACTACAGAAGTCAGAAGGCAGTGGCAGGAACTATGTTAACACGTCTCCCCTTTGCCTGAGGGGAGATCCCAGGGCCTCCCAAAACCAGTCTCCGCACTGGCCATCTGTAGCGTCCCTCCTCTGCTCAAGACCCTTCAATGGCTCCCCTGTGCCTGCGGCGAGCCCAGCCTGCCCTGGCCTCCGAGCTGCAGCCTGGGCCCTGGTCGCAGCACGTGGCTTCCGCCAACCCCCAACCCCCCCCCCCACCCGCAGCTGTGTTCCATCTCCCGTCTCTGGGCCTTTGCTCAGGTAGTTCCCTCTGCTTTCTGCCCCCTGTGCCAGCCTGCCTCACTCCTTTTTACCCTTCCAATCTCAGCTCCACCCAAATCACCTTTTGACCTTCTCCTGGGATGCCATCCCCGACCTGGTTTGGGGCCTCTTGCCCGCGCTCCCGAAGCACCTGTGCTTTGCCTCTACCGCTGCATGATTACAGGTTCTGAGAGTCTGCCTCCTGCACTTGGCTGTAAGCCTGGGGACAGCAGGTACCGGCAATGTCTAGAACTTCCCAGCACCAGCGGCTGAGACGTGATGGACGGGAGGCCTCAGGATGTGTGTGTTGATTGACTGACTGAGACTCAGAAATACAGGATCTTAGGCTGAGGGTCACTCAGCTGGTGTGTGGACTGAAGACTTGGTTCTAGGCCTCTGGAGCACCCCCCCCAGACCATGTCAGAGCCCCCAGAGCTCCTCCATGTGCCCCAAGGAACAGGGTTTCAAGCCATCCTACCCTCATCCTTCTTGGCACTTGGCTAATACCGGTCTCTACCTCCCGCCTTCCCACCTGCCCGACTGTGAGCATCGTGAGGCAGCCACCATACCTGCCCTGTTCAGGGACTGGCACAGAGCCTGCCACAGGATAGGCCCTCTGTCACACCTCACTGAATGACAGGCTACAAGGCCTGTAGGTGCCTCAGCCCCAAGGCCAGAGTAATCCGAACTTTCGTGACCACTGGGTCTTCTGACCTCTACTCCCCAGGTGTATTCGTGTGTGTGTGTTTGTGTGCATGTGTGTGTGCGTGTGTGTGTATGTGTGTGTGTGTGTGTGTGTGGAGCGGGGGTGGAGCTCACAGTCTCCTGGGGAGCGAGACCCTGAACCCCACAACCTGCAAAGGCAGGTTTCACGCCCAGTGCGTCCAGCCCCTGGATCCTAGGTCGGGCCTGGGTCCCGGGTCCCGGCTCCGCCTCCCTCGTGGGTCCCTGCCTCCCTTCCTGCCAACCCCACACAGGGGCTGAGAGCTCCCGCACACCCCGCAGGCAGCCCCGTTCCTCCAATTTCCTCCCAATTAATCAAGCTCTGAACTTTTTAATTATCTGCCTGCAGGGTGACTCCCCACTCTGGTGAAGCAATTAAGGACATTCTCAAGTGCTGAGTGGCTGCCGGGAGGCAGCTTTGACCAGGCCCTGATGGAGGAGGTGAGCGGAGGGAGCCGGCTGGTGACAGGAGGGGTGGACAGGAATGCCCTTGGGCCGTGGGGCTGCTGGGAGGTTGTCCCGGGGTCCTGGCCAGGGCCACTGCAGGAATCTGGGGCCACATTGTTCTGTAGCTAGAATCCGGCTTCACAGATCCCACACAGTGACTACGTGCCAGGCACTGGGTTAGATGCTTTACAGTCTCACTGCCTCCTCACCTTGACCCTGGGAGAAGGAAATAGAATTATCTCTGGTTTACAGAGGAGGAAACAGAGGTTCAATAACATTAGGTGGTTTCAGAGATGCAGCTGGGATTTGAAGGCAGCTCTGCATCCACAGCCATTTCATCTGTTGTCTCTTGGAGATTGGTATGGCCTATCAGAGTGCCCAGGGTCACTACAGAAGGGGGGTGGGTCGGGGGAAGACTTTGGAGATGCCACTCGAGCTTGAGATCTGCTGAAGAACATGGGCTCTCCACGTGAAGGGGGTGGGGGATGGCAAAAGGTGTTGCAGGTGGAGGGGGCGGCCTGCACACAGGCTCAGAGGCGTGAAATGGTATGGTGTGTGTATGGGGAGCTAGAGGTAGTTCAAGGTCACTGAAGCATGAAGCTCAAGGCTGGGGAGGCACGTGGAGTCTGGGTCACCGGAAGTCAGGAGAACCTTCACGATGTTCTGGTCCAAGCTCCTCATCTTATGACTACAGAATACACAACCCAGAAAGCAACAGTGACTTGCCTAAAGTCACATGGCCAGTTAGTGGCTGACGGAGCCTGGGCTGCAGCCCAGGAATCCTGACGCCCAGGTTGGAAGGGAAGCTAAGGGGGCAGAGGACTGGTGGCCATCAGATCCCTGGTTTCCTGCCTCCCACCCTTGCCTGCTTACCTCTCCACTTGCCTTTGGCTGCAATCTGTTCTCAACATAGCAGCCAGAGGGATTCCTGCAGAACAGGAATCAGCTGTGTGGTGTTCCTCTGCTCAAAGGTCTTTAGCAACTCCGACCTCAGCGTAAAAACCATAGCCTACAAAGCCCACTTTACCTCTCTGGTTAAATTTACCCATGGTATTTTATTCTTTGTGATGTAACTGTATCCCCCTCACCTCTCTGAACTCACCTCCTACTGCTTTCCCTCTTGTCTACTCCACTCTGGCCCTCTGGCTATCCTGGAGCCCATCAGGCCTCCTCTCACCTCAGGGCCTTTGCACGTGCTGTTTCCGCTGCCTGATTCAAGTCCTAGCTCAGCTACTTCTTCGCTATGTCCCTCTCTGAGCCTCACATCCCTCATCTATAATTGGGGTTAATGCTGCACACCCCACCTGCCTCCCCAGGCTAACATGGAATCCTGATGACAAAGCAGGGAACAGAGAGAGCTCCACAAAGGCCCTCCCTCCAGCTCTAGGCTATCACTGCAAGAGGGCTTGTAAAGGTCCTCACTGGGTCCTTGAGAAAACAGGCACTTTGACGAGCAGTGGGCTCCAGGCCCCCAGACCTTAAGCTGGATCCACACGCTGGAGCCTCCCAGCCTATAATCCTCGGGACTCACAGATGCTGGAAAAGCAAGTGTTAAATAATAATCACAATGTGCCGGAGGGGAAGCCGGATGTGTTGGAAAGCTTGACACATCTGGCAGGGCCAGCCCGAGTCCCCCGGCACATCTGGCTGCTGTATTGACAGGTGGCGCAGTGGGTCACTGAGGAAGGGCCTGGCGGGTCCAGACCCAGTGCCACGAGGCGGGGTGATGGCCGGATGGAGCTGAGGAGCATCTCCCACGCTGCCCACAGACCATCGCCCTCTTGCTGGTCCCCTTCGGGTCATCCGCTGTACTTAGGAGGCTGTGCTCTAAGAGGCCAACTTGGGATCCAGAACCTAGTCGGCCAGATTCTAAAACCCCTGCAACGTTTTGTCGGCACCAGCTGCTCCTGCCGGGGCTTGGGGAGCCAGGAAAGGGCCCTCCCCTCGCCAGCTCGGGGTGTGTGTGTGTGTGGATTTTCGGGGTCACCTCACGTAGCACTTCCCTTTCTACGGGATCCAGAAATATGGTCATCAGCTCTACCTGAGGGAGCCCCCTGGGCTGAGACTGGCTTCCTCCCTCCTCCCACCTGCCCCAAGAAAGCCATGGTCATTAATAAAGGACACAATTAGCTGTCAGTGGAGAACATGTCTGGAATTTTTTACCTGCTCTGTGTGCTCGGTTAAGGCAACAAAGCCCCGGACCCCCCGGGGAAGCAGCTACCACACACCTTTCAGGGGCCCCTTTGCCTGGGTCCAGGGCAGGAGGCGCCTATGACTTTTTCAGTGTGGGCTCCACAGGCCTGAGCCTGTGCAGGACAGTTTTTTTCCAGGCTAGTGGAGAAAGTGACCCAGTGAGAGAGATTTCCTGGCAGAAGCCATTTTTTCTTTTTTTTTTAACCCAATAGGCAATACAATTAAATACAGTCTTCCCCTTTCTGTGCCGACTTTGAGTCTTTGGGGCTAGAAGGACTTTAAAGAAAAGCTAGTTCAGTCTCTCATTTCACACCTCATTTTACAGCCGGGGAAACAGAGACCCAGGGAGGAGAAGTGACCTTGTTTGCAGCACAGGGAAACAAATATTCTTCTTTTTTTTTTTTTTAAGATTTTATTTATTTATTTGAGAGAGAGAGAGAATGAGAGATAGAAAGCACGAGAGGGAAGAGGGTCAGAGGGAGAAGCAGACTCCCTGCTCAGCAGGGAGCCCCATGTGGGACTCGATCCTGGGACTCCAGGATCATGACCTGAGCCGAAGGCAGTCGCTTAACCAACTGAGCCACCCAGGCGCCCTAGATTTGCTTCTTTTTAATGCAATTTGGATTTGTAGCCAAAGTCCAAAGGAATGTTTCCAAAGACCCTCCCAGTCACTCTCCACACGCCGCCAAGTCCCAGCTGTGCTGAGGCCGGGGAGGAACAGCGGTGAACAAGGAAGACGGGGGCCCTGCCCTCATGGAGCTGAGGGTCTAGGACAGTGACGGAGGGAGAGAAGCACCAGAAAAACACAAACATTCCACGGTTTGTGATGGCCACGAAGGGGACCACCAGGGGCTGAGGCAGGTGTAGGGGGGTCACCTTAGGGAGTGTGGCCTTTCTGAATGGTGGCATCTAAAAAGACAATCCCTGGGGAGAAGCACATTTGGCCAAGCAGGAGCAATATTTGCAAAGGTGGGACAAGCTCAGTGCCTCAGTTTCTCATTCAGTGTAATGGGGGAGAAGCTGGACAGTACTGGGCACTTGATGCCCATTTGGCCCCGCTGTCTATGACCCCACACAGACACTACTATGCCTGGGAAGACACGTGCTGCCTGGGCACCTCTGTCCTAACCATGCCATGAGGTCGGGATTTGTCACCCCTATTCTGCAGATGAGAAATGGAGGCTCAGGGCAATGAAGGGCCTTTCCCAGGGCATATGGACCGCAAGCTCAGGAGCCCAGGCCTCCAATACCTGCCTCTCTCTCCCTGACCTTCTGGGTGCTTTCCAGAACCACTGCTTTCCCCAGGAACGCAAAGTTGGTCTGCTTGAGCCCTGGCAACCTGTGACTTTAATGCTAATGAAAATCCCACTCAAGAGGGATGCCTCGAGGAACCGAGGAAACGGGCTTAGAAACACAAACAGGGAGAGGGGGAGCTTACCCACATTCACACTGAGGCTCTTGGGTTGGGGGCCTGCAATCGCTCTCCCTCCTAGGGGTACAGAAACCATCACCTCCTCCCGTTGGCTTCTGGGGAGCAGGAGTGGGCCTTAGCTAACCCAAGCCATAAATCAAATGCACAAGATGTGGCTTGGCAGCCATCCCAGTGAAAAAGATCTGGGGGTTTGAGTTGACCACAAGCCAAAAGCTGCTGAAAGAGCCAATGTGGTCTTAGACTGTAAGAGTAGAAGCAGAGTGACAGCCCAGCATCCTCCCTGTTGTTCAGGCAGGGTCAGTCTTGAGTTCCTCATTTTATGGAGGTCCAATGAGTGACAGTGGCCAGGCTTCCAGCTTGTTTTCCATCTGCAGCCATCTCTGGGTTGTGCTGGAGTTGCTTGGAGTGGGGTCCCTGGTATGAACTCTCCCAGACAGCATTTTCTAGGCCCACAGCAGAGTTCCAGAGCCCCACTTGCCCTGGAACCTTCTCTTGTCTTGATCCCTGGGAAGGATGAGTCCTCTCCCGAATCCTGCTCAGCTTTTGCCTCCGTGTTCTAGCTCTCCTGGACACTAGAGATTTGTGATCATGTGTGTGCTTTCACTAGGGCCCGCCCTTGATGTGAGGATGGATTTACTCAATAAAAAAAAGCCCAACAAGTTTTTCTGAAGTAATGACTTTGCATCCAGCTCTGTGTGGGGCACTTGGAACAGAGTGGAATAAGACACTAGATTGAAGTCCACTTCAAGAAGGGGAAGAATGGATATGATCAGCTAGGGGTATCAAAGAAGGTTTTCCAGAGGAGGGGCCACTTGAACTGGGTATCAAAGGATGAGTAGGAGTCCATGAGTAGGGCCAGAAGAAATGAAGGACATTTCAGGCAGATGAATAGTGTGTGCAAACGTATGGAGGGGGGAAGGGCAGGGTAGGGTGGCTGAGCTCAGGATGTGTGTGGGGGGGGAAAGATGGGATTCAAGGCAAGAAAGGTGATCTGGGGTTATACCACTATGGGTTTTGTGTGCTCAGTGATGGAGTCTGGGGTTTCATTTTCGAAGAGCAGGGAAGCCAGTGGTGGTCTTGTGCTAGTGCTCAGATGGCCACCCCGGGGCCCTCAGTGCTTTCCCCTCAACAGCCTCCCAGGCCCTCGCCAACTCATGCCCCAGCCCTGCTGCTCTGGCCTCTGCCCACCTACCCTCCAGTCTCGACTCTTTCCCTGTCTCCTCTCCTTGTTTTTCCCCATTCTCCCCTCTGGCAGCTCTCAAGTCCTTCTTCCTGTGTTGTGACCAGTCCCACCTCTTCCATCTAAAAATGGACTATAAAATGAACAGAGCTATTAACAATTACTGACAATGGCCACCACCATCTGTATCAAGGACCTACTGTGTGCTGGGTGGAGGGCTCCATGCAAGTTATTAGGGAGCCATGCGTCAGAGTGGTCAGGTGCACAGGCTCTGGAGTCAGGGTTCATCTGGCCTTGAAACCTGGCTCTCCCTACTGCCCTCAGGTAAGTTACTCAACTTCTCTTTGTGCCTCAGTTTCCTCATCTGGAAAATGGGTCTACCAATAGGACTTACCTGGTCAAGAAGCAGAGTTAATACAGTGAGTTAGTGTCCTCCAATGATTCTTTTTTTTTTTTTAATTTCATTTTTTAAAGTAATCTCTATGTTCTACATGGGGCTCGAACTCATGACCCCAAGATCAAGAGTTGCATGCTCCATTGACTGAGCCAGCCAGGCACCCCCATCAACAATTCTTAGAGTGATTCTCTAAGGTAGGTACTACTGATGGTCGCATTTATAGAAATAAGTAAGGTTCAGTAAGGAGACGTAACCCACCCTTAGGCAGCATCAGGGCTGGGAGGAGAAGAGTGGAGTCCTACATCTGGGGCCAAAGGCAGGGTCTTAACTACTCAATCCCATGGCCTCACATCTTCCAGGCTCGTGCCTGGACTGGGCCTAGGGACCCAAAGCTCAACGGGCTTCCAGCATGGTGGGGAAGATGCCCAAGTAAACAGGCAGTTTCCACAGAGTGTGATTAGTGCCAAGGGATACATGGGGGGAGGAGGTGCTGGGCTTGGGAGCAAGGAGGGCACCTTCCCATTGTTATTTCCTGGAGGTGATAATATCACAACTATCTTGCAAGACAAAGAAGAAAGACAAGACAAAAGAATGAAAGGAGGGACATGCTGGGCAGAGGAACAGTCTGTCCGAAAGTGTGGCGATGAGACACTGCACAATAAGCCTGAGGACCCGCAGCAGGAACCTGGAGTCTGGGTGTGCAGCGGTGCAGGGTACGAGGCTGGACAGGCGAGCAGGGTCGGGCAGCAACAAGCCTCCCGCCCAGCGCTGGACGGTGTGCCCATGCTTCCATGACCACCTGCAGATCAAGTAACTCTGTGTATGGCATGATGGTTTGTGAACCCGCAGAGAATTGGGAAGAAGCTGGTCCAGTCCTTGGACTGGAACATTCTTGGATCATAAAGTCCCCCATGGCGGGGTAGGGACCTGGGGATCCTAGCCTCCTCTGCAGAGCTCCTTCGAGCCTAATCCCAAATTTTCCCAGGGATAGATGGCTTCTTGAAAAGTTATTTAAAAAACACCCCATTCCCAAAGCTTATAAAAATCCTACACCTCAGTTTTAAAGGGTCAAAGGTTGAAAATTATGAGCCAACAGCAAGATTTACAGAAAAAATGATCTCTGGCAACAGCCTGAATACTTCATGACAAATTGCCCAGACTTGGTCATTTTAGAGTGATCACCTTTAAATGATGCTTCCAACTTTCCCCTAAATGTCTCCTTTATTTGAACAGTGTGTTTATAGGGCCTGGGGCTTCTCTTCCCAGCTTGCACTTTGGATTTTTAAAGGAGGAAGAAACTGGGAGAGAGAGAGGGAAGGAGAGAGAGAAAGAGAGAGATGGAGAGAGAACACAAGAGAGACATCAAAGCAGAGGATGATGACAAACCTCCAATCTCATAAACTCTTCTCTTATTTCAATCTTTATGAAAATGGGGAGGCCTGGTTGTCTCTGAAAGCTCACAGACTTGACAAACACTTAGCTCTAGCACCTATAGGGAAGGACTCTAATCCTTGAAAAAAAACTGGAGATGTAGATTGGGGAGGCAACTTCTGGTGAAGGGCAGGCTGCAGAGATAGCCCACGCTGTCACCAAGTGAGGGCTCGAGAGCACAGCTTCCCAGCTTACTTTCTCTGACCTCATGGCAACCCTGTGGGAGAGAGTCTCCTTGGTTACAAGAGAGGCCAGAACTAATATTTTAACATTTGTAATCATCTGATAAATAACAGCGCACACTTAGAGCTTACTCTGGGCCAGGCACTGTTTTAAGTGCCTTATGTGGATTAATTCTTATAATCTCAAATTATACTATAATTATCCTCATTTACAGGGGATGGAGGCATGGAGCGGTAAGTCACTTCCCCAACATCACCGATTCGGTGAACGGTGGCGCAGAGATTTAAGCTGAGGTGGACGCCATGTGCTTTTCCTTACCCGTTGCTTGCTCACTACTTGAGGGGTGGGGCTCCAGACTGGGTGGGGGTTTTACTCAGCTCTGTCATCTCCTCTCCTCTCAACATCCTGATGAACTTCTGGCCCTGTTTTACAGCTGAGGAATCCATGGCTCCAAGCTGCAGGCTTTGTTTACTTGACTGGGCTTGGAGTCCTTTTCTCAACCTGACAGATCTGGAGCCCTGCCCAGCTTTGGCTGGCTCCTCAGAGAGGCAGTACGGTGCAGTGGTTAGTGCCTCGGTTTAACTTCGACACTTCCAGGCTGGGTGACTGTGGGTGAGTCACATAGCCTCTCTGTGCCTTAGTTTTCTCATCTGCAAAATGGGGACAATAAAGCTATCTCCCTCCTAAGATTGTTGAGAAGATAGCACACACGAAGCATTCAGAACACTGCCACGCATGCATTAAGTGCTCAATAAATGTTCAATAGTGTTTTACCGTCCTCCTCTCCCTGAGGGTGTGCTCTGTGCCCTCGACTCTGCTGTCAAACCAGATAGCCACTGCTCAGGCCCCTTATGTTACAGACAGCTGCCTGGCTGGGTCCTGCCATCCCTGTCGCCGTAGAGAAGGCAGCATCTGAGTTCAGATCCCAACCCCACCTCTTCCTGGCTGAGGCCTTTAGGCACATGGGCACATCTCTTGGAGGCTCCATTATCTGTAAAACAAGGGTAGTAGCACCTGTTTTAATAACACAGACGTAGGAGCTGAGACTTCGACTCAGACAGATCTGGGTCTCTGCTTCTTACTATCTGCATGAACTTGGGACAGTTGCTTGAACCCCCAGGGCCTCAGTTTCCTCAGCTGTAAAATGGGCACATGCCCTTGCCAGCTCTTAACTATGAGGACCAAATGAAGTTACAGCTGGATGATGCCATGGGCCTGGCAGGCCTGGTCAAGTGGCTGTCGGTGTTAACCATGTCTCCTGCAGGGGTCATTCATTCAACAGACCTGAAGCCCTACTAGGTGCCAGGCCCTGTTCTGGCTGCTGGGGACACAGCAGCCAGCAAGACAAGCTAGTTTCCTATTTGTAGAGCTTCTACTCCAGTAAGGAAGATGGACAATAAACAGATAGCACATAAATACAGGGCAACGTGCTAGAGGGTGCTGAGGGAGCACTCTTCCAGCTGGGGTGGTAAGGGAGGGCTTCTCCGAGGAGGTGACACATGAACTGAGACCCTGAGGCAGAGATCTGGGGTGGGGAGCACACAGGGACGAGGACTCCAGGCAGAGGGCACAGCACGGGCAAAGGCCTTTCCTCAGGTCTTTGTGTGAAGAGCCTCCAGGATGCCTGTGTGGCTGGACGAGGTGAGCAAGGGGCAGAGTGGGAGGAGGAAGCCGAGCTCTAGGAGATGGAGCTTGACTCTAAGTCCACGGGGAGCCCCTGGAGAGTTCTGGGCAGGGCTGCGAAGTGACCTGAGACTGAAACAGGTCCCTGTGTGTGTGTGTTCAGAGAGCAGGGAGGTTGGGGGTATAGCTCAGGGGTAGAGCATTTGACTGCAGAGAGCAGGGAGGCTGCACCATAGTCCAGGTAGAGGTGACAGTGGAGGGACAGGGTGATGACAGGGAGGGTGGAGATGGGGTCGGGTTTCACGAGGACCCGCAACCACCTCTTCTGCCCACGGTAGCACCCCGTGTGAACAAGAGGGGGGCAAGCTCCGCTTCTGGGAAAGGAATACGATGTGTTTCCTTCAGAGCCTTTTACTCGTGGAGCAGTGCCTCCTCCCCAAGGACTCTCCATCAGCGAGCTGACTGCCCATTGAGAGCCAGTAATTAGGCTTCTGGGACAGGTGCCCGGGGGGCTGGCAGAGCCTCTCCTCTCTGGGCCGCGTGGAGCCTGTGGCCACGCTGCTCCTTGGCAGAAAGTTGAAAGGGAAGAAAGCTGCTCCCGGCATTCCGGGCCCCATTTTAAGGGTCCTCCTTTGCCTCTCGCCCAACCCCAGGCATGCAGCTCCCCAGGCTGCCCCGAGGTCCCCCTACTCGAGGTCTCAGATCTCACCCACCTCCCAGCGTCTGTCTGTCCCCAGCTGTGTCTCATTCTCTCTCAACTCAGCTCACGCTGAGAGAGGCCAAGGTCGCCTCTTTGCCAGGGAATCAAAATGTTACACTGGCTGTACCCTGTGAGCATTCAAACAGGATCCCTCCTGGAGACACCAGGCTTCCCTCCCAGGACTTAATCAAATGGTGGACATTTCAGGCACTGTGACAGGTAGGGGAGGGGTGACCTTGGGGCTGACAGGGCCCGGGGCTGCCATTAATATCTCCTATGGTTCCCCACTGCACACACCTTCAAGACTGACACACCGCTCCTGAAACCGGCCTGTACGGCACAACTTTCCAGAACAACCCACCCTCCTGCTTCCGTGTTTCCTGGGCATGGCCACGGGTGCGCCTTACAAGGACCCATGAGAGGGACATTATTATTATGCCCCTGGTGCTGAGGAGGAGAGCAAGACTCAGAGAGAGAAGTGACTGCCCAGGGTCACACGGATGGTGGTGGCGGAAGTGGGCCAAGACCTCCACCTCCGGCTTTGAATCGAGTCTGTTCTCCTTGCCCCGGGGCCCGCAGCCAGCCAGGTTCCCTCCTGCTCTGCATGACAGACATGACAGGAGGAGGCCCTGGTTAGGATCGGAGGAGTAACTGACGGGGCCACTTACGGGTGGTGACAGACAGAAATGGGCAGCAGAGCACGGGTCCTAAGTGAGCTTTAAAACTGATCATGATATTCGCTTCGATGTGACACAGCCATCCTGGATGATTTAGGCACTGACCCACTGCCCTCTGTCTACTAATTAATAGCATTATGGGAGCCTGCCACAATGCTCTAAGGGTGGGTGGTGTGCAGATTCATTCATTCAGCTGTTCATTCATTCACTCCCCAGTGATCCAGAACCTGCCATGTGTCAGGTACCTCACAGGACAGAAAGATGTTGGACACAACCCCTGCCCTTGGGTGCTGCTACCTAGTACTACAGCTCCGTTTCTTCCTTTTTTTTTTTTTTTTTTAAGATTTTATTCATTTATTTGAGAGAGAGAGAATGAGCGGTGGGGAGGGGTAGAGGAAGGAGCAGACTCCCCTGCAGGGCAGGGAGCCCGACACAGTGCTTAATCCCAGGACCCGGGGATCATGACCTAAGCTGAAGGCAGACGCCTAACTGACTGAGCCACCCAGGTGACCCTACAGCTCTGTTTCTTCCCGCGGACTGGAAGCTTCCCCAGTGGTTAAGAAAGTAGCTTTAGGAGTCAGAACCTGTCCTGGGTGTGTGACCTTGGGCAACTTGCTTCACCTCTCTGTGTCTCAGTTCACCCCTAAGAGAAATGGAGCTGGTAATGCTGCCTATCACATAAGGTCATCATGGGGGTTAAATGAGTTAAAACGAGTAAAGTGCTTAGAACAATGTGTCCGCACAAAGTGCTTCTCTCTGTCCTTCTATGTTCTCAAGGGCTTGTAGGGTTTCCCGACCAAGGTCTTACTGTCCTGATGGGAATCACTGAATTTTATTTCTAATGATGGTTACAAATAACAATTTCAGGTACCCTCCCCCCCCCTTTTATAAGGATCCTGGCAGACAGCATGCAATATTCATTTGTCAGGATCTATCTGCTGAGAGTATCTTTGCACTTGAGTTTAAACAGTCATCATTATCCCTTCAATAAATATTTTTTTTAAAGACCAAGCAATATTCTAAGGGCTTTAGCAGCATTATCTTATTGAGTCCTAACAATATCCCTGTGAGGTTGGCACTACTTCCCCCATTTTGCAGAGGAGAAAACAGGCTTAGAGAGGCTCCATGACGATCCACCCATCCATTCATCCACCCACCCATGCATCCATCCATCCCTCCATCACCCATCCATCCATCCATCCATCCATCATCCATCCCTCCATCACCCATCCATCCATCCATCCATCATCCGTCCATCCATCACCCATCCATCCATCCATCCATCCATCATCCGTCCATCCATCACCCATCCATCCATCCATCCATCCATCCATCATCCGTCCATCCATCACCCATCCATCCGTCCATCCATCCACCCACCCGTCCTTCATCCATCTATCCATCTACCCATCCATCCAAGATTTATTGAGTACCCATTATGAGCCAGGTAAGCACTGTGCCAGTTCAAGTCCCAGCCAGTAAGAAATGAAACATAGTCTTTGCCCTATCAGGGCCTCTGGTCTCGCCAGGGAAAACCTACCTTTGTTAGATAATGAGGAGTATGATGAGAGCCACAAGTGCAGGAGGGCGCGGGTGAGTTGAACAGGGGTCAGACAAAGCACAAAGCTGGGTATATGTTGTTGGGTTTCAGCCCAACTAGGAGAACAACCTAGGAACTCCCCCTTCTACCTCCTAAGCCACTCCTCCTAAGCCCCATCTTTGCCCCATCAACACTGCAATATTTGTCAACATTGCAAACTCTGTTCATTGGGGTGGTGGCTCCCCCTGTAACACCTTCTTGTCACCTCCTAGGCCAAAGAGGTCATTGACCCCCTAGGAAGGCCAATGTATCTGGACTCTATACTGGGTCTCATATTTGTCATGTGTTTGCTGGCTGAGTGCTGACTGTAATGTCTCCACTTTGGGAAGTCTTCCTCAACGACCGCCCAGTCCCCCTACCCTGTCCCTGGGCCATCAGGTGCTCTCTTCTCTGCATTCCCACAGAAACATGTGTGTATCTCCAACCAGCCCCCCCCTTAATTATTTTCCCTTTGACTTTCTTCTGCACCAGACTATGAGCCTGTAAGCAGGCCTTACTCATCTTTTTTTTTTTTTTTAAAGATTTTATTACTTATTTGACAGAGAGAAATACAGCAAGAGAGGGAACACAAGCAGGGGGAGTGGGAGAGGGAGAAGCAGGCTTCCCGCGGAGCGGGGAGCCCGATGCGGGGCTCGATCCCAGGACCCTGGGATCATGACCTGAGCTGAAGGCAGACGCTTAACAACTGAGCCACCCAGGTGCCCCAGGCCTTACTCATCTTTGAGTCTAGCACAAAGCCGGGTATGTGGTGGGCACTCAGTACCAGCTGGTTTCAGGAATAAGTGGAATGGCAGAATGGGTGAGAAAATCTAGGGTCAGAGTCCCAATATGAACGGTTCTAGTCAGAGGCCTCAGAACAAGGGCAAGATGAGGATTCAGGGATGGTATGCAAATGGTTTCATCTTGTGCTTCCACTTCAACCCCTTGATCGGTAGCTGCCTAGTGTTGTGTTGAGAAGGATCCTGGAGTAGCACTGGATTTAGTGAGAAGAGTATAATGACTGCTTCTCAACGTCTGGATTGGAGTGAGGGAGGAATGGCAATGGGCGCTTCTCATTTCTGATATCCTGGGAAAGCCGTTTTCCTCTTTAAGGCTTTGTTTTTTCCCCATCCGCAAAACGAGAAGACTAGACTCAGTTATATCTGACACTCTAGGATCTGAGCCCCGCATCTCTTCTAGGGTTATCTTTCTTCAGGGACAGGAGTCATGTGCCAGCCTCGCCCAGGGCCTGGTATACAGCAGGTGCTCAGTGAATGCTGGTGGGATGAATAGTCCTCCTTGGTCATTGTGAGACTTGGGGGAGAATAGCCTTCCCACCCAGACTAATGTGAGGAAGGTGGGGCTGACAGAAGTGAAGGGAAGATTCATGCCCAGAGCCAGCTAGAGCTTCCTCTTGCCCCTGGGTCTTCTGAGCCCCAGGTCTGTCGCTCCTGCACCTGGCTGGTTGCACGTACCTATCTAAACAGATATTCCCCTGACGCCAATCAGATAATAATCCCAGCCACGATCTGTGTTGCATTTTGATTCCACAAAGCATTTTCGGCATCATTAATGCACTCAAGCTTCACAAGGACTCTGGCAAGAGAGAGCGCTGACCCTCACCCTTAGTCGACAGACTGGGACACAGATGCTCAGAGAGGGCATGTGATTTGCTAGGGTCACACAGAGCCGGTCTCGAACCCAGGTCTTCCGTTCTAAAACCTCATGCTCTATCCACCTGCCCCTTAGCGGCCAGCTCCTCTGGTCCACCGCACCGCCTCTCTCCTCATGGCCACTTCTGCATTTTCAGTAAAAGAACAGAGGCACAAAGGAAGTGTAACTGGAGCTAAGCTCTCCTCTTCCGTGAGGACAAGCCCCGCCTTGGGCCACATCTTTGAGGGAGAGGCCTCGGAGGGGAGAGAAGGGGTCATAAGACCTGAACAGCAGGATGCCGGCTGGACGACTGGCCTCCCAGGTCCTTCCCTGCGACCCCGGGCTGGGCTCACACCAGCTGGGTAAACAGGAGCCAGCCCATCCTGGGGCGGGAGGCATTCCTGCCCCTCTCAGACTGCCTGTCTGTTGCTAAGGATTCTGGGAAGGAGGCGGGGAAGGCTAAGGTGAGCAGCTGACGAGCAGCAACCACACAGGAGGACTGGTCTGGAACTGTCCTCAGGAAGACAGGGATGACCTGGGAACAGATGGGAAAATGGCTGGACCTGGTCTGGCATCCACCCTCTGCCCTCTCTCCTGCTACCATACAAGCCTGGTTTCATCTTACTCTAAATACTCTACAACTCTGGGTATGTTACTTGGTCTCCTGTGACTCAACTTACCTATCTGTAAAAAGGGCCTAGGGAGAAATCCTTCAGGACAAGAGACACTCTCTTTTCTCCCATCCCCACCCTCTTTTGAGAGATCCAGGCCCTCCAGGTGGAGCAGCTCCTTTAAACTTATGACCCTGTAAACACCCCCTTGTCCCTACACACAGCGGCCGGCCGGACCAGGGAAAGCAGATGTCTTCCTACCTCCTGCACCCCTTTAGGACTTTGTCTGCATCTCTGAGAACACGAAAAGCTTTCTGCCTTTCTTATCACCGCCCTGGGCTGCCCACCCCCTCGGACTGGTGGCTTTTCAAGGCAGGGCTTGTCTTATCCTTCTTAGTGTCCCTAGTGCCCAGCACAGGGCCTATAGCATAACAGGTACCCATTATGGGGTTGTTCGCCAGATAGAAAAAATGAGAAAGAGGGCCGACCACACCCCCTCCCCGGCCCTGGGTGTAAGTTCCAAGGCGGCACTGCAGCTCTAAAATCCCCTCCTTTTCTTGAAACACACAGAAATGGTGAGACACAACGTGAGCCCAGGCAGTGAGGGCTCAGGGTTTGAACCATCTGCTGTGGGATCCAAGGCCACGGAGCACAGGAGGGTCCCTGAAGGTCAAGTTCAATTAATCGCTGTCCATAAGACCTTAGCTGGTTGATCCCGGACTCAGCGGCCGCCATGACTCACTTCCTCGGCCTGCGGGTTAAAACCCGCCAGTGCAGAGCGTGGATCAGCGCACCAAGGAGGCACCCCTCATGACGCCACAGTGGCGCTCTCCCCCCAACAGTGTTCTCAGAGGCTGGGAAAACGGGGACAAGCAAGGCAGCCCCAACCCCGTGTCTGGTTCATCTTTGCGCCTTGAGTGCCTGGTGCAGAGCAGGACCCGGCCGAGCCCGGGAATGAGGGGCTGACCCTGGCACTGGAGTGTGAGCCGAGCACTCAGCATGCCTCCCCTCGGACAACACACGTTCTGTGAGTGCAGACGATCAGAAGACTTGGGGGAAATCAAAAGCAGCTCCTCAGGAAAGGCCGGCCCCCCCCCCGCTGCAGAGGCTGCTCTGTGGGGGGCAGCTGGGCCCCCGGGCCGGTGATTCATGTCTCGCTTGCTCGGGGTGGGAGCACCGGCCGAGTCTGAGCTGAATTCATAAGACCTTCTCTGTTTTATCTCACAGATGTTTCTGGGATGGATGTGTCAAGGAAAAAAAAAAGGCTGAAGTTGAAAAATCCCAACTCAGCACATGTCCTCCAGCCCCTGGA
This sequence comes from Callorhinus ursinus, assembly GCF_003265705.2. NCBI lineage: Eukaryota > Metazoa > Chordata > Mammalia > Carnivora > Otariidae > Callorhinus > Callorhinus ursinus. Next base: position 20,186,070 of record NW_027397080.1, read on the forward strand.
GACGTGACAAGGGATTAAAACGCCTTTCTCCTCATTTGCCCAACATCTCAGGAGAAAGCTAAATTGCATGCCCGTCAGGGCTGTTCTGGGCACCTGCTGGCTATGAAGACAACCTCCTCATTAGCGCAGCTTCCCTCTGGAAGCAAGTGCACAAAAACCGTGTTATGGGTACACGTGTGAATGTGTGTGAGCGGGCATGGTGTCACGCACCCCTCTCTGTGTCTCCACGACCTGTTCCCACACACGGCAAACACGAGCTTCAGTGCTGCTATGCGAGGCACCCATTTTATCCTCACCGCCCAGTGAGGCCTATGCTCTGATTTTCCCATTTTCTAGAAGATTCGCCTCCATGCAAAAACGCAGGCTCACGCACGCACACGTCTACTTGTGTGCACAAAACGTGCTCGTATGTACACTTCAGGCTTTCTCCATGCATCCAAATGCAGACAGATCTACACACGTGCATGTGCCTTTGTACACACATGTGTCACGAGACAGGCTGTCCATTGAGCTCATTCTGTACAAGTTGCTTTGCTTCTATACCTATTCTTTATGTCATCCCTAATCCTGGCAAGGCAAAAGGTATTATCGACATCGGGGGTCGACAAACTATGGCCCACTGGCCAAGTTCGGCCTGCCACCTGTTTTTGAAAATAAAAATTTACTGGAACCCAGCTATGCCCATGTGGTTATGTATTGTCTATGGATGCTTTTCTGCTACAATGGCAGCATTTGGTTATATATTAACTCTCTGGAGCTTTACAGTTTGCTGACGGTGAATCTGCGTTTTTCGTAGGAAGAAACTAAGACTCAGCTAGGGTATTTCACTGACCAAGGTCAGGGACCAGGTAAGAGTTTAGTTAGTTGAATACCTGGCCACACACCAGACCTCTTCCCTCCTCCTTTTGGGTGTCTTTGCTGGTGTGAACTGCAAGCGTGCCTCCATTCTTGTCACTCTCTGCCCGTGCGTGCTTCTGCACCTGGGGGAAGGCCGGAGGGTCTGTGCCAGTGTGTCAGGAATCAATGTGCAGCATTTATAGGTTGGGTTCAAGGTTCTTAAATGCAGGTCATTCGAGTCTAATAATTTGTGTCTACTTAGTCACTTTCTGAGAAAGCTATGCTACAATATCTTACTAAGAATGTGAACTTGACAGGGGCGCCTGGGGGGCTCAGTTGGTTAAGCGACTGCCTTCGGCTCAGGTCATGATCCTGGAGTCCCTGGATCAAGTCTCGCATTGGGCTCCCTGCTCGGCGAGGAGTCTGCTTTGCCTTCTGACCCTTCCCCCTCTCATCTGCTCTCTCTCTCTCAAATAAATAAATAAAATCTTAAAAAAAAAAGAATGTGAACTTGACAATTTCTTCTTGCAAGTATATCACTTTGAGTTTTTTTTTTTTTTTTAAGATTTTACTTATTTGACAGAGAGAGAGAGAGAGAGAGAGAGAGAGAGGGAACAAGCAGGGGGAAGCGGCAGGCAGAGGGAGAAGGAGAAGCAGCTCCCTGCTCAGGCTCCTTGAGTGTTTTTTAAAAACTTTTGAGGGGCGCCTGGGTGGCTCAGTTGGTTAAGTGTCTGCCTTCAGCTCAGGTCATGATCTTGGGGTCCTGGGATCGATCCCGCGTTGGACTCTCTGCTCCGTGTAGAGCCTGCTTCTCCCTGTAGAGCCTGCTTCTCCCTCTCCCTCTGCCCATCCCCCCCTGCTCATGCTGTCTCTCTCTCTCTCTCAAATAAATAAATAAAATCTTAAAAAAAAAGCTCTAAAAAAATAAAAACTGTTTTGAAACTATGCCGGGAGTGCATGCAATGTCAGGTTTGTTATACCTACCTGGTGAATTATTCATTTTGTCATTAGTAATGACCCCCCTCTGTCCCCAATAATGCTTCTTCTCTTAGTCTTTTTATTCTGACATTTATCTCGCTACCAGTTTTATTACAGAGAATATTTTCTGATACATCATTTTACATCCCTTTCTCATACCCTTTGCTCATCATGATCTTTCAGCTGTGTCTCTTGTAAACAGAAATGGAATTTTTCTCCACCTAAACTAAGAATCTCTGTTTTTAAACAATTGAATTTAATCCATTTCTATTTATTGTGGTTATTAATAGACAGTTGACCCTGAACAACACAGGTTTGAACTATGTGGGGCCACTTATATGTGGATTTTTTAAAGCTAAATACAGTACAGTACTGTGCACGTGTTTTCTCTCCCTTATGATTTTCTTAATAATATTTTCTTTTCTCTGGTTTACTTTACTGTAAGAATACAGTATAGAATACAGATAACATACAAAATATGTGTTCATCGACTATTTATGTTAGTGGTGAGACTTCTGGTCAACAGCAGGCTATTATTAGTAGTTAAGTTTTGGGAGAGTCAAAAGTGGTACACAGATTTTCGACTGTGTGTGTTGGGGGACAGGGTCAGTGCTCCTAACCCTGGCATTGTTCAAGGGTCAACTGTATTTGACCTTATTTGTACTATCTTACATGTTTTATTTATCATCAATTTAAAACGTTTTTCTCCTTTCTTGCCTTCTGTGGCATTGGCTGATTTTTCTTTATGTTTTTTAATTTCCTCTGCTGGTTCAGAAGTTTTATATTCTAGTCTTTTATGACTGTCCTTACATTTTTAACATGCATATTTATCTCAACCAAGCCAAAAGTTACTTGATGTCCCCATCTACTTCCCAAACAATCCTAGCAAGTTTTAATACCAGTCTTATTCTCCTATCTTTCATTTTATGGCTGTATTTTTGTTCCACCTATTTTTTTAAAAAATCCCCTAAATTAAAAAAAAAAAAAAAGTCACCCAAGGATTTTCCTTTCTTCCAAGCTTTTGTCAAGATCATCTCCAGTGTTGTGTGTTTGTATTCGTGTGGGGAGGCGGGGGCATCCAAGGCAGCTCAATCTGCCACATTCCAGAAAGTTCACCCTTTATCTGTGTACGTGTGTACTCATCAGCCCCCATGGGCATAACTGTGTATATTCAGGACTGAATGCTTACATGTGACTCTATGTAGACCTGCATGTCTCTCTGTATGGGAGCAGCTGCAGTCATTAACAAAATATTTATCATGGCCCCTCCCCTTCTATAAAAAGCATGGGCTGGGCCCTCAGGGTCTTAGATGGGGGTACCTAACAATTGTGACAATGTCTGATAAATGCTTTAACAGAAGAAGTCTGGAAGGCTGTAAGAGAGGAGGAGAACTTAACCAGGCTGTGTGGTCAAGGAAGCCTTCCTGGAGGAAGAGGCACCTGACCTCACTCCTGAGAGGAACAGACTAAAGAAGAGAGGCCTGGTGGGGGTGGCCCACTCTATGACCATCACTGGGTTGCATCCCGGCCCAAGGGTTAGAAACCATGTGGGGCGCCTAGGTGGCTCAGTCGGTTGAGCGTCGGACTCTTGATTTTGGCTCAGGTCATGATCTCAGGGTCCTGGGATCAAGCCCCAGTTGGGCTTCCCACCCAGTGGGAGTCTGCTTGTCTTCCTCTCCCTCTGCCCCTTCCTCCCACTCACACGCTCTGTCTCTCTCTCTCCAATAGATTAGAAAAAAAAAAAAAAAGAATCCTTGCATGCCTTGAAGAAATATTGTCACGCCAACAAGAAAATGGTTGTGAATGTGCCAGACAAGCTGAGAAGGGCTATATTGGGGTCACGATGTTAAAATCACGGCAATGGTGGGCGCCTGGGTGGCTCAGTTGGTTAAGCGACTGCCTTCGGCTCAGGTCATGATCCTGGAGTCCTGGGATCGAGTCCCACATCGGGCTCCCTGCTCAGTGGGGAGTCTGCTTCTCCCTCTGACCCTCTTCCCTCTCGTGCTCTCTATCTCTCATTCTCTCTCTCTCAAATAAATAAATAAAATCTTTAAAAAAAAATAATAAAATCATGGCAATGGTAACAGCCACCATTTCTTAAGACCTACTACGTGTCTGGCACAGTGTTACTTCTGCCCAGGCTGACGAGGTGACACTGGGTTGCCCTTCCTACTAATGAAGTACCTAAAGATCAGAGAGTTGATGTGACTTATCCAAGGCCACACAGGGGATGGGGCAGGCACGGTGACTCGGGGCTCTGTGCTCTAATGGCCCTCCCCCTGCTGCTGCACCCTAGCCTGGATTCTCTTATCCCTAATTTCTGGCTCTCCAACCCTCTCCCCACTCTCTGCTCAAAGAGCCAGGGGCCTCCAAGGTCCTCCTGGACTGCAAGAGAAGAAACTGATGCTATTGGCTGCTTCATTCAGGGCCTGGGGAAGCCCAATTCTTCCCCTCCCCAGCCCCCCTCCCTCCCGGGGCTCCCTCTGCAGGTTTATGTGGGGCAGAGAATCAGGTTAATGGAATCCTGGCTGCCTCTGGCTAGGCGGGGGTGGTGGGGCAAATAGCCCCCCTCTGGAACCCATCATGGTCAGCCCTGGGTCTCCAGCCCAGACTAACCCAGCTCCTCCCGAGCCCTTGAAGAGCCCAAGGGATGGTGTCAACATTTCACACCTTCCCGAGGAAGCCCACATCCGCCTCTCCCAAAGGCCTCCCAAAGGCCTAGCAGGTTGCCTGGCACATAGTAGAAACTCAATGACGATTTGTTGAATAGATAAATGTTACTATTCTAAAGAGCATGCAAAGTGCCTACAGCTGAGTTTTTGTGCAAAATGCTGCCATTTAGGAGGGGTGGGGTCAGCAGGAGACAGTCATTCACATATCAGTTTTGTGTTTGTAACTAGAGCTCACTTACCTGACCATAATCCCTCCCAGAGCCTGAACACCTAACCATGTGCAAGACACTCTGCGAGGTGCTTTACAAAAACCGAGGGACAGAATGGAGAGGCTGCTGATCTGGACCCGTACGGGACTGGCCAGGGCCTGCTGAGCTCATCCGGGGAGCTCTGGGGTTTATTGCTTGTCTTGTCATCCGAGGTTCGGATTTGGGGCTTCACACCACCCCTCTTCACTCACCTAGCTCCCCAGCTCTGGGCAACCAAATGATGGGCCATTCTGCCTCTGAGGTATCTGCTACCGTTTTCTGGGTTATGTTTGCCAACCTATAAAATGGGGTGGTTGGACTAAATATTTATTGTGGATTCTAGGACTACTGGTATAAAGGGAACACACATGAATTGCAAGCCTACTGGGGCCAAGCATCCATTCCCTCCTGGCAGCCCTGTGGGAGAAGTTCGATCATCAGCCCTGTGTTACAGTCAGGGAAACTGAGGCTTGGGAAGGTAATGTAGCTTGCTCAACTTACTCAGCCATGTGAGGACAGTCTGGGATTTGAGTGCAGAGTTGTCTGGCCCTTTTCCTGGTGTGCATGGCCTCCTGCTCTGAGAAAGCAACCACAGAGACTGCCAAGAACGGGAAGACATTGTGCGGTCCCCGAGCGGGACCTCTTCAATGCCTGAGTACCTCCCCTTGCCCCTCAGAGCATGGTGTCTGCTGCCGGCCTCCGTGGACAAATGCTACATAGCCAGCACCCCTTAGCACAGCCCTGGAATTCCCGTGAAAGCCCTTTCTCTGTTTTTGGAGCCCAGCCCAGGGTTGGCCCACCAGTCCTGGGAAGGAATTGGTAGTTTCTCATTTCCAAAGAAAGGAAAAGCAAACCGTATACTCTAGTCCTCCTTCCCGCCAGTCAGACTCAAGCACTGTCACGAACCTGCGTAGCCATTTACCATTTACAAACCCCAACCTCCTTAGCCTGGCACTCCAAGCCTCCACCCAGTGCTCAACCTACTTCTCCTGCCCCATTTCCATCATCATTTGGCGCCTCTCACACTGCCTGAGCAAAAGCTCCCTGATGATTCTTGAACACATCCCACACACAGCTGTCTCTGGGCCTTTGCTCCTTCTGTTTCCCCTGCTTGGAATGCCCTCATCGTCATCCCTGTATATCCAGATTCTGCCTACTTCTAAGACCTAGCCCCTCCACCAGGAAGGCCTCTGTGATGCTCTGGCCGTTTCTCCCGCCTCTGACCCCACTGCACATTCTCTGTTTTCTCAAACAGCCCCCACCATGCTGTTTCTTAGGGCAAGGGGCTATTTTGATTCATATGCATCTCCCCAGTGCCCAGAACAGGACTTGGCCCTCAGAAGGTTATCTGAAAACAGTGAATGAATGAATGAATGAATGAATGAATGGCTGAATGAACAATGAGGGAAGGGTGTTGGGGGAAGATCAACATGGTCATCTGCATACCAGACAGGAAGGTGAGGGTCGGGGCAGGTGGGGGAAGGCCTTTGGGAATCACGCACCCACGGCCCCTCACACCCCGGCTAGGAATCTGGGTGGGGCCTGCAGAGCCGACACCATGAGGCCTCAGGCTTCCTGCCCACACACTGGAAGCTGACTGAGCAGGCGCCTAAGACTCAAGTTAACAAAAGGAGAAACACCATCCCATGCTTCCCTGCTCTGGGTACGTGTTGGGAGCTGTGAGGGGCCAAGCACAGGCTCAGGCAACTGCTCCCACCTTCCCAGCCAAGACTCCAGCCTCCCGGCCCCGCCCTGCGGTCTTGGAGTTGCCCCTTCATGGCTGCTGTCAGGGGTGATGAGTTAGTGGGTGTCCCGTGCTTTGCGCAATACATGTAAGAGGTTCTCCCCGCTCTCACATTCCCTAATGCTTGACTGTGACATTATAGCACCTGCAGATTGAAGTATTCTGCACTTCTCCACTATGACATTCTACTCCGGTAGCATTCTAGAATTCCTAAGACTACAAGTGAATGTTCTGTGTGTATGTGCATATTTACTGTAACAGGCCACAGTTCCACGGCTGTAACAGTCTAAAATTCCTGCTTGTAAAGCTCAATTTTTAATATTCTACAGCTGTAAAATTCTATAATTCTATGATTATGACCTTTTTATGCCTGCAATGTTCTAAAACTCTTGTTTCTTAGTCTTTTATGTGCTTAATTAGTCTTCTTCGCTCTTCTATGATTACATGATTGTAACATTCTATAATGCCATGATTATAACCTTTCCAGGCCTGTAACATTCTAAAATTCTTGCTTGCCTGTGATTTTAATGCTGCATAATTCTGTGGCCGTAAGGGTCAGCGACTGTAACATCCTGGGAGCTTGGGATCCTGGGGCGCCTGACCTCTGACATTCCCCGACCTCCAGCCCCTGGCTGTTTGCACTTCCAGCAGGACTCACAGTTCCTCTGAAAGGTCTCCGGCTTTCTTCCAGAGTCTGGGCCCTCGGGCTTCTTCCTGCCAGAGCGAGGATCAGGCGAACTCAGTGTTCATCAGTGCAGATGTAAGAGTCCTCAGGGCCTCAGGAGCTCCTGGGGTGGGCTGAGCAGGGATTGGGGGTTTCTGGAGGAGGCCTGGATGCCTTGGCTGGTTTCCTGCCTCGATTGTTGGGAGGGTCTTGGAGCAGCCCAGGCCCTGCTGGTATGTCCCACCAGGGTCCACGAACACCCCGGAAGCCCCGAGTCAGAAAAAGCCAAACTACCATGCAGTCCCCCCAGTACTTGTGGAGCTGAGACCCTGGTGGCATTTCCGCTCCAGATACTGAAATGAGATGGAAACAGCCATGACCCCCTGGGGGCTGGCTCAGCCTAGACAGAACCGAGCAGGTGTGGCTGACCCCCTCCAGGGACAGAGGGGATGCAGCACAGTAGAGACTAGAGTTCTCTGCCCCGCAGCTCCTGCTTTGAAATGTTTGCCTTTGCCTGGCAGCCATCGGAAGTGGCCTCCTTCTCCTTCTCCCGAGTGTGTGTGTGTGTGTGTGTGTGTGTGTGTGTGTGTGTGCGCGCGCGCGCGCGCGCATGTCTGTAGCTCTGGTCCATCTCCGTGGGTGTCTCTGTGCATGTCCCTGGTATGTAGGTCTCATGCTAAAGCCCCATGGGCCAAGGCCAAGGCCAAGGGTCTGGTCACCTTTGGGCTGGTAATCCCTACAGTAGTCGCCTGGGCCCCGGCCCAGCAGTCTCCTGGTGAGTGAGAGAGGGAAACACAGGTCTCACACAGGCCCAGCCCCTACACTGAGAGCTGGGCTTTGAACTCCACGCTGGGTCTGTGTGAAGCACTCCACCCCCAGACGTGGGGCTCCCGTGCTTCCTCACTGCCATCACTGGCCGGTTTCATTGAGCACTTATTATGTCCCAGGCACTTTCCGTGGACTTCCTCAGTTAAGTCCTCCCAGAGACCCCAGGAGGTAAGTGCTATCATTACCCATTTTCCAGATGAGAAAAGAGAGACTTCAAGAGATGCGGCCCAAAGTCGCCAGTGAACTGGGGGAGAACTGCAGTTGAGCCCCAGGCCTGATGCCATCCATGACCGACATGCTATTGGCCAGGCTGGTGGCCACCGGCCCCTCTCCCGAGAATCTGGCTCCCAGAGCATGTCTGTCCACCAGGCTGGGGGTGAGGGATACGTCTCTTCCACCTGTTCTGCAGCCTCCCTGCTGTGAGCCAGGCACCGGGTGGGGTGGGGGAGGCTGTCGGGAGGGAGTAGGGGACACAGAGATGTGAGCAATTCAGTTCCTGGATGTGAAGACGGACGACACAAGGCGAGACAGGGGTCCGGGGAGCAACACATGTTCCCAGGGCTCCAAGGTCTGACTGACACATTCGTCTGGGGAAACCAGCGAGGGCTCATCTGGAGGTGGCGTGGTCTGAACTAGACCTGGAGAAATGTGCAGGGTTGCCATGGGGCAGGGCACAGGAGGAGAGAAAGGCAAGTTTTCTTCTCCTTTCATAGGAGTTTTGTGCACCAGTGTGTATGTGGGGGGTGGTGCGGGAGTTCTGAATTCCACACTAATTTACTGAGAATTTCAGGAAAAACTGGTTTGGCTCCACTGGCCTGAAAACAAAGATCAACTGGAGGTCAAAGGCAGGGGGAGGGGGCTTGTGGTGCATCCAGAGAGAGAATTCACCTCAATTCACAAACCCTCCCTGGGTTCAGACCCGTGTCAGGCCGTGGGGACGCCGAGACGGGCCAGAAATAGATTCGGTGTTGGAAGAGCTCGCTGTCCTGAGGGATGGCGGGTCTGACAGCATTTCTCAGAGCTGGACAAGGTTCAGGCCCTTTGGAAAGGGGAATGTTCTTTTGTGGACCTTGGAGGCTATCTCTCCAGACCTCAGATGCCAGGCTGGGAAACAAGGGTGTGTGAGACCATTGAGAAATTAGTGCTACTTTACAAGTGGTCAGAACAAAACAAAAATGTTTTGGATCAGCATTAAAATCTAAACACAAGTGTTAAATTCTCTGACAATTCCTAGACCCCTACGAATACATGTGCCCCCCCCCCCCGCCCACCGCCCCGCAATCCCGATCCTGGACTCTGCAGACCAAGTCTGAGAAAGTGTGAGATACAACCTCGGAGCTGGTGCCACACAGAAACTATTCTCAGAGAACATATTCGTGAAGCCCAAGGCCATGGGGAGAGGGAGGTGCACCCTGCCTTTTCTAAAGAGCACACACTTTCCATATATTACCTTGCTGCTTCTGGAAGTCCTGCTGAGCCGGCTCGGCCTCTGCAAGACTTCACTGCCTTGAATAAGACAGCAGCCCCATCATAGCCTTCTCCCGTCTCCTCATTCCACTTCCCTAAACCCCTGCCGGGGGCCAGTCTCCTGATGGCGCCACACTCCCGCTCAAAATCCTGCCATGGCTCCCTAGTACTCTCAGGGTTACAGCTAAACTCCTTAGCAGGCATACCTGCCTCAGAGAGGGCCTCCTCACTCCTTGAGCCTGGGCCCCCACTCCCTGCCCTGCAGTCAGAGCTCCCAGCTAAGACAAGGTGGACAAAGGGTCCTGACTCAGCTTCTCACTCCTCCGCACATCTTCTGCCACCTGCCAGCCTCCCTTCAGACAATCCTCATTTGTCTAAGTACCTTGGCAGGTGCTTCTCTGGCTCCCATCATGGGGCAGGCACGTTGATTTGTTTCCCACCTGCAGCAGGACCTTGTAACGAAGGCAGCCACATCCTCCCTGGTAGTGCCTACTTTGCAAGGCAAAGTTCAGAAGCCTCACCTGACCCCCAGACTGGCCCTAGCACCCAGTTCCCTCCTAGACCTCCTGCTCCAGATTTGGGTTCTCTGAGCCAGCCGCACAGCAATTCCCGAGGCCCGGGCAGAGCACGGCGGGGCTCAGCGCATCTTATTCTCCCCTCCCCTGCCTCTTCTGGCTTATGGATGTGAGCGGGGCAGAAGCCCAGAGAGCTTGCGAGATTTGGAGTTGTAGCAGAGCTGGGATTGGGACCTGGGCATCCGGACTCCTGCTCAGGGGCTCCCCTCACCTGATGCAGGCTCCCTCTAAGTCCTCTCCATTCCTGCCGAAGGGTGGCTCTGCCTGGACCGTGAGGAAGTTGGGTGTGCAGCTCACCCCTGAAAAACTGCATCCTCAGTGGGAACAGGGCGCAACCCCTAGATAATCAGCTCAATTTCACAGGGGCTCAGAGAGGTCAGGTGCTTTTCTTAAGGCCACACAGCCAGAAAGTACCAGGACTAAAATATGAATCCTGGTCTTTCAGAATGCAGAGCCCATGTCCAGAAAGTGTGGTCAGTTTATGGAGCCTGCTTGAGACTGAGACATGGTCACAGGCTGTGCTCCTGACTTATGAATGTTCTGGAAGCCACTGGTGACCTGCAAACACTCCCTTGAGATGGGGAGGAAAGTGTCCAGTCCCCAAGTTCTCTGCCCTCAGGGCCAAGGAGGAGCCAGGCTCTCTGTGACCAGCTTAGCCCAACCCTGGGCTGCCTGCAATGCCCCCTGGGAACCTGGCTTTGGCCAGCCCACCCTGCCCTGGCCAGGGGAGCCCTGGACAGAATGCTCACCGGGCTGCCGTCCTGGGCAGGAGCTGAAAATTAAATTAAAACCACGACAGGGACAGTTAATTAAAGCAGATTAGCGCGAGACTAATTAGGGACACTGACACTGGAACTATCGCACTCCAAGATGTTAATTAGCTGTTCATTAATGTCAGCTCCCCGTTCAAGAGAGAAATATGAACAGCCCTTCTCCGGGGCTTCATTCCCGAGCCGAGTAAACGGGCGGCTGCCCATTGGCAGCCTGAGCCCCAACCCATGCTCCCTCCCTCCCTCTGGCCCTGGTGTCTGCTCACTCCCTTTGTCTGCCTCCTACATCAGCTTGCGTATTGACACTGCCAGAGACCCTGGGCTCACGGGAAGGAAGAGCTCAGCTGGGGCCCAACACATGGAGACTTTAGAAGCAAGGTGGCTTATCTGTTTTGCAAACCAACCTTGAGCACAGGGAACCCCCTGTCCCTGCCTTAATCACTCTTTGGTCTGGGTCAGGAGGAGGCCATTCGCCCTTCCTCCCTCCCACTCTCCACCCCCTTCCTTCCTTCTATACATCCATCCATGCTTTAGTCCCTTCACCCAAATGTCCTTTATCTCCCATACACACAAATGCACACACGCGTTCTGTGTACAATTTCCATCCAACTATCCATCAGTTCATCTATTCGAACATCCCATAATCCCCTATATGCGCACATCAAAATTTGGTTACAATTTCCATCCATTCGTCTACCATCCATCCACCCCTTCTTCCTTCCGTCCATCCAGCCATCCTTCTACCCATCCATGCACAAATCCATCTGTGAGCCACTGAGTCACGTATTCATCCTTTTCACCCATCCACTGATCCTTTCATTGAAAACCCACCTACTTATCAACCCACCCCCAAATATCTATCCTCTCTGCTGATCCATTCATCTAGACATTCACCCACCCACTCCTCTGTGAACCCATTTACCAGCCAACCTTCCATCCATGGATCCATCCATCCATCCATCCATCCATCCACTTACTGGTCCACCTGCTAAATGTTCACATAGCAGGTGGACCACCCCCCTCGCCACTCATCTAAACACGGATGCCTCTATCCACCTACCAAATCACCCATCCATCCACTCCTCTCATACATGTCCACTGAACACCGACTGTGTGCCAGGCCCTATGCTACGTAGTAGGGCAAGAGAAGGAATACAGAAAGGAGGAAGAGCTGAGACAGGGGGATCCCTACTCTCATCTCCACTTTACAGATGAGGAAACCAAGACAGAAAGAGGCCACCCATCAAATGACTCATGCAACTGGTAATTACTGCCTATTACACACCACTGGAGGATACAGTGACAGACCTGGTTCCTAACCACAGGAGCACACAGCTTAGAGCAGTGATTCTCCAGAGAACATGGTGTAGGCTGCTCCCCCAAGTGCCCATAAGCACACACAGAAAACATTCTGTGGGCAATTCTAGTGAGTCTGCAAACCTCCCAAAAGCCCATCCACTCTGCTCAGGTCAAGATCCACGGTGCTGGTTGGGGAGACACACAAGTAAATTCAACGTCAAACCCCGAGTTCTGCACATTACATAGCTGACCCTTGAACAAGGGGGTTAGAGCCTCTGACCCCTGCACAGTCAAAAATCCATGTATAACTTTGGACTCCCCCCAAACTACTAACAGCCTACTGTTGACCAGAAGCCTTACTAATAACATAGAGAGTCGTCAAAGGCTTCCTGGTGGAGGTGATACCCACAGCGAGCTGGGAAAGATGGGCAGGGTTAGCTGAGAGGAGGCTAGCCCAAGTCCGTCTGCATGTTCTGTGCGCATGCCGAGCATGGAGGAGTGAGGCTGGGGAGGGTGCTGTCTGGGACCTGTGGGGGTGCTGGTTGGGCTGTGACCGACCCCGCTGTGCGCAGGGATACGGCAGAGTTGAGACCTGAACCTGCCTCTGGCCCCACTTTTGCTGTTTCTCTGGGACTGGCTGGGGTACATAAGGGGCTCAGGGGGGGGCTTTTGGCTTGGGGATGGGCCCTGACTGCTGCCAGACGGTCTCTCAGAGACCCCTGGGGCCTGCTGTCCTCTGCCAGGCAGAGGGAGCTCTGTTCAAGGCATGAACCTCAGCCATGAGGCTCTGGGGGCACATCTGCCCTCATCCCGGAGGCCAGGGCATGTCCTTCTCAGGGATGGTCCCTCCAGGGCCCAATTCAGCCTTCCCTTCACTCTTGCCTGCTCCAGCCTTGCTCTGATGGCAGGCACCTGGCTCCAGATCAGTAACCCATCCGGTCAAGGTCATGACACCGGTTGACTTCACTGAAGGCAATTAGATCTTCAAAGAAGCAGGAATTTAGGAGACAGAAAGACCCAGGTTCAAATCACACCTCTGCCATTTAGGGCAGACATAACTTCAAGAGAGTCACCTTACTGTTCTGAGCCTCAGACTTGAAAAAGGGATGATGAGGATATTGCCACTCCGGCATTCTTTTCCCATCTTGATTTTTAATTTGTTTTTGGCATTTGTTTTTGCTTGGTAGGTCTCTTTCCATCCCTTCACTTTTGATCCTTCACCATTTTGCTTTAGATGTGTCTTTCAAAAAGAACACGGAGCTGGATTTATTCTATTTTTAGCTCTATAGAAGAGTCATTGTCTATTATTGGGAGATATAACCTATTCACATTTATTGCAGCACTGTATTGGTGGATAGTAAATGCCTGACAAAGGTTATTCTTTCCTCCCAGCATCATCCAAGGGACATCATCCCTTATCCACTGCCCCTCCCACAAGTACTGCCTCTGGAGCCTCATATACTGACACTGGGGTTATATTTGCCAAGCAAAACCTACCGCTAGATTCTGAGTATCTCATAAGCTGACTGTCAGAGGAGGAAAGATCTTCAAGATCTGCAGACCAGAATACCAAGGGCCAAGGTCAGCCATCATTATTATAGATGTGGGAACAGAATAAAATTCTCTGTTACTCAGTCCGGGGGTTAAAAGAAGCCCCAGAGTGCCACTGACCAAAGGCCCTGGACAGGGAGAGGGGAAAAGGGAGAAATGAGAAAAAAAAAACCCAAAGGGACTAATCCAAGAACCAGAAGAAAGGTCCCAGAATGTTGGAAAGTTGGAGGGTGTTGTGCTAAGAGCTTGGGTTTTGTTACTAAGATAGGTTTCTGAATTTGCCTCTGCCCCAATTTTCTGCTCAATCCTGGGCAAGTCACATCCCCTCTCTGGGCTTAGACTCCTCTTCTGGGTTATCAGGAAGTTGGGTTTAGTGACTCTCCAGACTACTATAAAATTCTGCTTATACATCTAGAGGGGCAGTTAGAGTGATGCTAATGGATTTCACTAATGATTGTCCCAAATCTGATCTCTCCTTCCTTAGTAACAGCGCCTGATTTTTAGCTGGGCACATGGTTTCCTGGAATCAAGCTTACATTTCCTACCTGTGTTGCATGTGGGCGTGGTCATATGATTTAGTGCTGGACAATGAGATGTTACAAAAATGGTAGGTGCAATTTCTGGACAGTGTCCCTAAAAGAAACAGGCATGTCTGTCATTAACCCTCTCTTCTTTCTTGCAGGCTGGGATATAGATGTGATGGCTGGAGCTCTAGCAGCCAACTCAGACCATGAGACCAAGACAGAGGGCGCATGGGACCTTGATGATGGTGGAGCTGTGATCCAGCCTTGAACTACTTACCTGGGACTTCATTTAGTCCCTCATCAGAGAGGAATAAACACCTGTCTTGTTTAAGTCTCTGTTATTTGGTTTTCTGTCGTTCACAGTCCAAACTGAAACAGTTGGTTAAAAGCATATATTGTGAATTCAAACAGACCTAGTTTGAATTCTAGTTCTAACACCAACACTCTGAGTCACTTAACCTTAACCTCTCAGTTTCTCTATATGAAATGGTTATAACAGACCTAGTTTGAATTCTAGTTCTAACACCAACACTCTGAGTCACTTAACCTTAACCTCTCAGTTTCTCTATATGAAATGGTTATAACAATGGATATTTCTCAGGAGGATATGAACTACAGGTATAAAACTGTTGGCATAGTCTCTGTTTCACAATTAAGGGCTCAGTAGCTAATAGCTGCTGTTGTTGTTGCCCATATTATTCTCATCAGCCAATCTCTTTCTTAGGAGCTCCATGAAAGCTGTGGATCCAGGAAGGGCCTATGGCGGGGTCACTCCCGGAGGAAGTGGGACGTGAGGCTGTGCCTGTAAGTGCTGAATGGATGAGACATGGGCAGCGTGGGTATGACCAGCCCTGCTCTCGGCTTTTCTGGAGAGTAAAGTCATGCCATCACTCATCTTTTGGCCTAACTAGCCCTGAGGGGGTGGTTAGGATGCAGGGAGAAAAACCAAAGCGCCATTAAAAAAAAAAAAAAACAACAACCACCAAAAAAACCCCCAATCAATTTGCAGCAATCCAAATAAAAGCCATTAGACGTGGCTTCCCCACTGGAGACACCCAGGGGCCTCTTCCCCACCAGGATCCCAGGAAATTGATTGGCAATTACTGACACTAATGGGGGCCGGAGAGGCCTGGTGACTTCCCCATCACTCTCTGGGGACAGCGATGACACGTGAAGATCTGTCAGGCTGAGTCCATCCTGCGGCGGTCGGGACCCCAGATCTGGGCAGAGACGGGGCAGCCAGCTGGGCTCGGGACCCCTTGGGACCCTCACCCCTTTACTTATTTATGGCTTCGTTTGACTCATAGTGAGTTAATGGCCCTACTGGGGCTGTGCAGATGGCAGGTCCTGCAACGGGAGGCTGGTAGGGGAACTGGGGAGGCTTCCAGGCCTGCCCTTCGACCTGGATCTGGGGTTGCATGAAGGAGGCCTCAGTCCTCACAGGAAGTCTGGGGCAGAAAGGGACAGAAAGGGTCACCCGACAGGTCGAAAGAGAAGTTGTGAGAGGCAGTGCCTGGAGATGGAAAAGAAAAGGCACACAGGGCTACGGAGAGAGGAGCATCACAGGAGACCACGCCATGGACCTGTGGAGTGGGCAGAGCCCGGGGCGGTCTCCTAGTTCAGCCTCACCTTCTTACAGATCCTTGGCAGCGAAGGCATGGAGAAGGGAAGGCACTGGCCCCAGGTCTCAGAGCACAGCCCCGGAGGAGCTGGGACTAGAGCCTGACCGGCTGTGTAGTGAGCAAGGGAGTGAGATTCGCCCTGGTACAGGGCACCTGGGCTGGGGAGGCCATTCACACTCACTTATAAGGGCCATCTCGGAGCCTGCGGAGGGGTGAGTCCTGTCTCGTGGGCAGGGAGACGTGTAAATAGATGATGAGAATGCGCAGGGACAGTGGCTGTGCTGGGGTGTGGGAGCTCAGCATGGCCCAGCCTTGGGGTGTGGTAGTTAAGGAAGGTTCCTGGAGGAGGTGATGTCCAAACTGACACCTGAGGGATACGTGGGTATTAGACAAGAGGGGAGGAGGCGGGGCAGGAGAGAAGGAAATTCTAGGCCAAGAGAATAGCAGGTGTGTGCAGAGGCTCAGGGGTAAGCCCAAGCACCTCTAGCAGCCCAGCATGGCGGGAGACTGAGGGGCTGGGGCTGTCTCCAGATGGTGACGGGCCTTCCCTGCAGCACGGGAAGGAGTGTGAGCTTTCCTCTGTGTGCAGTCAGGATTCGTTAGGTAGATGCGACCAGCTTTCCATTTTAGGAAGATGGTTCTGGAACTGCCAGAGGGGAGGTGGGGGGACGCAGGAAGCAGTTAGAAAGCTGCTGCCCAAATGCAGGGGAAAGACGATCAGGCCTGGACCAGAGCAGGGATGCAGAGGGATCTGAAGGGGAGGCGGCTACTCCAACATTCAGCAGGGGAAAATGGACGGGATTTGGCACCTGCCCGCATGGCAGGCATGGTGGTGAGGGGGGGCTGGAGGAGGACTTGGGTGGGACTGAGGGAGGCGGCAACGGGGGGCTGGCCAGGGGCATGGGGCTTGAGGGATAGAAGGGATGGACACAATGACTCTGAATGAGGAGGATCCACGTGGTCTGGGGAAAGGTGAAAGGGAGGTGATAGACTGAGGCTCAGAGAGGTTAAGTGTCTTATCCAAGGTCACACAGCAAGGAGGGGCCCAGCCGGGTTTAACCCCAAAGCCTACAACATTTCCTACCACTTATGGAGAAGACTGAAGGGCCAGGCCCTTCCCACTCAGCAGCTCCACGTATTTTTTTTTTTAAGATTTTATTTATTTATTTGACAGAGAGAGACACAGCGAGAGAGGGAACACGAGCAGGGGGAGCGGGAGAGGGAGAAGCAGGCTTCTTGCCGAGCAGGGAGCCCGATGCGGGGCTCAATCCCAGGACCCTGGGATCATGACCTGAGCCGAAGGCAGACGCTTAATGACTGAGCCACCCAGGCGCCCCAGCGGCTCCACATCTTGTGCCCTGACCATCTGCCCCCTCTCGCAGCCTAACCCCGGGAAGCTCAGGGCTGCAGTTTCTCCTGCCTCACCTGTGAGGTGTGGGGCTGGCAAAACCTCACGCTGGCCCATTCTTGGCTACAGGCACGCCATCCTGTGGCAGATGGGCAGTGAAGCTGAGCTCACTGCGGTTTAAGGGTTTAGGCCCCTGAGAATTCGTGCCAGCCACAGGCTCTGCCACGTCCAGAATGACCTTGGGGGCCAAGCCCCTTCAACCTGCCTGCCGTGAGCTCTGGCAGAATAAGGCTGAAGATGGGCACCTGCTGGGTAGGTGCCTCTCTCAACCTGTCGGGGAGTACCTGGCCAAAGCACATTCCAAGCCCTGAAAATGTAGCTTCGGAGGCTAAGCCCCAGTGCCCAGAGTATAAAGACTGGAGATGGGGCCCCAAGGGGGCATTCTGAGTGAGAAGGGGCCTGCTGGGGGTGTGTGTGGCCACAGAGCGCTCTGTATGACTAAAAAGGCAAAATACCCTCGCAGCAGCGTGGGCTTTGGGTCAGGCAGGTGTAGCGGGATCTGGTCCTGACTGGGATACTTCCTAAGCTGTGTGACCCTGGATGAGTCACTAAACCTTGTGTGTCACATTATATATCTATAAAACAGGGATGATGGCAGTACCTGCCTCAGGGGGTGGTTGTGAGGATCCAATGAGTTAACACAATGCTAAAAACAAACTTAGCACGCTGGGTGGTACAGTAATATTGCTTGGGTCCGGGGATGATGATGATGCCACGGGCGGTCACATCAAATCCACATCTTTCTGGTCTGGCCTGGGCTGACCCTGCGGAGGGAGCAGGCCTGGCTATATTTATTCTTGGCCCACTCTCTCCCTTGGGGGCTGGCTGTGGCATCGAGTGAGGCTGCCCATCCTCCGTGGTATCGATCTTCCTGTCTCCCAGGAAGGCACGATGCATTTAGCGCATCAGTCAGCTCCGGCGGATCGTCCCGGCTGGGAGCCAGCCTGCCCATCTGCAGCTCCGCAAGTGGGTCAGGAAGTTGGAGGAAGTAAAACTTCTCAGACGGGCCCCGAGGATGGTCCAGGGCTCCAGGGGGTAGAAGTCCTCATCGATGTCCCTATAGGAGCCTTGGACTGCGGATCTGGTTTGGCACCCAGCTCCCCAGGGTGACCTTAGGCAAATCACTCAGCCACCACCGGCCTTGTCACTTCTGAGTTTATAAACCTCATTCCCATCCATCACCTCATTTGTCCCTCACAATAACCCTGGGAGGTGAACAGAGCACGACTTATCATTCCCCCTTTACAGAGGGGGAAACTGAGGCTCAGGAGGGCTCAGCCACTAGCTTGCCCAAGGTCACGCTGCAGGTCAGAGGCCTGCTCAGGCCTTGGGTCTGTCTGATTCCACACCCAGGCCTACCCCACATGGGTGCTGTGGGGAGTTACTGAGCAGTAAGAATGTTAGCCGAGGAGGTGACAGACCCTGAGAGTGGACCGTACCTCTCTGCTCAGTGACACGAGAGAGGCAGTGGGGGCTGGTGGAGAAGGAGCTGAGGGGGTCCGGGGGGCCGTGGGGTGCGTGTGTGTGTGCGTGCATGTGCAGCGTGGGTCAGGGTGGAAACAGGCATTCTGGGCAGAGGGAATGGCATGAGGAAAGGCCTGGAGGAAGCTGAAGGCAAATCTGAGACATCAGGTACAGGTGGGTGGGGATGGGGTCCTTGGGCCCAATGGGAACAACCGGAAGGAGGAACCCCAGGGATGGTAGTGAGGTGTGGTGGTAGTGAGGTGTGGAGAGGCCAACGTGCAGGGGTGGGGCTGCGACCAGAGAGAGCCTTCCATGGCGACATGGGCAGGTATGAACTTTCTGGTCAACCAGGGCCTTCAGCCCGGCTCACAATCCCTACCCCCCAGCCCCAGTGACAGGACGCAGAAGGGCTGGGCCTCAGGGTCAGGAAGGCCTAGTTGAGGAGGGCTGGCAGTCCCAGGACTGCGGGTCAGGCTTCCAGCCGGGGTAGGCACGGCCGAATCCACATCCAGAGGCAAGTGTTTACCCGGGAGGGGGCTGCGCTCTGACTAGTCCCCCCAAATGCCTGAGAGGAGATGGGAGCGGGAGAGTTGGGCCTGCAGAACAAGAGGGAGAAAGGGGGGCCCGGAGAGGTGAAGTAATTGGCTCCAGGTCACACAGCCCGTGAGTGGCAGAGCTGGATTCTAAACTCTCTCCCCCTGCTGCCAGTGCCCACGCTCCTTCTGCTCCTCAGAACAGCACATGCTCCAGTGGACTCAGGGCTTCGCAGGCTGGGTCTTGGGAGAGAAAGCGGGGGGCTTGGGCTGCCAGGAGCTCCACCTCCAGTGCCAGGCAGGGCTCATAGCATGCCTCCGGCCCTGGACCCCCACCCTGCCTCGGGGACCTTCAGCCCAGGACCTCAGACCACTCTGGAAACCATGAACAACAGCCTTTGTAAACACAACAGATTCTGGAAACTTTAAATAGTTTTTGGAGCCTCCAAACAGCTTCCAGGACTGACAAATTGCTTCCAAAATGTTCAAATGCCTTTGGAATCTTTGAACAGCCCCTGAGACTTGGACCCAGATTGAGAGCCAAGAAGGGCCCGGGGCCAAGGCAGGACTCAGGCCGCCTTCCCAGCCGGCAAGTCCTCCTGCAAACGTGGGCTGGCGGCTCTCTGGCCGTGGCCTCTGCAGCGGGGCCCAGTCTCACCTCAGGTCTGACTGAGCAGCTTCATGGTGGCCCGGAATGAGCACTGGACTCGGAGGAGGGGGCGACCAGGCTTCCTCTGGCCTCTACCTTGCTAGGTGACTTCGATCAAATCACTTCTCTCTGGGCCTTGGTTTCCCCCACTTACAGAACGGGGTAGCTGTGTGAGAGTTTTAGGGTGTATGGATGTGCAGCCCATCTTTGGGATTCAAACCTGGCCCCCCCCGCCCCTCCCCAAGCCCCAGTCTCTGCCTGGCTTCAGCTTGTCCAGAGTCCAAGGGCAGTGGGCTCGGGGAAAAAAGCACTGCCTCACCGGGCGGAGCAGGCACGTGGGGTCCGAGAGAGGCGGCCCCCAGCCCACGGGGCTCTACTGCCAATGGAGTGGACTCGACCTTTTCGCTTTTCATGGGAGCCGGATTCAAACCCCCACCCCTGGGCCTCAACAAGTATGTCTCAGGAAAGGCCTCTGTGGGTGCCCCACCCAGCGTGGCGCCGACCCCAGCACCTGGCAGCCTTTCTGCATGGCCACAGAGGGCGGCCGGTTCCAGCCACCCAGAGCCGTCTCCATGGTGACGGGCACGGAGCCGAGCTGGGCTTTTGAAGAACACTCATAAAGACGCAAACTTACCCCAGATGAGCCGTCGTGCATTTGTGAAGCAAAACATCTCGGGCCAACCCTGTGCCTTGTAAAACCACGGCTGGCCAGTGGCCTCGGCCGGTCTGGCGAGGACACAGCTTCTGACCTGCCAGGTGTGGAGCTCCTGCTTCCTCACCGTATCTTTGCGCCCCACCTCAGGGCCACCCACCCCACCTTGGCAGCTTTGGAGGTAGTTGCACCTCAGCTGGAGTCAGCTTCTTGGCTGGGTGACTCTGAGCAAGAGCATTCACCTCTCTGAGCCTCAGCGTCCTCATCTGGAAAATGGGCAGGAGGCTAAAATCACGCATCGTAAGGGGGACTGATGGAGCGATGGATAGAACAGGCACAGCGTGGTACAAAGTAGGTGCTGGCTTGCCTCCATTTCCCTCTCTTTCTCAGCGTCACCGCTGCATAGGCGCATAGGGCCACTTCCTCCTGGCAGTGTCAGAGGCCCCTGTCCCCTGCTCCGGCGGCACCCTGTATGTCTACCTGCATTAGAGCGCTCAGCATCCCGAATTGCAATAGTCTGTTTACTTGTCTCGCAGCCAAGCCTGAGTAACGGGCATTGGTGCCCGACTATCTTCACCGAGGCACGCTCGAGGGTGGCACTTGATAGGTCTTCAGTAACTATGTAAGAGCAAACCAATAAACATGGTGACTATTGTTTCTGAAGCTCAGATCGAGGGGTGTGGTCTGGGGAGCACCAGGGGGCATATTTCAGGGTGGAGGGTGAAGGGGATGACAGTTGGAATTGAATGCAGGTAACTGATGGGGGGTACAGCCACGGGGCCCCGGTGCTTCTCTGCAAAGGGCTCTGGATGCTAAGCTCTCCAGCTTCCACTATAGTTTCCATTTCGCAGAGAAAGAAGCCAAGTTCTGAGAGGTGAAGTCACTTGTGGTGGCTGTTTGATGGGGGACAGTGATGTTGGCACCCATGTACTGCAGCCAGGAAAATCTGGGCATGCCCACCCATCTCCTGAGGCCTGCGGTGTCTGCCACCATTCCTTCTCTTCCCTTCACCAACATGCCCTCAAATGCTGGTCTTGAGGTCCTCCTCCTGTGGCACAGGCCCCTCTTGCCCCGACAGAGACAGACTACAGCCCGGAACAGGCATTGAGCTGCCCCCACCCTCAGCCTCTGACCTGTGATACCCAACCTCACCCCCTTTTTCTTGATCCTGCCCCCTGTGGTTCCCTTTCCCTCCTTTACTCCTTCATGTCAGGCTCCAAATCGCCTGGAATGTCCCACCCCGACTGATCCACTCCAGTAGACAGTGCACCGTGAAGACAAAAGACCCAGACTTTGAATTCTGGCCCTGCCACTTATGAGCTGTGTGATCTTTGACAAGTTACTGAACCTCTCTGAGGCTGGATTTCTCTCCTGGAAAACAGGAGGAGAAGAGGACCTGCCTGACAGGCTGTTGTGAGGGTAAGGCAAGTTCATGGGTGTGGACGTGTTTTATAAACCGAAAAGTACTAGGGAGGTGTTGGACTTTAATTAAAGAACTACAATGGATTTATGATACCGAACCAAAACATAAATACATAATATGCCTAATTCTAATTAATTATAAATAATCATTGGAAAGGGTTGTGGCTGTCAGCAGCTGGCTAGGGGGCTGTGGGTGAAAGAGGAGAGATATACAATGCAGATTTAAGCTCCTGTGCCCGTAAGTATGGTCTGCAGTCATTCATTCATCTCTTTGTCTGTCCGTCAGTCTGTCCATCCACCAGCCCACCATACAACAATCTGGCCATTCTACCAATACTCATCAAACCCCTGCTGGGTGCAGGGTGCTTGCAAAGCTTCAGATGAGGTTAGCAGCAGTGCCCCTCCCACCCACAATGAAGATCAACACCAGCGACTGATCACGGAGCCCCAGTGACACCAGACGTGTTCCCAGTCCTCCTTTAATCCTCACGCCCATTTTACAGATGTGGACACTGAGGCTCAGAGAGGCTGAGGCCAGGGTCCAGCGACTGGGAAGGCCCTCCTCACCTCTGCGCCACGTCCCTCTCCCTCATTGGCTGGCCCTGAAGTTCCCTCCTATCTTCGTTGGCAACGTCATTTCATTGTGATTTCTGAGCACCTCACTCTCCACAGCACCCACTCACAACTTCCCTCATTCTGAAAGACCGCCCCAACAATGTAGGTGGGTGGGTTTGGCAGCCCTTCCCCCTGGTTTCCAAGGGCTCACAATTTCCATTTCCTTCCATTCCTTATTAATTTTCCTTCAAAATGTGTTCCATGATTTTACTGACATCACTGCCAGCCACTCTGAGTGGGAGACCTGCAGAAAGTTCCCAAGCAGGCCCCAGAAGGGCCCCCCAGCTGTCCCTTCCCTGCTTCCTATGAGGCTCTCTGCTGTCCTCTGCCAGGCGGGGCGTCTGGGCCAAGGTGGCCCTGGCTGGCAGGGCCTAACTCTGCTGTCAGTTCTTGCTCCTTCTAATATCCAGAGAGGTAGGTGCCTGCATTTTACGACAAACGGCCAGGGATGTGAAGATGGGAGCTGACCGGCTCAGGGCCACACAGCTGAGCAGGGCTGGGGCAGAGGCTAAGCCCGGGTCCAACTCTGCAGGCTCATCCCCACTGGCCTAGTGTACGTGGTTTTCGCCCTCCACTCCCAGTGCCCAGGCGGGGTTATTTTTAGCTCCTTATCTAGGCCCAGCCACTCATGAGCACAGACTGTCTGGGGGACCAGCCATTTTGAGAGAGGAAAGTGAGGGAAAAGATGACATTCTGGCCCGGACAACCTGAGTGTGGAGGGGCCATCGCTGACCTGCTCTGTGGTCCTGGTCATCAGGGTATGAGCGGTCAAACCTGGGTTAAATGCTGAAGCAGAGTTCACAAGTTGTGGAGCTGGACTTGGCCCTCAGGGATGTCCTAGGGCGGCAGCGCTCAAAGCACAGAATGGCTGGGGGCTTCTTCAGACCAAGAGCATCGGAGATGGGCTTGGGGCCTGGGAGTTTCTCATTCATCTATCCGAAACCCTATCAATGTACAGAGGAGAAAATGGAGGCTCAGGGAGGACAAGGAACCCACTCAGGGTCACACAGCAAGCGGGCTATCAAGCTGAGACCAGACCCTGTTTCTTCTGATTCCCCAGTATAGGTCCTTGTCACCTCACCCCAAAGACAGGGAATAGGGCATTTTAAAAAGGGGCCCCTCGGGGGCTGCCAGGGGGCTGCGTGGGACGGGGATGAAGACTTGAGGCCCCCGGGCTCCTGCCCAAATATATACCCACTTTGGTGTGTCAGGCTATCAGAAAGTCCCTCATTTGAGCTTCTCCAGCCTTGTGGTGGGATGACAGGAGCTAAGTGACACCTCAGGGGAGATTAGGTGACAAGGAATAAGATGGGGCCCAGGTTGGGGTGTGTCAGGGAGGCAGAGAGGTTGGAGGACAAACTTCCTGCCTTGTCAGCTCTGCCGGGGGTAGCTGTCACGGGAAGGCCTTACACTCCCTGTCCCCATCCCCACTCACTGGGGAACTCCCCAAAGGCAGAGCTTTGCACTTATTTCCTCAGAGAACTCTGGGATGCAGAGGCGTAAGGGCCTTCGGAGACCTCTGGTTTACTTCCTTCTTTGAGTTTTGGGGAGACAGGGAGGACAGATGGATTTGGAGCTCCTGGAAGACAGCAAGGAGGAGGTGGCTCAATGGCCAAGCAACCGGCTTGTTCGTCCCCGGCCACCAGGGAAACAGGAGAAAGGCCAGCGGCCTGGGGAACCAGCTGTGCGGTCCTGAGCTGGGAGGTGGGCCCTTCCTGCTATAGGATGTGTCAGCAGCAACTGGGCTCCGGCTCCCAGCCCTGTGTCCCTTCTCTAGTGCCCAGTCCAACCTGCTTAGCCTTCAAGGCCCTTAACCATCTGTCCCACTGTCCTCTCTGCTCTCTCTCCTCCTTCCGCGCCCCAGTGATGTCACCAGACACCAGACTGAACCGGGCGCCATTTCCCCAGCACACGGAGCACTGGAGTGTTCATGCTGAACTCTGCGCCTGGCACGTCCTTTGGCCCATCTTCACCTGGTAGGTTCCTATTCAGACTTCACAGTCAAAAACAAGGTTTGTTTCCTCACGTGAGGCCCTGCCTGCCTTCAGATCCTATTTGAACTGACCAGACCTTCCTGGGCCCATGTATCGGACAACATAGACCTCTAACATGGCACCTCCCAGGGAAGGGAGGGGTCTCACATTTGTATTCTTCCCTGTGC
This sequence comes from Callorhinus ursinus, assembly GCF_003265705.2. NCBI lineage: Eukaryota > Metazoa > Chordata > Mammalia > Carnivora > Otariidae > Callorhinus > Callorhinus ursinus. Next base: position 20,210,753 of record NW_027397080.1, read on the forward strand.
CTGGCGCAGTGGAGGTACCCAGCATACACTGGGTCTTTTCTTGCTCGTGGATCATCCTAGGGGCCTAACACAGTGCTACATATACTCAGAGACTGGGAAGGAGACCCACTCTATGGTAAGGAGCAGAGCCTTGGAGTCAGATGGACCTGCGGCCAAATTCCAGCTCCCCTGTGTGACCTGGGAGAGGTCTCCTAACCTTGCTGGGCCTCAGTTTTTTTTATCTGTAAAATGGGAATAACTATGTCCACCTTGCAGAAAAAAGGAGAGGATTCAACGAAGGAACCTAGGTAAGGAGCCTAGCACATAGAAAATGCTAAATGAATGAATGTATGTGTGTATCCACACACACACACACACACACACAAAATATATGTTATATGTATTAATATATCATATACTCGTAAGAATGAATAAAGACCCCAGCTCCCTGGAAACTTGTTCTCAGGCACTGATCCCTTGGAAAAACATCTTAGAAGGGTTTCTGTCTGATCTGTAGACATCTCTGCACCCCAGCCTAAGCTCCACTTAATTGTCTTGCTCCGAGGGTGCCGAGTAAATATTCCAGGCCAGCTGGTGCCTGGAAACCGCCAATTGCCGGGGAGCAGCTCGTTAATTTTCCCGTCTCTGCATACAGACCCCGCAGCTTCTGCAACTCATCTTGGGAAATTGAGTGAAGCAGGTCAGGCCGGGGCCAGGGGTCGCAGGAAGTGGGGCTGGGGGTGCCAGGGGACTTGAAAGGACCTGCAGACAGGCACCACTGGGAAGTGGTCCAGGCTGGAGGAAGTGGGCCTGGAGCTGCCGAAAGGCAGATGGATCCCAGGCCCAGCCTGGCCCTGCTGGCTCTGACTCAGCTTTCGGGTCTCCACTTGGAGGGGAGGAAGCTGGGGGCTCACGGCAAGGCTGGATGCACACCAGCTCTCGGGGCAGCCAGCTTTGGGGGCCAGGAGGTCCCATGCCAATGGAGGAGAGGCTGGGTGGTGTAGTGGTCGAGAGCCCGACTCCCTGGGTTTGAATCCTGGCCCTGCTCTTGGGTCAGTTTTTCAACCCCTTTGTGCCTCATGAGAAGGGAGATGGAGAAGGGGACTCATGTCACAGGCTGTTGTGGGAATCAGATACACATTACGAGCTTAGAACGGTGCCTTGCATGTGGAGATTGCTCCGTAAATGTGAAGCTATTAGTACTCTGATTACCATCCCTTCCTCCCCGTTTGGAAGCATCCTCCCTGGAAATTCTCCTCCACAGACTGTGAGCCTGGACTCGACTCTGCGGTAACACACACGTCACAACCCTTACCAGCTCCGAGGGGTCTGCCTGCAGCCCTCCTAGACGGGGTGGAGGAGGGCGGTCATGGACTTGAGATGTCTGTCCTGGGCCCGAACAGAGAGTGGAAGCCCAGAGGCCTATCACATGCCTTCCCTGGGACATTTCCTTTACTCGGCAGAGATTTACTGAGCTCCCGCTCCGTGCCAGCACTGGGCTAGGCCCAGGGATACAAAGGTGAGCAAAAACAGACAGGGTTTCCCCACTGGCATCAAAAGTCCAGTGGGGGAAGACTCTCATTAACTGGTCTCTAAAGTCCCTGTCAGTTTAGAACAGTGGAAAGGGCCGAGAAGGGGAGGAGGGTGCAGTATTGCCTGGCGGCGGGGGACAGGCCCCCTCCCTTCCAGCACTACTGTTCTATGTGACCTTAGCCCAGTCGCTCAGCCCACCTGGGCCTCCGTCCCCTCATCCGCAATGGGCACGGTGACCCCTGTCCTGCCTGGATGGCTCATCTTTCTTGAAATTTGCTTTCCTTTTATACCCCTGCCCTTTGCCTAGAATGCTTTTGCCCACTGTCCTCTTTTTTTGAGAATAACTATTCATCCCCGAGCATTAGCTCAAATATTCCCACCTCTCCCTGCAAACAGTCACGCGTCCCTTTGTGGTGCCAGAGAATTCCGCAGAGCCCTCTGCTACTGCGGGGTGCTGCCACGTACATGGGTCTGTGGCATCTTCCCTTCGATGGGAGCTCCTGGAGGGTACGGCTATGTCTGTGCTTTCTTCACCAGCCCCAAACCCCAGAGAGGGCCTGGCACATAGCACAGACTCAGTCCATGGGGGCTGAGGCAGGTGGGGAGCAGGACCAGAAGACCCTTTGACTCCTAAGAGGCTGGGCCTCTAGTATGCTTAGATCCAACTAGTGCACTCTGGTCAGAAGGCCTAGCCTTGCCTGCTGGTTCTGCTACTTCCTCGTCACGCTTGGCTAAGTTACTGAGCCATTCTGAGCCTTGGCATCTCCGCCTATAAAACGGGGGTACCTCAGAATTACGCTGCGCAGAGTCAGAGTTCTAGCTTACAGGAGGGGCTCAACAGAAGCCATTTCTCCCTTTTCCTTCCTTCTTAAGGTGGCACTGGGGGCCAGCATTTGTGCCCTGCTGTGCCCAGATCAGACAACAAGTTTCTGGAAGAAAACACATGGGTAGCTTGTATTCTGAGAAGCAGGGCCCAGAAGACCAAGGAGACAGAGGGGGAGAAAGGAAGGTGGCAGGTTCCTCGAAGATGTCCTGCCAGAGTTGGCACCCACAGGCTGTTCCTCATAGAGGAGGACCCACGGCCCATGTGGGACAGGTCCTCAGCAATTCCCGAGGCCCAGCCTCTCTAGAAAGTGCTCCCATCCTTCCCTTGCGTGAGTCGCCCGCCTCTTGGTGCTGCAGCCTGAGTGCTGATAATAAAGGCACCTCTGTGTGTCTCTGGGGAAGCGGGGCTAGGGGCGGTGGTGAGGGGGGGCCCACAAAGCTCCCGCAGCTGTGTGTTTGCAAACAGGGGAGCTGAGCTGTGCAGAGGGGCTGAAAGCACTGATTGTCTTTAATTAAAGGAGGTTGGAGGCAGCGCGGGCTTTGACAAAAGAGGTTTCCAGCCTGTTAGCAGCTTCAGCCTACGCGGAGGCTGGGTTGCCCAGGCGCGCCCCCGGCTTTGTCCCCATGGGGCCTGGCCCCGTGGAGGGCACAGCCAACACCTGCCTGGTGGGGGTGGGGTTGGGAGCCAAGCACACACGCAGTAGGGCCGAATGAGAGCCCTGGGCTCCGGGGCCTGGGAAGATGTCCTTGTGGCGAAGCCCCCTCTCACTCACTTGCTCATTCACTCGCTCGCTCAACAAGCATGGCCGAGCACTTGCCATGTGCCGGGCCGCTGCTCAGACCTGGGGGCGCAGGGATGTGACAGTCCCTGCGCTTCGGGGGCTCCATATCTTAAGAGGCTGCACGGTACAGCGACTGCAAGCACAAGCCTGGCCTTGAACCCTGGCTCTGCTGTCTACGACCTGTATGTTCTTGAGCAAGTCACTTCGCCCCTCTGTGCCTCAGTTTTCCCATCTGTAAAAGGAGGAGGATGAACACAGCACAGGCTTTGTGGGCTGTGTGAGGATTACCGAGGTTGCCTAAAATGTTTGCCCACCAGGTCACGTTACAAACACCAACCGCCGTTATTCATTCCTTCATTTATCCAACTCTGTCCCTAGCTGGAGTCCCTGGAGGCGGTCAGTTACGGAGAAGAACCCTGGTCTAGGAGGCTGGCCGGGCTCTAGTCCCAGCTCTGCCAGTCACTTGTCCTGTGGCTTCCCAGCCTCAGTTTCCCCACCTGTAAAATTGCGGCTGGGCTCTGTAGACACAGACGTCTCAGTGACCCCTCCGGTGTCCTGGGAACTGAGACTGCTCTGAAGAGCCCGTCTTGCTGGGCTCTTGCTCCGGCTGCATACAAATGGGCTCAGCTTCCCACCCCAGCGGCTTCTTCAGCTCACTCCATTCTTTTGTCTTCTCTCTCCCAGGCTTGCCTTCCCGGGTCCTCAGAGACATCTGCAGCCCCCTTAGCAGGCACACGTGCACTGGTGATCTCTTGCTCTCTCTCTCTCTCTCTCTCTCTCTCTCTCTCTCTCACACACACACACACACACACACACACACCTGCCTGATTCTCACCCTCACCCCCACCTGATGGAATCACAGTCTCTGTCCTCCTCCCACAATTCCAAGGCTTGCTGACTCCCTGGGTCCAGGGTGGGTGGGAGCGGGGGAGGTGGCTCACAGCCTCTGATGGCCTCCAGCCCAGCTGGCTGGGCTGGGTGGTCGCAGCGAGGTGGAGAGAGGGGGCAGAGGGCCCCAGCGCTCTGGGGCCAGACTCCTCAGGCAGTGGGAGGGGAGGTCAGTTCCTGAAAGAGAGAGCCCAAGTCGGGCCACAAGGAGAGGGCAGGTCTGGAATCTGCACACGGAGGGAGCACTGCTGGAGGCTGGGGGTTTACCCAACACCCACTCTGGGCCCACAGCCCCTGTTTAATCTACTCAAAGGTCCTGATGGGGAAACCGAGGCTCAGAGAGGATGACGTGGCACACGCTGAACCAGGACACCACTCCGGCACTTCAGGACCCATTTTCTGAAGTCCCTTCAGAATGAACAGGCCAGGCCCCCTGATAGAGATGTCAGGTGGATCACGTGGACTCCAGCGGCAGGGCAACTCATCCCATACCTGCAGGGGACGCCAACGCAAACCTGTGGGAATCTAGCCTTGGTGGAAAGGAGAGGAGGAGACAGACAGAAAAACTATGCTGGCCAGGCCTTAGTCTTCATCCTCAGCAATGAATCCATTGAGGCCCCCACCTCAGTATCACTCAGGACTGAGGCTGACCTCTTCCCTAGGACCCCTGACCCCCACCCAGTCCTTCAACCTGCTCTTTATGTGGACCTCAGGGGCAAAGGGCTGTACCAGTTCTCCAGAGCCCGAAGGGGAATTCTCCCAGTTATCTGCCTTCCACTGCACTATGAGTCCCCTGAGGGCAGAGTCCAGAACGTCTCTCTTATCTTCCATGGTCACCCTGGAGCACCCTGGAGCACTATGTGTCAGGCAGAAACAATGAGTGCTCTGCCTGCTTTAGCTTATCTGAGCTTCACACAGTCCTTCCAGCCTGAGTCTCCTGTCCCTACTTTACAGACAAGGGAACTGAGACTCAGAGGTGGAGGCTCCGGCTCAGGGCATGGAGGACATCTGAACCAGGGCTATGTGAATCCTGTGGAGTCTGTGTTGGCTTCCTCCCAGGCCTCACCTGGGCCGGGCATGGCGCTGGGCCTGCCCAGTAAGTGTGCACAGCAAAGAAGCTGGTGAGTAAGGAGTGTGCTCAGCCTGCCCAGATGATTCCACCAGTCGGCAGGTGAGGAGGCTGAGGCAGCCAGACCCCCTCCCCCAACCTGGATGTGTGCACCACACCCCTCCCTAAGGGGGAAGGCTAGGAGAGTTGGAGGGGAGATGGAGAGACGGGACGGTCAGATGGTGCAGCAGGAAGGGCAGACCGAGGACTAGACCAGAAGGTGGATCAAGGCAGATGGCAAGAGAGGAGAGAAGAAAGGAGACCCCAGAAGAGTAGGGGCAGGGGAAGGAGGGACCAAAGGAGGGAGGAGGGAAGAAGAAAATGGGAAGGGGAGGAGTCGAGTTCAGAGGGAGTGGGGGTGGGTGCTGCTGTGGGAAGGGCTGGCAGGCCAGGGCTGAGCCCAGAGAGGCCCCCTCTGAGCTGGGGGTGGGGGTGGGCGGTGGGACGGGGTCCCTCGAAGGTCGTCACTGGAGCTGCTCTCCTAGCTTGAGGCAGCAGCTGGGAGGAAGGCTGTGAGCAGGTCTGTGTGGCGGCATGTGTGTGTTTCAGGGTGTGCATGTGTATCTCAGGCCCAGGCAGGTGTGGGAAGCACACCGGGGTGTCTTTTCTTGCTCTCTTGAGTCCACATGCCCTTCTCATTTTGTATTCACAACAACCGAGCTGAAAGATTAATTCATATTTAATATAACCTTCACTGGCAGGAGGGGGGTTGGCATAGTTTATGATTTTAAAAAAAGGCACCAGGTAAGGAAGAATCAATCAACTGATTGATGTTTTATCCATCCATCCACCCACCCACCACTCACTCACTGAGCACCCACCATGCACCAGCCACCATGCTGGGGTGAGGGTACCCAAACCACAATCCCAGTATACTCAGATCTCCACTGACTGCCACAGCCTGGAGCGGTGGGAGAGGTTCGTGGGGGCCCTGAGCTTTAATGCTGGGTCCATAAAGCAACATGCTCTGTGAGTTTGGGCAAGTCCCTTGACCTCTCTGAACCCATTTTCTCACTTGTTACCCCGGGTGGCGATTCCTGCCCCCTGGGGTTGGTGCAGGATGAGGAGATAGTGCAGGTAAGGGGCTTGGCTAGACAAATGTTGGTCCTCTAATACTGTGCTCTCAGGCACTGTGGCCTCCTAACCACTACGGCTGGCCAGGGACCACCTGGGGACTCCCCTGGCTCTCCAGTCCCACCCTGTGGTGATCCTTACTGAGGATGCTGAGCATCCTGAAGCTGCCAAGTCTGTCGGGCTGGGGAGGTGGCCACAGCTGTGCAGCCCTGCTGGGGCACTGGGGTGGGAGGTGGGTCAGCCCTGCCTAGCCCAGGCAGCTGTGGAATGAGGATGGGGATGGGGGTGGGCAGGTGCCCCACCCTGGGAAGCCCCACACCTGCCCTGTCTCTCAGGCCTGTAATAATCAGGGTTTCCTCAAGCTATTTCTGCTTGTCCTCTAGGTCTTAGCTCAGGTGTCCCTTCCTCCAGGAAGCCCTCTGGGACTCCCAGGCTGAGTCCGGTCTCATCCCCACCCTCCAGGCCTCCTTGTGGGTTCTCATAGTCCCACCTGCCCCGTTCACACCCTCCATCCTCTGGACATCAAGGTCTTGTCTTTCCTGGTCTCTCTCCACTAAGAGCTCCTGGAAGCAGAGACCATGTTGGATCTCTCCCCTGTGTTCAGGCCCCGCAAGAGGCCCAGCACACCACAGGCTCTGGCCATTTCCAGAGGTGCTGGGGCATTTGCTGGTCATGGGCAGAGTTGGAGAGAGAGGGAACACAAGCAGGGGGCGTGGGCATATTCTGTCTGGCGCTCCTGGGGACAGGGATGAGGCTGCTGCTTTCCCTGAGGGCCAGAAATCCACTTCCTCAGATACCATATCCCTCCTTGGGGAGGGGACATAGGGACTCTCCTTGGGATCAAGAGCTTGGGGGTGGGGTCAGGGTGACATCAGGGTTAGGGATAGGGAATAAGGAATTCCAGCTCTGCCCTGACTGGCCTCATTTTCCTTAGCTGTAAAGCAGGAGGGAATCTTCCCGATGGTGGGTGGAGAAGGGCAGGGTCTTGGTCTTAGCCTGGAGGCCATGCCAAGGAGTGGCTTGTGGTGGCCCTCTCTTTAGATATCATCTTTCATTGGCTGTCCCCTTCCCATTACTTGGGACCCCCCCCCCCATATGTAAAGTATTTAGCAAAAGAAACTTCTACGGGTGCCTGGGTGGCTCAGTCGTTAAGCGTCTGCCTTCAGCTCAGGTCATGATCCCAGGGTCCTGGGATCGAGCCCCGCATCGGGCTCCCTGCTCAGCTTCTCCCTCTCCCTCTGCCTGCTGCTTCCCCTGCTTGTACACTCTCTCTCTGTGTCAAATGGACACTCACTTCCCCAAGCACCCCCTACAGGTCAGGGTGGCCACTCCTTACTGAGCCAGCCTGCCTCCCACCTCCCTTCCCCCCCCCCCCATCCCCCAGCTGGATTCCTCACTGAGCAGTGGGGACGTGACATTCACCAGCGTCACTTCTGGTCCCATCTGCAGAGCGCCCCCCACCCCCACCCCGGGCAGCTAATCCCCACAAAGCCCAGCGCAGGGCCCGGCATGACAAGCAGGCCCTGCGTGCCTGCAACTCTAGCAGGCGTGCTCTGAGGGGCCGAGGCGGGATTCGGCGCGGCTGTCACTCTCTCTGTCCGCTCCTCTAATTGGATTCCCAACACGCAGAGGTCAGCAGAAACGCTGGAGAGAAGAGAATCAAAGGGAAGGGGCATTGGGGAGATAAAGAGAGGCATTCTTCCTGGGCCACAAAGACCGCAGCTCGAGGGGTGGGGGGGCCCCATCTGGAGGGGGAAGGGGCAGGGAGAGCCTGAGCAGGCGGCGCTGGGCGGCAGAGACCACACGGGCTTGCTTTCCTCCAGCCTGGTGCTTCCTCACCTCACTCACAACGTGCCTTGGCTTGAGTGCCATCCTGCCCCCCGTGGGGGTCTGGGCATCCTTCAAGGCCTGGCCTCTTACTCCTGCCCACTCTAGGAAGTGTTCTTGGAATGCGGCAGGAAGGCTCAGGAGATGGATGGACCTGGGTCCCCATTCTGGCTTGCCACCTGCTACCCCCCGTGGGGTTCAGGCAAGTCCTTGCGATTTTCTGTCGCCTCAGTTTCCTCCTTCGTGGGATGAGGATAACACCAGCTGCCACAGAGGGCAGTGGCCAGTGACATGAGTGACACAGAAGTGACATTAGCCCAGTCCTTGGCACATGGGGCCCGTGCACAGTTCACGTGTGCCCTTCCTTCTCTTACAGAAGAACCACGGCTCCTCCACTGGCCTGCCCAGGACCCGCCTGGCTTTGGGGTGTTGTGTAGACACAGCCTCTCTCCCAGGAAGAAGGAGAAAGTGCTGCGTAAACATAACACCCGAGGAGACAGATGTGAGAGGAATGACAATCCCCAGCCTGGGCGAGGGCTTCGTCATCAGGCCTTTTCCACCCTCTTTGGCAGAGAAGAAACTCTGGGCTCCGGGAAGTGAAGGGAAGTGCCCGAGGCCAGCCAGTTGGAAAACAGCCCCAGATGAGGACCCTGACCCCATCCCAGCACTCTCATTGAATGCCCCCAGGGTCCCCCATGCTTTCCCGTGAATGATGAGCACGTTCTGCATATCCATGTTGTCTGCACAACCAGCGGGGGAGGCGAGCAGGCCGGCCTTGCTACAAAACGGGCCCTGTTTGCTTTAAGAATATTGCAACTGCTGACTTTGGTTCGTGAAAGAGACATGAAGAGGACCTCAAAGGGAATTTCTAAGAGACAGAAAATCAATGGCCCTGACATCCTGGCCCACAGAAAGTGTGTGTGTGTGTGTGTGTGTGTGTGCGTGCGTGTGTGCACGGTCCGCTAGTTGATCCAGTGCGCGTGCACGCACACACACACACACACACATATGCTCACAAATACTCACTTTCAAGTGCATGTACCCCTGGCTCCTGGCTGGATCTCCTGTGGGCAGGTGTGCACAAATGCACACATACCTATCTGACCCAGGACACACCCACCCAAGAACACAGGCAGACCCTCACGTGCAAGGATGGATGCACACACTTGTTTGATGTGGCACACACATTCCTTTACACAAACCGGCCCAGCTGATCCAGCACACGCATAAGTGTGCGCCCCCCTGCACACACACATGCTGGGGCAGGTCAGGGAGACAGAGAGACACACAAACACAGGGGCAATAATGACTTGCAGTGGGCCCCAGGGTGACCTGCTTGGACAAGAGCCTGTATATGTCCCACCCGTGAAATGTACGCACCTGCTCTTCCGTCCAGAAATGTTCCAGCCACACACGTGGATGTTGGGTCAGTGGGTGCACTTGAACACATACAGGCACAAAAACACACCGACAGCAGGCCCAGCAAACACTCTCACACACCGAATGGGGCCAGCACACACACACACACACACACACACACACACACACACGTACATGCGGGCACACACGCTGGGATGCTCTGCACTGACCCAGCACATGTGTGCACGCACACCGCTCCCAGGCCTCCAGGGAGCTCCCACAGACAGACAGTTCTGACAGCAGGGTGTGGGGGGAGGGCAGCAGCCCAGGGCTGGGGTTGCCAGGGATACGGATGCGGGGCTTCCAAAGCTGCACGGCCGCCCAGGCAGTGCAAAAAGGCCAGCGACCGCTCTTAGGTCTTTAAAATGTTGCTAAACAGATGGCAACACCTTTAAGGGAAGAAACTTGAGTTTGGTTTCCTAGAAGAAGCCAGGGTAACATGAGGCTTTGGGCCGAGAATTTGCTGAGGACATAGGGACAGAGGTGGGCAGAGCTCTGATGGCCTCCAAGGCCCACCCAGCCCACTACCCATGTGTCACTGCATAATAGGGTTATGGGGCCTTACTGGCTGTGTGGCCTGGAGCAAGTCACCTGCCCTCTTTGAACCTTACTTTCCTCCTCCTTAAAAGGGGTTGGTAAAAGCCCTGAGGGTTTAGGTAGCAAGTTCCAGGCACTGACCCCATGCCACCTGCTGGGTGCTGTGCCCAAAGCTCTACTTTCATTATCATTGAATCCTTACGGCTTCGCAGGTAACATTCCATTTACTATTATACCCACTTTATAGATGAGGACATCAAGGCTTTGGGAAGTGAGTCACCTGTCCAGGGTCACAGGGGTAGTCAATGTTGGAGCCAGGATTTGCACCTGGGCAGCTGGCTCTCAGCTCTGTCGTTACAGCCTCCCGGCGGGCAACGTGGGGTCATTATCCTCATGTCACAGATGGTCACAGCTGCCCTGCTGGCCTCACCTGGGGTACCATGAGGACCAGGCATTGCAGAACCAGCGGCTGTTAGCACATCGGAGTCGGTCTGTAGGTGGTGACGCGGACCCCCAGAGGCAGGAGGGGAGGGGGTTGCTCTGATAGGAACCCAGGGCAGGGGGGGCAGAGCCCATATTTGGACCCAGGCACCCTGACTCTGTGAGCTGCGCCTGTGCTGCTCAATAAAAGTACCCTGTCTGGTTAAAATGATGCCATTCCACAAGTACATATTAGGCGCCTGCTATATACCCAGACTTGCTTGTAACTGAGAGGGCGTTATCAACCAGCCCCTGCCCCCTGGGACATGGACATGCAGCTTGTGCTCCAGGAGCTCTGCCAGGGCCCTGACGGGTGCCCGCCCGAGAAACATTCCTTCCTAGAGCAAGAGCACCCCGTCCCCTCCCCTCCCCTGTCTTCTGAGCTCCCTTAACTCCTTTGAGCCTCTCCTGAACCCTGTGAAGCTGGGACCGCAGGCCCCATTTAACAGCGAGGAAGCTGTGGCTCTGACCCACTGGGTCAGGCAGCAAGGTCAGGGCCAGAACCCACAACCAGAAGAGACTTGGGGTGCTGGGCGCCTCTTCCCTGTCTCCTCCAGGTCTCTGTCCTCACAGACCTGGGCACACGGTGGGCTCCCCCAAGCTCCTGGAGAGAGATGGGCACGCCAGCAGGCTCTGTGCAGGGAGGGCAAACACTGTCAGGTGGGTGCAGGCAAGGGAGTGAGGGCCAGAATGACGTCTGGTGAAGAACACGAGTAAGATGGGAAGATGCTCTCTGAGACCCCCAGCTCCGAGAAGGATTTGGGATTTTATGGGAAATGCCGAGTATCAAGAATAAGGACCCTCCATCCATGCCTAGAAACATCTGTCCTAACAACAGACAGACCCGCTGGGCATCCTGGCCATGGTGGTTCCCCCCCCCCCCCCCCCCCCAGAGCCCACCGGAGGTGGTAAGAAGAAGCCCAGCCTCACCAAGGGCCTTTGCTAGTACCATCTAGTCTCTGAGACGGGGTGAGTGGGCTCTGCAATAAATCTTGATTGAGTAGCTCCTAGGAGCTGGCACTACTCTAGAAAGTGGACACAGTGGTGGATAAGACAGAAATGCCTGTCCTCAGGGAGTGCACATTCTGGCTGGGAGAAACAAGTAGTAAAGGACCAAGCAAGTGAGCACACAGTATGTCTGATGGTGGTAAGGGTCATGGAGAGAAATGAAGCAGGAAAGAGGGCAGGATGTACATACCCGTTTGTGTACACAGCTGCACTCTTTTCAACACTAGGGCAATGGGGGGGGGGGTCTTGGTGAGAAGGTGACGTTTGGACAGAGACCTGAAGAAGGTGAGAGGGACAGCTGACAAAAGAACATTCCAGGCAGAAGAAACCAGCAAGGAGACCCGTGTGTCTGGAGTGGAGAAGGCAAGGGGGAGACCAGTCAGAGAGACGGAAGGGAAGGACAGCTCTGCAGGGCTTTGTGGGCCATTTTTAGGACCTTGGCTTTTGCTCAATGCAAGATGAGGGGCCTTGGGTGTACTGAGCAGAGGACAGGCATGATGCCCCTAATTTTTAGACAGAACTCTGGCTGCAGGGCAGAGAGGATACTGTAGAGGGCAGGGGGGAAATAGGATGGAGACGTCCAGGAGGTAGTTGGGTATGTGAGTCTGGCTTCAGATGTGGCGTCCAGGCTGGAGATAAGCCCAGAGAGGGCATCTGAAGCCAGGGGCCTGGACAGAATTACCCAGAGACAGGAGAGAGAAGAGGAGGTCAAGGACTCAGCACTGGGTCTTTCGAGGTGACGATGAGCTGGAACTGGCTACGAAGCACCCAGAGAGGCAGGAGGGATGTCAAGAGACAGCGAGGGCCCAGAAGACGCAGTGGTCACTTTGTCAAGGGCTGCTGGGAGGTCAGGGAAGCTGAGGCCTGGGAACTGACCCCTGACTGGTGACGCGGATGTTACTGGTGGTTCTGATTTTGAGCAGTTTTTTTTTTTTTTTTTTTAAGATTTTATTTATTTATTTTAAAAAGAGAGAGAATACAAGTGGGGGTAGGGTGGGGTGGGGTGGGGTGGGGTGGGGAGCGGCAGAGGGAGAGGAAGACGCAGAGAATCCCAAGCAGACTCTGTGCTGAGCCTGATGTAGGGCTCGATCCCACAACACATGAGATCATGACCTGAGCGGAAACCAAGAGTTGGATGCTCAACCGACTGAGCCACGCAGGCGCCCCGATATTGAGCAGTTTTGATGGAATGATGGGGCAGAGGCGTGACATGAGTGGGTTCAAGAGAGGCCCTGGAACAGGACTGAGCTGCATGGATGGGGGGCTGGGAGGGTCAGTGCCTGGGCACCAGGGTCCAACAGGCCTGGCAACTGGCCATGGTCCCAGCTCTGACCCTTCCCAGCCGTGAGGCTGGGGCAGCTCCCTCCACCTCCCCGAGCCTTAAAGTCCTCATCTAAAGAGTGGGGGTAAGACCCTCTTACTTCCCAGGTTGTTGAGAATCAAACGAAGTAAGAATTGTGAGAACATTTTTCTGACAATGAAACACTGTACATATATTCCAGGGGGAAAGAGGACCAGTTTTGGGATTTCATTTCTGGCTCATCATGCATTAGCTGTGTGATCCTGGGCTAGTTTTTTTTAACCTCTCTGAGCCTCCACTCCCTCCTCTCTAAAAACGAGAATATCGACCGTAGCCAACTTCTGGGGCCTGTAAGGATTCAGTAAAGTATCATACACCAAGCCTAGGGCCTAAGCCTGACGACTAGCAGGCGGTTCCACCCACCAAGGTGTGTCCCGTCCTTCTTGGGCTTTTGTCTCTGTTATTTACAACTGGGGTCTGGCAGGAGGTACAGGGAGCTGAGGTAGGACCCTGACAGGATGCTGGGTCCCTGGACAGGCCATTTCATCTGACATCTTTGGGCCTCAGGTTTCATAACCATGAGGCTAGCAACCAGCCGCTGCGGGCCCTTCACTTGACAGAACGGAGAGTACAGGAGACAAAGCGAGTGTGCTGTTTAGACACCGGCGCAATAGAAGTGTGTGTTTGCAGGCCTGTCGGTGGGCTGGGCAGACAAGTTACCAGGACCAGGAAACAAATCCATGTGATTAAAACAATAGCATCATGCAACCTCCACGGAGTTCCATGGAAAAAGACTGGAAAGGCCTGGGGGAGACACAAAGAGCCAGACATACCAGACAGGGTAGGAGTCCCAAGGCCGGCCCACCTTTCAGGGGGACCCCGGCTGGTCTCCCGGCCATGGATTGGTTCATCAGCAAGGTTGTCAGGAGCAGGTTGTCACCTCTCACCAAACCCACCTCCCCACCCCTCTGCACACAAACCTTGCTTTCTCTGAGCTGTGAGGGACTCTCCCCCGGGGCAGACCACCTGTTCCCACCTGGGATGGAGACTGAGGTCCCCTGCAGTGTTTCCGGCTGTCTCTGAACATCTCAGAGACCAGGATCTCCAAAGGGAGCCCCGAAGCACTGGGTTCTAGTCCCGCTTCCACCCCAAAGTGCAGTGTGACCCCGGGGAAAGTTAGGTCCTCTCTTGAGTTCAGTTTTCCTTGTCTCTAAAATGGCAATAGTAACCTTCGCCCTGCTTCTCTCCTGTGGGTATCGTGCAGATCAAAGTATCTCATGGGGTGAGACCAAATGCTATACAAAAGCAGTCTCTAATCTTTTCTGGAACAAGGCAGGGTGTAAGTAAATAAATACTGTACATATGTAAGGCATTATAATTACAAATGGCATTTCCCACCCCCACCCCCACCCCCGAGCTATGGAAAAAACCCCACCAGTTTGGTAGAGTGCGAAGTATTCTCATTAGGACTTCAGGAGGCCTGGGTTCTGATTCTAGCTCTGTACCTGACAAGGTGAATGAATGTGGGCATCACCCCACCCCCTGCCTGTCCAAAGCCTTGTAGGGATGGAACACATGTTGCTCCTAGAAGGGCAGAGGTCTGATCTGCCGGCGAGGAATTAACAGTATAATGCCCCCCATCTCCCCGGGAAAGCAGTCTGGGGCGGGGCAGGGAGGGGGGATGCCTCAGGCTTTGGCAGGCAGGTCAGTTCAAGCCTCTTACCTGCTGTGTGGCCCTGGCCAACTCCCGGAATTCCCCTCTCTGGGCCTGTTCCTCCTCCGAAGTCAAAGTTCATCCCTAAAGGTTCCGAGTAGGGGGATCCCAGGAGAAACAGCAGGATGGGGGCTGAGGACAAAGGGCCCCGGGGAGGGGGTGCCCCAGCAGGGTGGGGTGGAGGCCGGAGTGGGGCCTGTGGGGCCTGAGCCAGCTGCCGCAGAGCAATGAAAATCTCTTAACCACACAGAATTGTTAACGGCTCCCAAATCCTGTTGTACCACAGGCTTAGAAAGGCTTAAACTGTTAAATGCATAAACTTCCTCAATAAACGGGCCTCTCTCACCAGATGTAAAGGCAGCGGCTGAAGGGAGCGGAGCTTCCCCAGCTGTTGATGGTCTTGCCGGAGCGCTATGGAGACAGCCTGTGACCAAACCGTCCACCTGGTGCCAGGCCAGGGCGGAGAGAGGACAGCACGGGGGCTCCAGGGGCAGACGGCCTGGGTTCGAGTCCTGTCCCTTCCTAACCGGGTCACCTCAAACAAGCTGTTCACTCTCTCTGGACCTCAGTCTCCTCTTCTGTAAAACAGAAATGATGATCCCTGACCCCAAGGGGGACTGAGAGTCAGTGAGACCCTGGGTGAGAGCGGCCTGGTCCACAGGAATCTCCTAACAAACGTGAGCACTGGGCGCCCGCCACAGAGCCTTTCTGCCATCTGCAAGAGCGGGAGAAATCAGAGGTGGGGGGCACGAGAGTGCCCACCTACCTGTGCCCACCGCCAAGGAGTGTGACCATTGGCCCCAGTCTACTTCCCGCTCCGATGGGGGCGTTCAATAAGATTAGTGTGCAGTTAGAGATACAAGGTGAGCATTCGGAAAATGCTGTGTGTGGGCCGACGGGCTCTTCTGTCTGGCCAGAGGTTAGCCACGGGTGGGTGGGTTTCCCTCCTGGAGGCCTCTTCTTCCCCCTGAGCAGGAGGAGAAGAGACCCCCAGAGACTTCTCCACCCCTGAGCCTTTGCCCTGGGACCGCATTCCACTGTGCCCAGCATCTCCATAGGAAAGCACCTTGTCCTTCAAGGCCCAGACACAAGCCTCCCTCTTCCACCCAGAATACCTCCTAGTTGCCCCAGCAGGGTGGCCCCACAGTCCTGAGCAAGAGTCCTTCCATCGGTTATTTGTCAAACCTTTCACTTCCCCCATCTCAGGTACCCCCCTCCCCCGCCGCCGTAATCTGGGAGGTGATCAGGACAGAGTACATTCAGGCCTCTCCCCATTCTGGCTAATCAGTTGTCCCAGCAGTTGGAGAAAGCCAGGTTCCCATTCTGCCTCCACTGCTTACTGCTTACTGGCCATGCGATCTTGGGCAACAGACTGACCCTCCCTGGACCTCAGTCTTCTCATTGGTAAAATGGAGCTAATCTTATCAATAGAAGATTCCAAAAGATAATAGAACACAGCATGGAACACAGAGCTGCGCACACAGGAGGGCCTGCCCAGTCCCAGCCCTCAGGACTCCTTGCGGCCTCTGCCTCACCCAGCCCTTTGACAACGTGGAACTAAACAGCCTGGCAGCCCCTCTAAGCCTTCTCCTTTAGCCCAGCGTTTCTCCTCTCCCCACCCCCCACCCCTAGTTGGCTGCATTTTGTCTGGGGGTCAGCAAGAGGCCAGAGTTAAAGGTCAGTATCATTTCTGATCATCTTGTTTCTGGACTAATTCCTGCCTTTGGTTCCTTCCATTTTCCAAAGCCCTGAGAAAAAGAGTTCCTCCTCCAGGTAGCCTCCCTCCTAAGTGCTCCAAGGCTATAGTTACAGATAGAGCCATCTCCCCCACCCCAGACTGGAAGCTCGAAGAAGGCAAGAAGGGCCTTCATCATCTCTGCAGTCCCCACACCTGGCCCAGGGTCTGGTGCACAGCAGGTCCCTGGGCGGGGGGATTGTTATGAGTATCAGGGGCCAAAATTGTTCAATGTTTCTTGCCCAGACCGCTGAGGGAATATGAAGACCATGTCATCCCATGCCCTGATATCCAGATCCTTCCATTTGGTTGACTCAGGGAGGAAATTGGGCTGAAGTGGCCCTCCCTCCCTTTCTAAGAACACCCACTCTGCCTGCCTCTGGGTCTTTGCACCTCCTCCTCCTTACCTGGCTAACTCCTGCTCCTCGCTTGGCTTCCACTTCAACAGTTTCTCTTCCCGGAAGCCTTCCTCGGAGCACCATGACCCCAGCTGATGCTCCCCTGGGTGGGTTGGGTGCCTTTGTCTGCTTCTACCTCCGCTTTCTGCAGATGCATCTGTCGACCTCTCTAGACTGGGTGGTCCTTGAGGGCAGGGGCCATGACTGATCTTTCCAAACACCCCAATGCCTGGCACAGCACCTGGCATGAGAGGCACTCACTATGTTTTAGCCTCCTGGTCCTCTATGAAGACATCACTGACCCCTCCCAGAAGCAAAAAAAAATCAGAAGCTGGTGTTCAGTGAAACACTGACGGCTGGCTGGCTGGACAGGTGGACCAACGTATAGACAGACGGATGGATGGTTGTATACAAAGATGCTTTGGGAGCATACAGGAAGGAGAAGTGGGGGAAGGGGCACTTCAGTTTTTAAGAGCCAAGAATTGAATAAGCCGAGTGTGTTGGCCAGGCTCCCCATCCAATCCCCTTCTCAAAAGGCTGGCCTGTGTGGTCTCAGGCCTGGCCTGAGCCTGGTGCTCTGGAGAGGGTGTCTGTTAGCCCTCCCCCTGCCCTAGCTGGGCGTCTCCACCCTGCCCTTGAAGAGATGCATCACAACTTCTGTGTGGGGGTCTGGGCCTCTCCTCCCACCCACCCAGCATTCCAACCCTCACACCCTTTCCCCAGCCAGCACAGGCCCTGCCAGCTGGCGGCCTCTCTCCTCCTCACCCCAAGACTGACCGCACCCTACCCCACGGACTTGCCAGATGCATCTGGGCCACTGGTCCAGCCTCTGTGGGAAGGGCTGGAGCTGAGAGCGTGGTAGGAAGGAGGCCACCCCGAGCGTGGCCCAGGGCCTAACCCTGAAGGCCCAGAGACATCTCTGGGCTTCTCCCTACCTTGGCTGAGGCAGCACAGGATTCTCGGAGAAAAGCAGAAAATAAAGTGACAGGCAGAATATCTCCTGCTGGTGAGCATGCGGGGAAAGAGGTACTCTGGACATCTGCTGCCAGGAGGGTACCTGGGGCCGTGCCTTTTTGGGGGGTACCTTGGCAGTGCGCATCAAACCTCTAAAAAACATACATACCCTTTGACCCCACAATTCCACATCTGGAAACATACCTACCTCAAATACCAGGAATAGCGCACAAAAATTCGGGAACAATGACGTGCATCCTGGCATTTGTTAAGATAGATAGTGAAAAGTGGCCAGCAATCTACGTGTCGATCAACAGAGGATTGGTAAATAAAGTATGACACATCTTTCCTATGGAATTCCAAGAGCCTTCCAAAATGATGCTGGAGATCTAACATGACATGGGAAAGTGTCCACAAAATATTAATCAGTCAAAAACCCTTGTGTATTTTTAGTGGGAAGTTCACTTTTTCTTTAAACATAATCAATATGTGTAAATACACCCAGAAGGATCTCCACCAGCCTGTTGACAGTGGCTATCTGGACGATTTTAATTTTCTCCTATTTGCTTCTCAGTAATTTCTAAAGATTTAACAACAAACCTACATTGCTTTTGCGATAAGAAAAAGTTTTTTTTTTCCCTCAAAATAAAAAGCTCATCAGAGACCAAAAAAAAAAAAACCCCAAAACAAACCCAAACATTCACAGCAGAAGACAGTTTTGGTAGAAGTCCCTGTTCTTATTTTTATAACACTTCTCTAGGTATCTTCTCATTTACTCTGCACGGCAGCCTTTGTGTTTGTCCTGTTTTACAGATGGGCAAACAAAGGCTGGGAGTCAGTTGCTTGCCCAAGGTCACACAGTGAGGCAGAGCTGGGGTTTGAAACCAGGTCTCCAAGGCCAAGGTCAAGGAGAGGCCATGGCTGCGGGGGGAGAGTGGGGCTGGGGGTTGCCAGGCAGGGCAGGGTGGAGGAGAGGGAGAGGCTGTGAGAAGCCCAGCAGCTGGGAACTGGGAGTCTAAGCTAGAGCCAGAGGATCAACATGTGTGTGCAACCGCCCCCCACCCCCGGGCCCCTCCCCACTGACTCGCAGCCCCTCTCCCTGTCCAAGCTAAATATTAAAAAATCCCATTACGCCCCAACAGCACGCAGCAATCAGGATCTCTGTGGAGCTGCCTCCAGATTGGTTATAGATGTGGGTCTGCAGTTGGGAGAGAGGAGGGCAGGGCCCCCAACAGGGGTTAGGAGGGGAATCTGATGGGTAGGGGCAGAGCAGGGGTTGAGCTAGGGAAGGAGAGACCAAGAGAAATAGGGCTACAGAGACAAACTTGGAGACACTGAGGCAGAGGCACCTTCCCAATCGAGCCCATGAACATCTGGAAAGAGTCAGACAGACTTGAGCTTGGGGGGAGCCACTGCTGCAGGGGAGGAATTCCAGCCCCCCTCCCAGAAGATCTGCTGGCAGCGAACCCGAGTGGGGACTGTCATGCTGAGGAGATGGGGGACTTGGGGAGGAGAGGGGGCCAGAGTTCTTCTGAAGAAAGTCCCCAGAGTCCCTCACCTGGCAGCTGTATGGCCAGTGCAGGTCCTGATCAGGCGCCCAATAAAAAGTGAACGTTGATGCCTGAGTAGGGAGAAGTCATACCTTGACACCCATCCCCAGTAAGGCACAGGACACCCACCAAACACACCCTCTACTATCATACCTCGGGGCCGTTATTCATGCAGTTGGTTCTTTGACCTACAATGACCTCCCTCCCTTCACCATCCAAATCCTACTCACTCTTCAGGGCCTAATTCAAATGCCACCTCCTCCTTGAAGCCTTCCTAGACCTCCAGTCAGAAAAGATGTCTTCTTTCTCATATTCTCAAAATGCTTTGACTGGATATAATTCATTTCTGGAAGGACCACACTCTGCCGCCTTCTCCATGTGTCCAAGTCCCCTGCTCACCCAGGAGCCAATGAGCCAAACCCTGTATCTCAGGTGCTCTCCTCCAGCCTTCCCAGGGTGGCCACTGTCAGCTCAAATGACACTTCTTCCAAGAAGCCTTCCCTGGTCCACCTGGCTAAAGCGAGTCTTCCTTTGACCTCTATTGCTGCATCTTTCCCCCCTTTTCATTCATCACAGCTTTAACCATTTTATTTATCTGCTCATTATTTTTTTCCCTCCATCTTCTTCTGTCCACCGACTCAGACTAAAAACTCTGGGAGGGCAGCGAACGTTGGTATGTGCCTGGCTCACAGATGGTACTCAATACATACAGATCTGCCTCGACTTACCATGGGGTTACGTCCTGATAAACCCACCATGAGTTGAAAATATTGAGTGGAAGAGTCGCTTAATACCCCTAACCTCCCAAACATCAGTTCTTAGCCTAGCATACCTGAAGCGTGCTCAGTTGAGCAACATCGTCTAACACAAAGCCTGTTACAACTCATGCAATTTATTGAATACAGTACTGAACGTGGATAAAAGACCGGTCACGTGGGTGCAGAAGGGATGCACGTGTCACTTGTTTACCCCCCTGCTCACGTGGCTGACTGCCCAGCATAAGGAGAGAGTATCTGACCAGCTGTCACCAGCCCAGGAAAAGATCAGAATTCAAACTCTGAAGTACGGTTTCTGCTGAATATGCATCACCATGGCACTGTTGGAACGTTGAAAAATGAGAAGTTGGACCGCTATAAGCCAAACCATCGTAAATTGGGGATCGTCTGTATTGGCTGGAGGGCCAAATGGCACACGGAGGGTATGTAATACATGCTTGTTGAGAGGTTGACTGGCATCTCCAGGGCCCTCCCTTCCCCACTACGCCTTGCCCACTGTTGGCACTGGAGGAAGTTGGTCAGATTTCATCGGCGTAGCCTACAGTTTTGGGAAACGCTCAGGGCGCTGGGAACTCCCTGCCCTTCATTAGCCGCCCTGCCCACCCCTGGGATGGCTGTGCCACTCCCATGAGGACTCACCTACTCGCCATCTGTCAGGTAGACTTTATCCAGCCTTATCTTCTCAAATTTGTGTTAACGAAGCAATGGATTTTTTCCTATCAAATTATGTATCAATATTTTTTTAAAGATTTTATTTATTTATTTGACAGAGTGAGGGCACGAGTGGGCAGGAAGGGCAGAGGGAGAGGGAGAAGCAGACTCCCCACTGAGCCTGAAACCTGACGTAGGGCTCAATCCCAGGACTCTGGGATCGTGACCTGAGCCGAAAACAGACGCTTAACTGACTGAGCCACCCAGGCGCCCATTACATTCCAGTATTAAATGGATCTTTCCAAACTACACTCTCCCAGAGATTCTGCTAACAACCCTTCCATCCCTTAGGGTGGATGCTCCCTGGGGTGGTGGGCGGGGGAGCCTGGGCCCGTGGGCATCCTTCTGGCCCTGAGTCCTATTTGTCTGACTGACGGTATGTTACCACGTCACGTGTATAAGCTAATGGTCCTGTTACAGAAGCATGAGGGCTGCTTGTTTAAAAATGTTGATTCTTGGCCCCATCTCAGAACCACAGAACCAGACCTGGGGGAGTGTCTGCACCAGACCCAGGAATCTGCATTTTAATGAACTTCCTGGTGGATGCTGAGGCAGAGTCAAGGTTGAGAATCCCTGAGCTGGAGACAGAGAAAGGACCCTGTCAACCACCATTCCTCCATGCCCCAGGCCAGCAGAAGTGGTGCCTGTGGGACCTGGGCTGGAGCAGCCCCACATCTTGGGTGGCTGCAACATAGGCCACAGCATCAGCTGGTGTCCTACTGGCTTCTGAGCTCATTAATCACAACCTGACTGGCCTCCACTCACACCCAATGGCTGGCTGGGCCTCGGCCTGGGCCTGGGGCAGGCAGGCCAGCGGTCCAGGGAGGTGGGTCAGAGGGGACCAGGGCCTACTCCTAAGGAGAAGCTCAGCCTTGGAGAACCCGCCTGTGCCAGGCAATCTCTCTGATGGCCCTGGTGACCCCAGCTCCTAGCACTCACACCCCATGTAATGTAATTCCCTCTCCTGGAGTGGGGCCTGAACTGCATGACTGGCTTTTAACAAAGAGAATACGGCAGAAGCGATGAGATGTTACTTTTGAGATGAGGTCATAAAAAGATTATGGTTTCTGTCGTGGGTGCTCTCTCAAACTTTCTTGGGTCAGTCGCTCTGGGGGAAGCCACTGCCCATGTGAGTCCCTGTGGCGAGGGACTAAAGCCTGCAAACAACTGTGTATGTGAATGTGGAAGCAGACCCCGCCCCAGCACTACCATCAGATGACACTACAGCCCCAGGAGAGACCTTGCACCAGAGGCACCTGCCCTGAGCCATACCTGGATCCCTGACCCTCAGACACTGAGATTACAAATGCTTGTTTTCAGCTGCAACATTTTGGGGTGACTTGTTGGGCAACGATGGGTAACTAATGTACCTCTTCATCTGGGCCCCACCCAGGGACAGCTCTTCCTCCATTGCTCCCTGAGCCCTTAGCCACGGCCGTGCCAGACACTGTACCAGTCTCCCCAGTGGGATGTGCTGCTTCACATCCCCAGATCCTTGTAGAACCCTCCTCTGGAAGGCCGGGGCCACCTAGTCAACATATCCCTCTCCCAGGACTCAGCCCCAATGTCACCTCCTCTGTGTCACCTCCCTACCTCGCTCCACCAATCTGCCCAGCCCAGGTGGTTCCAGTCAAAGCCAGTCAAAGGCATTCCCTCCTTTGTTCACTTACAGCCTGTCCCCACCACTAGATGGTGGCTCCTAGAAGTCTGCGCCACAGTCACGTTCTTCTGTCCTACCTGATGTTCCGCACAAGGTCTGACAGAGCAGGCACGGGTGAGGTTTGATGAGTGAATAAATGATGAGCAAAGAGTGACTGATTCTGCACCCCATGGCCTGCCACCTCCCAAGGCTGTGCTCTTTTTACACTTAAGTACAGAAAACCAGCTCTGTTATCCTCCCCCAGAAACCAGCCTTTTTTCCCAATGCCCCTGACTCTTTTCCAGGACCGTCACCTCCGCACAAGCTGAATTCCCTCCTTCCTCCTTTCTAGCCCAAGTACTCACGCCATTCTTCACATCCCTTGATCCTAGCACCGTGGATGGCCCGGCCAGACAGCCACCATCTCTCGGGAGCACGGCTACAACTGCCCCACAGGCCACTCCTCCTCTCTTGGGCACCACGGTTATCCTCCTGGGGACCTCTAAAATGCTGCTTCAGAGCATAGAGGGGGGAGCCACGGGGACGGTGGATGCGACAGCATTTTATAAAGGGTAGGATCATGCGGTCACCTCAGGCCACACAGTGACTGGCACTTCAGGAACCCTAGAATTGGGTCCAAACTCTTAGCCTGGCATTTGGAGGACCCCCAGGATCTGATCCCAACAGGGAAGCCAAGAGGAGGTGGTACAAGTAGGCTTTAAATCACCATCCAGCTCGCACCATGGAGTACTTGTACCAGGCCGGGCTTCGTATACATCACATCTCATTTTGTTAACATTTATTAAACTCCTACTGCGTACTACAAGCCATTATAAGTGCTTTACAGCCTTGAATTGTTGAGTCTTCACAAATACCCTAAGAAAGAGGGTTTCATGTGCAGCCCAAGACAGACAGCTAATAACAGGCAGGGCTGGGATTTGAACCCAGGTCTGTCTACCTTCACAGCCTTCTTACCACCATGCAGTCCCTCTTACTAACTTCTTATGTTTGCCACCCACCTTCACAATTGTTTGCCACAATCAAACAGCACCTGCACTATTGCTTACTTAGGATTTCTCCTTAAATCACCCTAAACGGTGAGGTGGCTAAGGGGTGGACTTGGAATCACACTACCTGGATAAGACTCCTGGCTCCCCCACTTAACTCTCTGAGCCTCAACTTCTTCCTGTAAAATGGCACCATCCCTCCCAGGGTTCTTGTGCGGAGTAGTAAGTTAGACATACAAAGTGCTCAGCACACAGTATGAGTGGTGGTTAGGAGGCCTGGCTTCCAGCGGGCCTGCGCATCTCCCTGCCCCTTGCATTGGAAGGAAGCGTGTGACTCGCCTGGGCCGCTGAAGTGTGCAGGGGAGTGGCGCGTGCGCATGGCAGGCAGAGCTCGGGAGCCAGCACGCCATCCACCTCACACTTCTCTCCGCCCTCATGATCACCGCATTCCAAACGGTGGCGCCTCCATCCGCCTGGCTCCCTGAGTGCGGGATTCCCAGCCGACCCCCGATGGGCAGGGAGCATCGAGTGAGAAATAAATTTTTATTGTTTGGTCACTTCCGTCAAGCCTGGCCTGTATTGACGGATGCAGCAAAAGTCCAATAAACATTAATTTATCCCAGTTATTTACTAGGCCTCATTTCTTGATGAAACGACATCACTTTTGTAAATGAAGACATACGGCACCACTTGCTGTTGTTAATATTCACATAATAATTAAGATGAGAAACGTTTATCCCTGTGCCCGCGAAAATCACCTTGCCCGCTCCCCATTGGACATACGTGTACCGCCGTTCTAGAAGTGCTCTTCAAACGTTGCCCTCTGAGACACGGAACACTGGCTGCCGATTTGGGAAGCCCGGCCAGAGAGTGCCTCATGGTCGGCTCCAGGCCACTGCCCTTGCCAGCCTGAGCCACTCCCCCCCCCCCCCCCCCCCCGCCCCCCCGTGCAGCCCCCGGCCCCTCCACGCCCCCACAGGGGCACCTGCCCCGTCGCGGCCCTTACCTCTGCAGACTGTGCCATTCTCCACCGCCTCGAAGCCCGCTTTGCACATGCAGCGGCCAATGGGCACCAACCACTCGCCGTCCCCGTTACAGTAGAGCTTGATGGGCACGTCCACCTCCTCGGCGTTGGCGATACAGCTGCCCCGGGCAGCCACGAGCGAGGTGCTCTCGGCCCCCGAGAGGGTCTCCTGGAAGATGGCGCCATTCTGGATGATGCGGGGGCACTTGCGGTAGAAGACGCGCACAGCGATGAGGGACATACAGCCACCATAGTCCTGGAAGGCCAGGTAGAAGCCACTGCGGGACACAGGCCCAAAGCTCCGCACCTCCGTGTTGATCTTCATGACTCGGCCACCCAGGTCCACCTGCGAGAAGCTCTCGTCGGCCGCGATGGTGTCCACCTTCACCCATGGATTCTCCATCCAGTTGGGGAAGGTCTTGGTGGCCGAGTCAAAGTCGGCCTCATAGTAATAGAGGTTGAAGGTCTCCTTGCAGGAGCCGGGCACGCTGGGGATGCTGCTGCAGTCACGCACCGAGAACTTCATCTCCACGTGGATGCGGTGGGCGCCGCGGCGCCGGATGAACTTGGTCCGTAGCCAGTTGTTCTGGCTCGACTCAAACACATTGCACACCTGGTACGTGCGGATCGTGTTCATGTTCTCATCGTAGCCACTCACCTCTTCCCACTGTGGGTGAAACGCTAGTCAGTTGGGGGAGATGGGGCTCAGCCCCACGGGTCGTCTGGCTAGAGGGGAGACACAGACCCTGTCTTAGGGAATCCTTCAGTTGGATGGGGGTAAATAGGACTCTTGCCACTGGGGGCCTCCTAGTCTAATGGAGGAGGCATACACTCTACCCTAGGCATCTTCTAGTCTGATGATGGAGACATGATTCATATCATCAGAGAACTCCCAAGCTGAGGAGAGACATGGCCTTGGCCCCGAGGAATTCCCCAGTCTGTGAGGGAGACATGCCAATCTGATGGGAAGGGCACACACCCTGTTCTTGCTTTTCTCCTGATTAATATGGGAGATGTGACCCTCACCCCTGGGGTGAAAAAGGCGATGTGGCCCCAGCTCCTGGGAAGCTCCTACCTAGAAGGGAAAATAGCGAGAGGCCCACCCTGAGGGAATTCCCTCTGCTGGGAGAAGACATAGCTTTGTGCTCGGGGAGTGCTAGTCTGATGGGGGAGTCAGAACGTCTGCCTACTGGGAGCTCCTATTCTGACCAGGGAGACACAGTCCTTGCCCCAGGGGATTTCCCAGTCTGACAGGAGAAGAGCCTTTATCCCCACGATGATGCGGAAGATAAGCAGTCTGTTCTGGGGCCTTCCGTGGTTAAGATACCACTAAAGGGGTTAGGGGACCTGGAGAGAGACTTTCTGCCCTTCCTGCCTACGGCAGGTGTCTTGGCACCCTCTCTGGGCCCCAGACTGGCTCTCGCACATGCAGCTGAGAGTTCCCGAGCCCCACTGCTGGGGGCTCGGGGCAGGGCCATGGAAGGCTGGGGATGAAGGCCACCGGCCCCATGGTGTCTCCTCACAGACCCTCACAAGCCAAGCTCACTCACATGCTGAGCCTTTGTTCACAATTCTGTGCCTTCCTCGAGTACCCTCTTGTCTTCTCTGTCCATCCTTCTGGAGCCTCTTGCAGCAGGCTCTCTCTGGCTGCACACAGTTTGCATTCGCCGGCTCTCCTGTGGGCCTCTGGGGACACCAGCCTGGGTGAGGGCCAGGCACCCTTGGGCCTCTCGGCCTGGTCTCCCCAGCGGGGCTGAAAGCTTGCTGAGAGGAGCTCCATATCCCTCCTGTGTCCCCTTTGGCACTGGGCTGGCTTTCCCTGGGCTAGAGCCAAAAGAGCCAAAACAGCAGAGCACCCCTTCCCACCCATGCAGGCCTGGGGTGGGTGCTGGAACAGGACCTCATTTCTTTGTCATGATTATCGCACATGCTATATTATCATCACCATTTTACAGATGAGTGAGTAGAGACCAGGGAAGTGAGGCCCCTTGACCCAGGTCACACAGACCTAGACCCATTCCCATGCTTGGGCACGCTGCCTTGAAACACAATGACCCACAGGTACCCCAGGAGTCCTGGGTTTTGTTCCAGCTCTGTTAACTTGATGCATGGCCTTGGGCGAGTCACTTCCCCTCGCTGGGCCTCTATTTCCCCAACTGCCAAATGGGACTGTGGGTGGGGGGTGGTGAGGCAGGTGGTAGTAGGGGTGTCACCCTCAAGTGGGTGTTCTTTATTCTTCTGCCTTCCTCAGATATCTGGGCCAAGTCTGTGCGGGGCGGTGTAGTGGCTGCCGGCCTGGGGAGGGTTGATGTTGTGCAGGGCCAGTGCCCGTGGGGAAGGCCGAACTGGAGCCTGCTGGCCCAGCCTCGACGTCAGCGGTGGCTCTGAAGCTCCCTACATTGCCTTTTTTTTTTTTTTTTTTTTTGGTGGCACCATGTGACAAAGTCAGCCCCTTGTTACAACCACTGCTCTTCTTCAGAACTTAATTAGAGCACTTAATTAGAGCACTCTGCCTTTCTCCCCTCTCTCTAATTAACATGCGGAGGCCCTGCAGCCTAAACACCCCAAATAATTGCGTCCGGGGGCCCTGCAGCCGAGCCTGGCCTCATTCCTGTTAGGGTGGGGCTGCGGGCCCGGCCGCCTTCGCAGATGGAAAACTGGTGACAAGAAAGAGCCACAGAAAGAGGCCTGACCCTAGGGCCCTGCCTATTGAGAGCACAGGCCTGAGGTGGGGGATGCAGCTCCTTGGGGCGGCAGCAGAGTCCCAGTGGGAGGAGCTGGGATGGGGGGAAGGGAAGGGAGGGGCTGGGGGAGCCCAGAGCCCTCTCCGGAGCCCAGGGGACGTAATGATATAAAAATGATACCCTGAGAGCGTAATGATATAAAAACTCATGACCGTGACAATGATGATGGTGGTCCGACTACAGCTACTCATCAAGGGGGGCGGGGGGGGGAGGGGGGCACCCTCTGTCAGGCACTGTGCTAGACACCGTGCAGGAAAACCTCACACCAGCCCTGTGCAGAGGACATGACCACCATCATTTCATAGATGAGGAAACCGAAGCTCGGACAGGTTAAAGAACTGGTGCCAAATCATGCAGCCGGTGAGTGGCAGAATTGGGACAGAATCTCAGGCACGTCGGGTCCCACAGCCTGTATGTAAGTTGGTGCTAGAAGAAAGAGGAATCTCAAATTCTGCCTGTTCTTGCTCCTGAGGGATTCACAGCCTACCTGGGCTCAAACCACTGGCCCCAGGGAAGTAGGGCCCTCATGGAAGTGTGAGGATAAAAGCCCAGGGTGGGGGAGTCTTGTGTTATGGGGACCCAGAAAGGGGGCCCGGAGGACTCAGTCACAGCCCTGGATACAAACCTGAGCCCCATCACTAACTAGGGGTAACGCCCCTGGCAGGTGGCTATAACTCTCTGAGCCTCAGTTTCCTTACCTGTAAAATGGAGGTGTTTCCTCCCCATATGATTGGATATGATGTGTATAAAGGTGCTTCCTTGATTCAGTATGTAATACAGTGGGTGGTCAGAAAATGGTAATTCACTTTCCTCATCTGTAGAATGGGGGCAGCGTGAGTTCCTACTTCTCAGCCTCGCCCTGAGGATGCCACGGGATAAAGACTGAAAGCAACCAGCATGTTGTCATGGTAACCGGTGCTCCATCAATAGTAGGGGACCAGGAGGGTGGGGCAATGAGAGGCCAGCCTCGGGCCCTGAAGGAGGGAAAGGGGCTGGAATTTAGGGGCATCCAGGCCCTGCAGCAGAACCTGAGGTCTTCTGAGGGACCAGGCAGGGTTTGGGGACCACCAACTCACCCCTGATGGAGGATGCACGATCCAGCCCAGCTCCGCTGTCGCTGTGGTTGAGTCCATCAGCGTTTCTGTGAGGAAAGCAAAGAGTCACTGCCGCCCACCTACTGAGTGCTGTCAATCACCCCAAGACCCCCATCCCTCAAGGACCTCCTTTACAGAGCGTCACCTACTTCCATTGCACCAATCAATCATCTGGCTGTACTCCTGCAGACTACCCTCCCTCTAGGTCTCCCACTCCATGATCCCACCCACTCCCACGTTCCGGCCAATCGTCTGATTCTACCCCTCCAGGCTCCACCCCTTAAAGCCCAGCTTCAGCCCTTCTGCCCATGGTCATGCCTCCTCTCAGCCCACCATGTCCCACCAACCTGGCTCCTGCCATTTCCCTCCCTTGTTGGTGGAGAAGGGTCTTAACCTGGACTCTCCTGGGTGGGCTTCAGAGAGTCCACCAGGCAACCCTGGAAATTTTACATCAAACTTAGGGTGTCTGTTTGCTTTTCGGCTTGCATCAAATTCTCAAAAACTGGAATGTGGCCCTTAGAAAGGCCTCTCTTTGGTCCCAGCTGAGCCCCATCAGTTACCCCACCTTGGCTCTCTGGCCTACACCCTCCCCCCTTCTCCAGGCACCTGGAGTCCTCCATAGTGTCCCCACACTGGGGCTCCCTCCCCGAGGGCTCAGTCAACTGTGCTCCTAGGATAGGGCCCTAGGAGTGGGGGGTGGGGTGGGTGGGTGTTGAGTGTGAGCACTGTGCCAAGTAGCTCCAGTCTGTCACCTGCCCTCTGGGGGTTAAAGAAATTCAAATGAGCTTCTGAACCAGCCAGGGCCCCACCTGCCCCTCCCCCGACTCCAGCAGCTGGAAGGAAGGAGCCACACAGCCTGCTGATGAAGACCGCCAGGGCCAGAGAGAGCTCCATTCTTCCCCAGATAAGGCCCAGGACCCCTTCCCACTACCCCATAGGGAATTCAAAACACTTCTTGAGCTGAACTGCACTGAGCAGATTTAAATTGACCCTGTTCAAGCATTCATTCAACACATGTATCCTGATGCTCCTTATGTGCCAGGCACTGGGGACCCCGAGAGAGAAAACGGTGAAGAGTAAGACCCTACTATGGAGTTGTTCACAGTCTAGGAGTGGTGATAAGGCGTGAATACAAATAGCCATGAGCGAGTGGGCAGAGAGACCTAGAAGGTCACAGCTGGACCTTCCACACCAGCTAGCTTGGTGGGCATGGGTGAGGTACGCTTGCTGCTATGCTCTGCTTCTGGGCCCCCGCAGACCTCACGAATCAATGCCCACACTCTCTGGCTGCACGATGCTCCTGGCCTCTGTGTGCCAGGACACTAACACCCACCGCTTGAGATGCTATCCGGGCCCAGCCCCACTGCTTCATTTAGGAGATAGGGCAGCTGAGGCACAGACAGGGGAAGAGACTTCCTAAAGATCCCATAGGAGTTGGTGGCAGAGTGGGAGGTGCAGATCCCCTGCTTCCGACCCTATAAACATCTAGATACTTAGTCGGATAGCTTGGGCTGGATGAACTCGGCTGAGGACAGTGGGGGCAGGGTACACAGTGCCCAGGCCGCCATGAGGGTCGGAAGGGGAGCAACAAGATCTTGAACTAGGGCAGGAGCGGCGTGGATGGGAGGAAGCATTCAGCCAGAGGTGACCCCAGTCAGACCCATGAGCTGACAACAGAGGAAGCAGCAGTGTCCCCATGACCGCCTGTGGCTTATGTCTGCGGTCACTGTGTCCCTTTGCACGGGGGGCTAGTGAGGGGGGAGGAGGGGTGCCAGGGACGCTGGAGTCCAGTGCCAAGGGCGTCTCTTTGATGGCAAATTGGAGGGAAGTTCTATTGTGGGGCTTTGGAGCTGAAAAAAGGGTTCCTTTTCACACTCCGAATGCTACAGATTTTTCTTCCTGGAGAGAACAAGGGCTGAACTTTTAACCTGTTTTCTCTCATCGGCCTCAGCCAGAGACGCGCCAAGCCGGGCTCTCTGCCTGGGCCTGAGGAACAGCTGCTGGGAGCCGTGTGGAACAAGGGAGAGGAGACTCTGCTTGGGACTAGAAAGGGCTCGGGTGGGGGAGGCAAGTGTGCCAAGCAGGTGGCCCCACCCCTTGGCTGGATTCTTGGGCTGACCCAGAGGCCAAGCACTAGAGGATTCCACGGCCCAGAGGAGGGGCTGTGAGCTACATCCTCATTGTATGGGTGGAAGCTCAGGCCCAGAGAGGGCAAATGACTTGCCAAAAGTCACGGACTAAAGGCTGGTGCTCAAACCCCAGGCTCCCAGGGAGCTCAGGCTGGGGGGTGCTCCACGGCCCCCCTCTGCCTCCCACCACACCTGGAACCAGCAAGGGGAGGATCTCAGGAGGCTGGAAGTCAAGGGGCTAGTTAGTTCACAGATAGGAAGGGGCTAAGAGGGAGTGTGAAGTTTGCAGAATACCCTGGGGCAGGGGGACGGGATACAAGAGGCTCCCTTCTCCCCATACCAGTCCTGGCTTTGCCTGGAAGCCTGCCTCTGGGAAAGCTGTTACCCCGCGGGGCTGTGGCCGGAGGACACCCATGGGTGCTCTCCCCCCCCCCCCACTTCCCCTCGGCCTTTTGCTTTTCGACATTGACACCTCCCTCCACGCCCTGCACATAAGGCAGGTAGGCAGAGCAGATAAAGTAGGGGTCGGGAGGTCAGAGGGACTTCGATTCTAACACCCACTCTGCCACCTACTCGCCTTGTAACCTTGGACTTGTAACCTTCCTAAGCCTCGGTTTCTTCACCTAGAAAATCGTCATAGTGCCTTCTGAGTGGGGCCAGGAGGATGGAAGGACAGGGAAGTGTGTTAACTTGGAGCCCCGCGCAAAGCAGAGCCTCAGTGAGGGGCCGATATTCTTTTTTTAGACGGAGCGTGGTGCTTTTTGTCTGACCCAGTGCCTGCACACATGCCATTTCCTCTGGGCTCATGCGGTGGTCCCTGAGAGTGAAGGCGAGTCCAAGAGGCTCTCCCCACACTCCAGACGGTGCTTGCCAACATCTGACAAACATCAGCCTCTAGCCCCAGCGCCTCAGCCTCCGAGGAGCCTTCCTGGTCCATCTGATGCTGCTTTCCTGGGATGTCCTGCATTTCCTCTTTGTTCCTCTCAAAACGAACACGAAAGTCACATTCGGTTCCCTAGGGAGTCTGGGGCTAGTCATTCTTGCCCCAGGAACCTGGGTGGCTTCAGGAAGCCAGGCTTCCTTCCACCACCAGCATTTCCTTCCTTCTCCCCATATCACCCCAGACATCTCCCCTCCAGCCCCAAACATCTGCAAAAGGGAGAGAACTCATGGTCACTGAGATGGAGACCTTTCTATTAGGAGCTGGAGACCCTCACCAACGTTCTTCCAACAATGCCAAGACATAGTTGATACAATCCCATTTCATAGATGGGAAAATTGAGGCTTACAAAGGCTGGGGAACTTGCCCAAGGTCACACATCTTGCATTCACAAGCTGTGGTCCAGCTGTACGGACTGTGTGGGGCTCTCTCTCAGCCCTGTACCCCACATATACTGTTCCTTCTGATCATCTCCCCCTCCACACCTCCTCTGCCTGCCCCCAAGACCCAGCATGGGGCTTGGCACATAGTAGGTCTACAGTTAGAGGCCAAAATCACCCCCCACCCCCAGGCTAATGTTCTGTTCCACCAGAACAACATTCATGACTTCAGCCATTGCCACCTACAACCTGCGCTATATTTAGCTACTATTTATCTTCCAGCTGACTCTTCTTTTAAGTGCATTTTAAAGAGGAAAAAGTTATCATTATTATAAATGGGAAACCAACATCACTTGCCATAAAGAGAAGGAAAATAAGCACACGGCTATTACAATTAAAAAATGTTCCTCTGCAAACTACCTAACATCATTTCACTTCCCACACTTTGGGGACTGCGAGACTGTGCCGAGTTGCTTCTGAAGTGCTAGAAATGTCCCCATCCCATCCCCACTGTGACAATGACAATCCCTCATTCAGGGGAAGCTGTTTTCGCTGTACACAGATAATTAATCACCGTACGATGTGACAAAGGCTGCGACAGGGACGTGCAAGGGGTACTGTGGGTGTGGAAGGAGAGGAAGAAAATGCTCAGCTTAGGGATGGCTTTCCTGGAGGAAGTGACACTTGAATGGCGGCTTGAAGAATGAGTTAGGAGGGAGTCAGGAGAGGCTGAATGGGAAGGGCATGTGAGGCAGAGGGAACAGTGGAGGCAAAGGCGAGGAGGTGAGTGACAGCACGGTCCGTGGGAATGAGTAAGTGTTGGCAAGGGTCGGCAGCTCTCTGAGGCCCCCTGGCTGGACCACGTCCACCTGCCCACATCCCTGCCTGCTCCTCTGGTGCCCTCCACCCCTGCCCTGCCCCACACTGCCCTTTTCCTCGCCCCTGTTCACTCCCACCCCAGCGAGTCCTCTGGAAATGTCTGGTTTGCAGGCCCTGAATATGCTCCGTGACCATCTTTTAAGATCCCAATGGCTGGATGAGGGGACTGAGGCTGGTGGACAGATTCCCAGCACCCCGGAGAAAGCTGGGACCAGGGCCTCCAGCCGCCAACTCGGACAGCCCGCCTCGGTGGGAAAACCGGGTTCGTGCCACGGCAGTGGCTTTGGCCCTAGCCCCGCTGCGGCCGCACCCCCTCTCCTTCCTGGAGACTGCACAGAAGAAAGCAATCAGGAGGCCCTGGTTGCACAGGCTGGGGAGGCCCGTAGGCCCCTCTGGCTATGTGTGAACGAGCAGTGTGCATTTCAGAAATATTTGAGCTAAAAGAGGAGACACACTGAAGTCGTTAGTGTGGAGTCGACAGGAGGGTGGCTGCACGCGGAGGCCCTGGCGGACGCTACCACCACCCCCTCTTTCAGGCTGGGGCAGGCGGCCACCGTCTGCTCCCCAATCCAGCCCTGGTCAGCTCTGTCTGGCCGCTGCGGGGGCCGTGGACAGTTTGTCTGGACTAATCGCAGTGTGTGAGAGTTCCAAAGAGACGAGGAGGAACTTTCTTTAAGCACCTACTGTGTGCCAGGCATTGAGACAGGCACTCTAAATACGGCTTCAGCTCATGACGACCTGTGGGGTATATGCTATTAACCCCGTTTTATAGATACAGAAACTGAGGTCAGGGAGGTAAAGCAACCTTCGCAAGGGCACACAGGTGAATCTGGCATTTGAAATCACATCTGTCTCATTTTACATCTGCAGGACTGCTTATTTTTTTAAGTGAGAGAGTGCAAGTGTGGGGGGTGGGGGCAGAGGGAGAGGCAGAGAGTCTTAAGCAGGCTCCACACTCAGCGCAGAGCCTGATGCGGGGCTCGATTCCACGACCCTGAGATCGTGAGCTGAGCTGAAATCAAGAGTCAGACGCTTGACCGACTGAGCCACCCAGGCGCCCCCATCTGCATGGTTTTTAAGATGTTGCAGCTATAGCCTTAAAAAAACAGACAACACACACACACACACACACACACACACACACAATCCCTAGGGCTCTCTGTATGTGTTTATTCTCTCCCTCCGTGTGGGCCTGAGTGAGGACAGGAGGGGAAAGAGGGAAGGGCAGCAGGGGAGTGGGGCTCAGACTGTCCAGGCTAGAACCTTGGCTCTGGCACTCTCCAGGGTACGACCACAGGTGAGCCTGTGTTCCTCTCTGGCCCTCAGTTTCCCATCTGTAAAATGGGTCATGTGAGCATTAGGTGACATCAGGTAGGGGAGTCCTACTGATCTGCCGTCTCCCAGGGCCCTCATTCTCGGGGAGCTCTGTCTCTGCCTCCTTCACTGCTGTATCCCTAGCACCGAGAACTGGTTCTGGCCCCCAGTAGATGTATTTGACCTCTACGTGGCAGCTGGGTGATGTTTCTAAAGTCCATGTCTGATCATGTCTTAACTGGGCTTAATGCCATTCAGAGCTCCCGCTGCTGGTGAGAGAAAGTCTTAGCTCTTAGCTCCCTGCCCTCAAGGCTCCTGCTGACCAGGCCAGTAAATTACCTTCCAGCCATACTCTCTTGTGTCACTAGTGTCCAGCCACCCTGAAGTTCCTTCTGCAAGCATGGCCCTGGTCACTTGACCATTCCAGGTTTCTCTGCCTAGAATGCCTGGCCCTTCCAGCTTTGTTAGCCTGGCTAACTTCTCTTCCAAAACTTAACTCAAAGGCTCTTTCTTCCTGGCAGCTGTCCCCGAATTCTCCTGGGTTAAGTAACAAGATCATGGTCATTCCGTGAACATCTAATCTACCTACTGTGTGCCAGGCCCTGTGCTGGGCACTGGGGATGTCAAAATACATTAGCAAATCCTTCCCTCAAGGAGCTTCCAGATTAGTGCCTGACCCATGAACTTCATACACAAAGAGGCAGGGTGAGAATCCTGGTCCCGGTCGGGGGCCGGGAAACCCAGGGGCAGAAGGTGTTAGCTTTGACCAGGAAATTAGCAAGGCGGAGGTGGCGTTTGAGCTGTGGCAGAAGACGACAAGGGCATGCCATGTGCAGGGCACAGAGGCATCAAAGGCTCGGAGGCAGGAAACTGCAGGGCACTTGGGACAACAGTAAAATCTGAGGAGTGGTTCTCAGTCGTGAGCTCTGGGCTAAGAGTTTAGCGTTCGTTATCTCATTTCGTGGTACTGATTTGTGAATTAGGTAGTACTTGATTATCTCCCTTTACAGATGGAAAAACTCAAGTTAGGAGAGATGGTTCAAGGTCTGCATGGCCAGGGAGGGGTGCATCTCTGTCTGCCTCCCGTCAAAGCGCATGTACTTACCCCTGCACCAGGCTAGAGTTTCTGTCCCATGTGTTAGGAACAAAATGCTTCATGGAAGGCTATGGGAGCTTAGGATGGGGCCAGAACTTGTAGGGCCTTCAACGTGAGTCTAAGGAGTTTGGATCTCGGCCCATAGGCAATGGGGAGTTATGGAGGATTCCTGAGAAGGGTAGTGACGTGGTCTCTCCTGAAAATGGACAGACTCCTCGTAGTTGTTCCCTTGGGTCTTTGCTCCAGACTGGCCAGCAGCCCACAGCCCAGGTAGCAAATCAGCCTGGTGCATGACCCAAGCAGCAGATGCTGCTCTGGACCCTTTCCGGCTGCTCCCTGTCTGGGGCTAATAGGGCTGTGGTGACTCGAACACAGGCCTGTCTACCCTACCATGGGCCATACCAGGCAGTCAATGGCTGGGAGTTGGAGCATTCTTTCCACGGTCCACAACCACATTAGAAATTCCAAGAGGAGGCAATAGGCAGGAACCAGGAGATGAAGTTCAAGGCCATTGACAAACTGGGTGACTTGGAAAAGTCACTTCACCTCTCTGAGCCTCAGTTTCCTTGTCTGTAAAATGGGGATCACAAAATCCCTGCTCTGTGTACTTCGCAGGGCTGCTTTGAAGATCCAAGGAGGCACTGGGTGCAAACTTTTTTTTTTTTTTTTTAAGATTTATTTATATATTTGAGAGAGAGAGAGGAGTGCATGAATAGGGGTGGGGCAGAGGGAGGAAGAGAGCGAATCTCAAGCAGACTCCCCACTAAGCATGGTGGAGCCTGATGCAGGGCTCGATCTAATGACCTTGAGATCATGACCTGAGCCAAAATCAGGAGTCAGACGGTTAACAGACTGAGACACCCAGGCGCCCTGCACAGGGAAGGCAACAGTGAAAATGGCTAACGCTCATGGAGGCTGATGGTGGGCAGGTGCTTCATCCGCACTGTCTATCTCACTGTTACCCCAGAGCAAGCTTCCGGGGAAACCGAGGCTTGGAGAGAGAACTCCCCCAGGATCACATGGCCAGTAAGGGGTGGGGCAGAATCTGACCCCTTTGGTCTGACCTGGAAACCACCAGGCTATGCTGCCTCACAAACGGGAGGGAAATATCATGGTTTCACGTCCCATGCCCTTGGTCCACGAGCCAGTCACACCGCACACCCTGCAAAGCTAATACTATTGTCCCCATCGTGTGGATGAGGAACCCGAGTTCAGAAAGGCTAAGAGCCTGCCCAAAGTCACACAGCCCGAAAGAAGCAGAGCTGGATTTGAACCCAGATCAGCCCCATTGGCTTCCCCAAGACCTCTCCCCTGAAAACCAATGAAGATCGGCGGTTACCAGTGTCTCGGCCCAAAGCAAGGCAAGTGGGGGGGTGGCGGTGCCCAGAGGAGCCCCGATCCGGCTCCAGGAAGACCGCGGACTTTCTAAGGTGACACCGGCCAACAGGCAGCACGTTGTTTTTCCAGCTTGGGGGGCCCCCGCTCCGCCCTCAGGCTCACGGAAAGGAGACCCAGCTAATGTAAAATCCTTCTGCCCCTACCCCTCCTCTGCCTCGGTTGCCTGCCTGGAGCCGGCTCTTGTTTTCTCAGGCTCAGGCAGAGGAGTCCCCGCGACGCCGGTTCCTCCGCTCCGTCCCCCGCCTGCCCACTGCTGGCCTGGGCATCTGCCAGCGCCGGCCGCCCGCCTGAAACCCAATCCTCCGGGCCAGCCGGGTTGCTCGCTAACAGCGGGCCGCATTGTGCGGCAGGGGCTTCGGGAGAGTTTGGATTCGCTGCTTGGGGACCCACTTAACCTCCGCAAAGGACAGGATGATGGATGGAGGTCTGGGAAGGGGTGGCTGGGGGTAGGGCGGGCGGTAAATGAACACCAGGGCTTGCCTGCGGAAGGGGGGCGGGGAGGGTAGCAGGCACGGGAAGAGCTCTGCACACAGAAGAGCTTCAGGAGTCCTCACGACAACCCTGAGGGATGCCGGTTACCGGTCCCACTTGACGCACAAGCAAGCTGAAGCTCTGAGAGGTTAGGCGACTTGGCCAAGGCCGCACAGCACATCAGAAGTTGAACCCAAGCCTATTGCCCTTGAGCCTTCCTGACGCACCAAGCTGCCTCCTGCAGGCAGCATCGGCTCTGTGAATTTTAACCTTTAAAGCCCCTTTCCTTAAGCAAATCCACAGACCCTTCCCACCTATTAAGTAGGTAATAAAAATAAAGTGATGGCAGTCGGCATTACTGAGCACCAACTGTGTGCCCTGTGCGGTGCCGAGCGCTCCTTGACTTCATTTCCTGAGATTCTCACAATGACCGATTAGTTCAAAACAATTGTCATGGCCATTTGGAAGGCGGGGAGAGAATGTCAACTATTCTTCAATAACAAAAATTAAGAAAATAAGCAAGAGGAGAGGAAACTTGTCCCCCTGCCCTGCGACCTTGACTCATCAGCCCAACTGGACTGTGCGCACCTTGTGGGCCGGGCTGAGTGTGGCTCACTGCTCAAACCACCTAACCCCCCACCTCGTCCCCACCCCCGACCCACCCAGACATCAAATGCTCTCTCCTGCTTACACCATCAGTCTGGGTGTCTGGATTTCTCCTCCGGGAAATATGGTCTTTGGTATCAAGATGACTCCATATATTATATCATTATTCTAAGTGCTTACTTAGTGCCAACCACTGTGCTGTCACTGCTCGGATGCTCACAGCATCCCATGAGATAGAATTATTATTGTCCCCATTCACTCGTCCACCCATCATCCGTCTACCCATTCATTCACTCACCCTCACTTACCCTCTCCATCTGTCTGCCATTCCACTGGCCCAGTAACCCACCACCAGTTCGCCCACCCACCAGTACATCTAGCATCCCACTTTGGCAATCCATTCAACATTCATACCTTTCTCCATTAAACCAACTTCCCTTCCATCATCTCTTCCTCCCCAGCTTCCTACACGTGTGGGGAAATGAGCTTCGGAGAGGTGGGGAAATGAGCTTCGGAGAGGTGGGGAAATGAGCTTCGGAGAGGTGGGGAAATGAGCTTCGGAGAGGTGAAGCACCTTGCCCAGTGTCACATAGCTAGTGAGCAGCAGATCCCAGAGCTGAACGCAGGTATGCTTTGTAGCTCCCCCCACTTTCTCACTTTATTTTTAACTGTCCTGTTGCATGCAGGTTTACTATTATGTCACCTAAAATCCTTGTGGATGTGTGTGGAGTGTAAATTACAAATCAATAAGACACAGGCCACTGTAAGTCCAAGCCAGGGTCTGTCAGGTTGGAGTCAATTAGCAAGCCTGCTGCAAGACCTGCTGGGACTGGATTTATTTGCCTAATTGGCACTGGTTTCTCCCAGTGAAGGGCAATTAACTCAAATCCCAGAATCCAGACCACCCCTCTGCTTCTGGGCAAGATGTCAGGCATTTAGCTACATGAAATTTTATTGTTCGTCCATCTACCCACTGACCTACACCCCCACTCATCCATCTTTCCAACCATCCAATCCTTGCAATCATCCATAAACCATCTTGCTGTCTACTCACCCATCCACCTACCTATTTACCCGCCTGCACACCCTTATCCCTCCACCCATCCATCCACCCACCCACTTATCCAACAGTCCACCCACCCATCCATCTACTTACCCATTTTCATACCCATCCATCCACTGAACCACCAAATCCAAGCAAATACTTAGGAAATCATTCTGCCTTCTTGCCATTTGACCACCATCCATCCATCCATTCACTCTCTCACTCACCCCATCCATCAGGCTGCTATTCCATTCCCCAACAATCCACCATCCATTTGCTGCCCCATACATCTAGCATCCCACTCAGGTATCCATCCAGCCATCCACCATCCATCGTCCCATTGAACCAACCTTCCTCCCTCCCTCCCTGCCTTTCTTTTCATTTGTCTACCCACCTGACCGTTCACTTACTTGCCCTTCCATTCACACCACTTATATATCCAAAAATCTGCTACCCGTCTATCTACTGCTGCCATCCAGCTAGGCTGCATTTATTGAACACCTACTATGTGTTAGGCCCATGCTAAGTATTGGCGAATCAAAAATATACGCTGTCACTTTCCTTAAGAAATGTTCTGATTTGGGACAAACTCAGAGGAGACTTCCCAAATGGGTGACACCTGGCCTGAACCCCAAATACTGACTAGGAGACAGCTAGGCTGGAAGAAGGGGAGAAAGAGAAGGAGAAAGGAGCAGCTTGTGCAAACACCGGGAGGAGAGAAGGTGGACGGCCCCTATAGGGAGCCATAAGAGGAGAAGGAAGGCCTAGGAGAAGAGACTCCAGACTGGAAGGGGGTGGGGAGGTGACCTGATTCAGCTGTGACTGCATTCTCTTGAGTCCATTGATTCATGGGTCTCTTGATCCATTTTGTAGATGAGGAAATTGCAGCCCAGGGGTCAGAGAGGCACAGAGGACTGTCCCAGGCTGCACAGCTGGTCATGGGCAGAGTAAAAATTCCACCCTAGTTTTGATGGCTCCAAAGCCCTCGCTCATTCTGAGAGTAGCCGCAGTTTCCAGAATGCCTGCCTTCCCCCTATGTTAACACTCCCCTCCAGTTACACGTCTGTGGCCCTCGGCAGCAATGGGTGCAGTGACAGAACCCCCAGGGCACCGTCTCTGCTCGGCGTGACTCCACCTTCTCCCTCGGGGTCCCTGGGCTCTCTTGCCAACTGCGCCTGGCATCTTGGGCGGGTAAGCGCACATGGCTCTGCTGGGGTATTCGCTCATGTGTCCGTGTTTCACAGGAGAGCCACCCAGCAAGTTCCTGCCATCGTCTTCGTGATCAGAGCCTCCATGTCTTCGTCATCAGCTACTGCTCATTCCCCATGGCCCCCGACCCCTGAGATGAAGCCAGATGAAGAGTCAGGCCTGAGAGCTCCTGGCATGAGCTGCTGGGGCTTGCGGCATGGCTGTGCTCAGAAGCGCTGATGACAAAGGAAGGACCTGGGAAGGAATAGGGCTTGAAGTGAGGGGGCTTTTAGGGTGGGGAAGACACTGGGGGAGGGGCACCCTGAGCCAGATACAGGGAGGGGACAGGCCAGACGGGGAGGGAATACCACCCCTGCCACCAGCATCCCCATCACCATGGAGAGACCGTTCACTGAGCACCTACTCTATGCCAGGCCCCGTGCCATGCCATGGACATCCAGGATCGTACCTGAGTTCATCCAAGGTTCCCAAAAACCTTCAAGGGATGTAGCACTGTCCCCATTTTGCAGATGAGCAAACTAAGGCTCAGCGAGGCCAAGGTAGTGGGCCAAGATCTCCTGCAAGTCGGTGACAAAGGTGGACTGATTTCTGAGCTGTATGACCCAAACTCTTTTCATGACTCCAAGGCAACTCTGGGGAGTCCACAGGCTGGGGGGGCAGTGGGTGAGGGCCAAAGCAGGTGGTGGGATCAGGAAGTGGGAGCTTCCAGGTCTGAGGGTGGCAGCATGGAATCAGGGAGTAGGCATGGTCTGATCTGCAGGTGGGAGGCTGTTGCCAGGGAGGGTGAGTGCTGAAGCTGAGTCCTGTGCTCTTCCTACCGCAACCGAAGGTGCCTTTGCAGCCTGACTGAGTGTGAGGAGGAGGGCTCTGCCTGCTCCAGGAGGTACCCGGGGTGGGCTGTGATAGTCACATCACCTGCAATGGGCTTTTCTGGGCTTCTGGTAGTGGCTGGTGGCAGAGGAGACTTCTTGCCCATGTGAGAGATCCTTTCATTTCATGAAGTCATGGAAAGCTTCCAAGGGGAGTCGGCCACCATGTTGGGAGGGCAGGGCCCCTCTTCCTCACCTATGATTTTATAGCACTGCCCTGGGAAGCTGACCAGGTATTGCTGGGCCAGGCAGAGATGCTGCCATCAGTCGCCCTGAGGGGATGCTCCAGACCTGTCTGACAGTCAAGACCTTCTATGGGCTGGCCCTGGCCTCTGACCCCGACTGCACCTCCCCCCAACCCACAGGGCCAGGCTCCCTGTTGGAGGCCACGCCTTCAGCTCTCCCACGGCTGAGCCTTTGCCGTTGGTTGTACCCCTGCCTGGAACACCCTCTCTGAAAAGGTGGGAGAGTGGCAGGCCGGCATGCACATAGCAGGAGCGAGGCCCAGGGCAGGAAAGAGGAATTCCTTAAATGGGCTAGACCCTTCTTTTGCCCCCATCGCCTACCTAAGTTGCTTCGCCTTTCCCCCTACCTTCTTCACTTGGAAAATTCCTCTTTACCCTTTAAGACTTGACTCAGGCATCTCTTTTTCCAGGAAGCCTTCCCTGACCACCCTTGACCCCCTTCCCTGGCTTGGGTTAGATAGGCTTTCTCTGGACAACAAGTTTGTCTGATGCCCTTTCCTAGCTGGTATTTGGACGGGGCAGGGGTCTTGCAAGGCTGGCTGCTGAGTGGAACATGGTGGTCGTTGGTGTCCAGGGTGACCAGGAGCTGGCTCCCCCCCGGGGCACAAGGAGAGGCTACATCAAACAGTGAGCAGATGGTCTCAAGCTCACGAACCTGACAGGCTCGGCCTGCCTCAGAGCTGAGCCAAGGAGGAGGGAGGAGCCTTCCCAAGCTGCTGGCTGTGCCTCTAGGCTTGTCTATCAGGGAGCAGGAGACCACAGGACCTCTGGCCGCAGTCAGGCCGGCTTCCTGCCCTGATCAGCCCTCAGTCCCGCAGGCCCACATGGGCCTCTCTTCCTCACCAGGAATTCTGTGGCGGTGGTGGTTGCGGGGGCAGCTCTGGCAGACGCGATGCTGGCAGCAGGCCGAGGAATTCCTGTTCTAATTGAGAAAGTGGGTCTGGAACCTCATGCATCTCAGCGTGCTGCTGTGCACCCTACTAGGATGGGATGCTTCTCTGACAGGGTCAAGGTGTGTGGTGGGCGGTCCTGCGCCCTCATGCTGACCGGAGCTCCTGATCCCTTCCCTGCCGGCCCTCTCCTCCCCACACCCACCCCGGGTCTGGCCCTTCGTGACCTCATCCGGGAAATGGGAGCACTAAACAAGACTTACCCATAGGTGCGGATGCAGAGCTCTGATCTTAGCACAGGGCCTGGTACAGTCACCCTGGCTCGAGAGAGGTTAGTACCAGTTTTTATCACCCCTGTTTGCCAGGAGGCCACGGGACTGAGAACAGCTCCCAGAGAAACCTCCGGGTAGGGTGGGACGGGCAGCTGCGTTTGAACAGGGATGATCGTCGGAATCCGGACGTCCGGCTCCTGAGTACCTACTATGTGTCAGGCACTATGGAGCTGCCATTTGGTCCCCACTCGACAGATGAGAAAACTGAGGCTCAGAGAAGGCCAGCGACTTGCCGGGGGTCTCTAGGGAGCTGGTGGTAGCATGGGGATTCTGAGCGAGGTCTGGGACTCCGTGCTACCTCCCGTCAACACTCAGAAAGTCCCCCGTGCTGGGCCTGGCAGGGAGCATTAACTTGGCCTTATTTAAAGTTGCAATTATCTGTCCCATTTCCCGCTGGTTATAGCTGAGCTCTCCGGGGAGGCGGGAAGACCCTGATGGAGGATGCCACGAACAGGGAGTTTCTCAGGAATCCTCCCCTGAACCTGTGACTAAGAGCACAGAGGACGTTGCTTCTCTTCCTGTTCCTGGGCCTCTCTCCCTCTGCCCCTGCCACAGGGAGCTGACCAGGCCAGCACGGTGGCTGGGAGGGTGGACGGATGCCTTGTCAGTCCTGCAGAGGCAGCAAAGGGCTCACACCACGGGCCGAGGCACAAGACAGCTCCCAATGTAGAGATGGGGAGACTGAGGCTGCAGTGTGCATGGAACACAGACCCAGAGATGGGCCTCAGAAAGCCCACTGAGAGGTGGAAAGACGGAGCTGGGGAAGGGCCCTGAGGACTGAGCAGAGAGCAACAGGGCTCACAGAATGGTTCAGGCTTTTCAATGGGCTGCCGCCTCCTGAAGGCCTTACAGGGGACAGAGTGCCATGGGAGCCCCGTTCCACAGACGAAAAGCCTCAGAAAGGAAGGGCTGGGCCAAAGCTGCATGTTGGCCGCTCGGCGGTATGGCCAGCATCAGGCTCAGTGAAGACAAGTCAGTGGGCCAAGATCCTGTGCAAGTTGGTTGAGGAAGGCCGACTTGATTTCTGGGCTGTGTAACGCAAACTCCTTTCCTGACCTGCAAGCCCAGATAGTCTGGCTCCCCGCCCCCCCTTTCCCCACTCAGACACAGGATGATCCAGGCACACACCCACTCCTCTTTCCTGCGTGCAGTCTCAACAACAGCAACAACAGCCCCCCACCCCATCTTCTCCCCTCTGATTTCAACAGGCTCCCTCCCTGTGCACCTGCCGTGCAGCTGCAGCCCCTGCCTGGAGGCTCCCAGGCTGGCTAGAGGGATACCCCAGCAAGCAGTTCTGGTGCTTGCCATGAGGGTGAGGTGCACACGCTGGGCTGGGGGACAAAAGCAGCAGGAGAGTAGGAACCCAGGTGTTGGGTCCAAACACAGGGAAGCAGCATATCCTGCATATCCTAGGGAGCGGACGGTGTGGGATCAGCAGCCAGATCTACATTTGAACCCTTCTTCCTACCCCAGTGACCTCAGGCAAGCCACTTCCTTCCCTCTCTGAGCTGTGGAATGGGGATAACATTAGCACCTGGCAGGTGGCTGTGACAACCAGTGAGCTCATGCACGGAGGATGTTTAGCCCAGTGCCTGGCTAGAGTAAGTGCTCAGTAAAATACTGGCTATCATTACTAAAACTCCAATTTCTACACAACCTGGCACAGTCGCTCCGTAAAGGAAGTTCTGGTATTGTGGTTATCCCCAACATTAGCCAGACCCCTCTGGTCAAGGCTAAAGCAGACTCTGGGTCTGTGGTAGATAGAACTATGTCCGCCCCTCCCCCGCACCCTGCTCCCCGCAACGGGGTCCATGTCCTCATCTCCAGAACCTGCGATGGTTTTACAGAGCAGAAAGGACTTCGCAAACAAGATTAAGTTGAGGACTGTGAGATGGGGAGAGTTCCCTGGATTGTCCAGTTGGGCCCAGTACAATCACAGGGATCCCGGCGAGAGGCAGGAGGGCCACAGTCCGAGAGATGGGGGGATATGAGCAGAGGGCGCAGACGGACGGAGGGGCTTACCAGCCAGGGAA
Source organism: Callorhinus ursinus (assembly GCF_003265705.2). Lineage (NCBI taxonomy): Eukaryota > Metazoa > Chordata > Mammalia > Carnivora > Otariidae > Callorhinus > Callorhinus ursinus. Next base: position 20,254,695 of record NW_027397080.1, read on the forward strand.
AGAAGCTGGAAGAGGCAACGAAATGGATTCATCCCCAGAGCACCCGGGGAAATGCAGCCCCGCTGACACCTTGATTTCCGCCCAGAGAGACGCAGTTCAGACTTCTGAGCCCCAGTGCTGGAACATAGGAACTGTGCTGTTTTAAGCCACTGACCAGTGGTCGTTTGTTACAGGAGCAGTAGGAAAACCACGATACCATCCTCAATGGAGAAAGTGCTCATTTCTGGCACCCTGGCAACCGCTCCAGCCTCAAGAACCCATCGAGGAAAGGCCCAGCCCCTCTGCCGAGAGAGGGCAGTGGTGGGGGCTGGGGGGTCCGCGGCTGTGCTGATGACAGTCCCCTCTCCAGCATTCCCAGCCCTGCCTTCCAGCGACACACGTGTCTAGGAGAGGCCTGTGGCTGTGGCAGGGCAGATGCTGGTCCCATGTCACTGGGCACTGGTGGGCCCAGCGAGTCTCTGTTCTGGATTCATGAGAGAGCCGGTAGGGATGGGCCATTCTAGAGGCTACCGTCTATCTAGTACTTACCACGTGCCAAGCCTTGCTCAGGGCCCAATCTTCACAGAGCCTGGGAACTATGAACCAGCCCCATCATACAGATGAAGGAACCGAGGCCCAGAGAATGAAGCAACGTGCCCAAGGCTGCCTGGCTTCCGCAGGTACAAGAACAGGCGTGGGCAGCCCCGGCCTCTCTGGATTCCCTGTCTGCAGCCAGGCCATGCAGTTCTGCCAGTCTCACCAGCCAGGGGCCCTCCGTTGCAGGCCGGGCTGTGGCACCTGGGGCTACTCCCTGCCCCAGATCCCTCGGGGCCTCGGGGGTGTGAATTGTGCTTCCTCGGCCTCGCAGAGGTCGGCACAGGAGGCAAGGTCACAGGGCGGGAGGCCCTTCCAAGCGCCGGGCCCCGCTGGGGCGGAAGAGGCGCTCTGAGAAATCGCGGAACCAGGACCCCTGGATGGATGCCAGGCCTTGCTCATGGGGAGCCGCGGCAGCTCTGTGCAAAGCGCCCTCCCACATGACCTCACTCAGCCTTCCTCCAGCTCACCGGCCCCTTCCCATCTCACAGAAAACAACGAGAATGAGAATGATTAGAGTAAGGGCCACTTGCGGAGCCCCTAGCTATACCAGGCACCAAGCTAAGAGCTGGTTGCGGTCCTCTCATTCTGTCCTGTGATGCATCCCCCGGGAGGACACTCTGAAATCACGCTCATTTTCAATTGGCACACTGGGGTTCAGAAGCCCAGCCCTGCACCCCTCCAGGCCTCTGTTAATGTCCTTGCCGTACAGAGGAGCGAATGGGCCCAGGGAAGTTCTTGGCCTGCTCCATGCCCAGCAAGTGAGCACAGGGGTGGGCTGCGAACCCAAATCTCCGGGCCCCAGGTGAGTCCGCCTTCCTTTGGGCCACAGGGCATCGCCTCGTGTGACATCCTTGGGAGGCAGGGGTTCCAGCTGAATGCCCTGGGGACCTGGGTCCGCCCAGTGGGGTGGCATATGGCTCTAAATGCATCTTCAGCAGGACCCCACAACCCTGGACACGAGCAGCTAGGAGCTGGGAAGCTGGAACTGGGGGGTCCCCAACGAGCTCCGGTACTAATGGGGACTCTGCCTGTACCCTGGCCCCTCCTAGGAGCCGTTCGCCTCAGATGACTTCCTGGTGGTGTCGGTGCCAGGCTGGGAGGAGGGAGGAGGCAGGCTGCGCGTCTCTGCCACAGCAGGCCTCAGAGCCCCGCTCGGAATCCCAATTGAGCTATTTTTAATGTGCTTCAATTTTCATTTTCTTTTATTGGAAAACACAGATGGTGACTTGCTGCCCCTCACACACTGAGCAAGGCGCCGGCAGGGAGAGATGTGCAGCGAACACATGTACACACCTCCTCCCGTGGCAGGGGGAACCAGAGCCAGCAACCAGGTTCTGCAGCTGCTCTGGGCCTCAGTTTCCCCAGCCGCAAAGTGGGGCTGGCTGAGGCGGCCCCCAAAGCCCCTGTCAGCCGCACAGTCTCTGAGGGTCTGGGCTAGAGCAGGGGAGGCGGCTCCAACCAGACGCTGGTGGCAAAGGGTGTCCAACGCGAGGGACAGTGTCGCCAGAGAAAGAGAGGAAGGACAGTCGCTGGCCGTGGGGAATGATCCTATTTAGCACTTCCAGCCACACTCTGAGGATTTCCTATTTCCATTTTACAGAAGAGGAAGCGGAGGCCTTGCCTGAGAGCCCAGCTACTGGGCTGGGCTGCAGCCCAGTAGTCAGGTGGGTGTAAGATCCCTGCTGGATACAACAGGGGCAGCGCCGGCCACTCACTGACCCAGGTCTGCGCAGGCACATCGCTGCTTCTCATTCTTGCCCCTCTCCAAATTGCTCCTGTCCGCTGTTATTTACTTTTCTCATTATAAAAGCAATACATGCTCATTACAGACTATTCGGAAAACGTAGCAAAGTCAGAAGGAAATGTGAAGTACAAAATCATCATCTCCCCCCTATTGTCCCTCCACCCCTACGTGACCTACCGCTAACATTTTGGTATGTTCTTTCCGCTCTGTTTTTTAATTCACATGATTTGTGATGCTTTTAACATCATCTGGTGGTGGTGGCACAGGGTAGGGGTGGGCTGTGCATCACAATGGACTCAGGTGCCTTTTAAAAACACCAATCCTGGCTGTCCCTTACCCCATAAGACAGAACAAATTAGAATCTTGGGAGAGGCTGAAAGTTGGTGGCTGGGAATCTGTATTTGCCGCCAGCTTCCCAGGTGATGCGGAAGCAGCCAGCCCGGATCAGCCCACAGACCTGCACTTAGTAAGACCGTGGGCTCCCGAGACGGCTGGAGCCACCTGGCTGGACCATGCTCTGAGCTGTGTGGCCTTGGATGAGTGAACCCCCCTCTCTGAGCTGCAGTTTCCTCGTCTGGGAAAATGGGAACCTCCTCTGCGGGGTGATGGTGAGGAGGAGAGAAAAAGGCCAAACAGGATCTTACACCCACCTGATACACGGCCACCCTCCCAAGGCTGTCCTCCTAACTGTCCCAAAGCCACCAACGTAAGGGTCCTAAGGCCGCTTTTCTGGGGGTACAGCTGGTACGGGGGAGAGGGCCCCAGAGGAGAGAGAAATGGCTACAACAGAGGAAGCAACCACCATAGGATTTGGGGGATGATCGGCTGTCTCATGTCCCCAGGCACATGAGCCCTCCCGGACTCAGGAGCACCTGGGAACCACAGGCACGTGCCATCCCTCCTGCAGCCAGGCAAGACAGGATGCAGATTCTTGGGGCCCAGGCTTTGGGAAGGATGGGAAGCTGCTCCCTGAGGCTCAGTGTAGAGCCACCTGGAGCCAGGGAAGAGGAGCACAGCTGAGGCAGGGGGCACTCTGAGAAGGAAAACCGCAACAGATGTTGATCAAGACCCTGTCTCTGCCTCCCCAGAGCATCCCTTTCCACGACACAACTCAGACCCTGTCACTCCAGGATTATCGGTGGCTCCCCACTACCATGGGTGGAGGGCCAAATGAGACTGGTAGTCATTGCCATTCACTTACTGAGAACCCACTATGTGCCATGCTTCCAGAATGAAGCTCCTGCCGTTCCCTTCCCTGCTCCTACCTGCCTCTCCTACTCCATACACCAACCACTCTTGTCCTTAAAAAACCAGGCCCCCTAGGGGCGGCTGGGTGACTCAGTTGTTGGGTGTCTGCCTTCAGCTCAGGTCATGGTCCCAGGGTCCTGGGATTGAGCCCCGCATCGGGCTCCCTGCTCCGCGGGGAGCCTGCTTCTCCCTCTCCCACTCCCCCTGCTTGTGTTCCCTCTCTCGCTGTGTCTCTCTCGTCAAATAAAATAAATAAAATCTTAAAAACAAACAAACAAAAACCAGGCCCCCACTGCCATGCCTGGAACTGACCTTAACCCAGCCCACCCTACCTGCCAAAATTCTGTTCATCCTTCAGGGCCTGGCTCAAAGGTCACCTGCTGGGCCCCTCAGCCCCCATTTCTGTGTGTCCCCGCCCCTGACTAATGCTGGGATAGAATGGTTTGAGTGCCCCACCCCCAGCAAACTGTGGGGTCCAGGGGGGCAGGGTTGGGTCAGATTCTGTTCTCTCTGAATAAACCAAGCATGAGCGTCTCTCTAAGCCTCAGTTTTCCTAGCTGTAAAATGGGTGAGTCATGTTATTTCTCTCACCTGCCACCTGAGGATTGTCATCTATACCAAATTAGAAGGTGTGGATACATTTTGAAAACTGTAAAGTACATAAGCCTTAAGCTGATGGGCAGAGAGAATGTTCCATGGGTGGGATCTGGAGCAGGTCCCTGAGGTCCCCCTGCCACACACACACACACACACACACACACACACACACACACACACACACGCCTGCTGTCAGCTGGGCCCAAAGTCTGGCGTTGCAGGCCGTGGGCTGCAGGAGCCGTCAGGCAAACGGGGTTGTGGTGGGGGTGGGGGGGCCCTCTGGAGGGTGCCACTCTCATCAAGGGAGGTGAGCCGCTAATTGCCCCAGGTGAGAACATTTCCCACATCTCCTCTACAGTGTGTCACTGACCACAGTGGGGGTGGGGCTGCAAAATGCTTTGAATTCTCTGCCCAGAGGCTCAGAGACACATAGAGGGGTAGCCCTTAAAGGCAGAGCCATGGAGGGTAGGTGGTTGGTGTGGCCAGGGGCCAAGACCAGGCTCCTTGCAGATGGTGGCCCAGCGCTCCACAGTTTACAAGGCACTTGCCCCTTCGTTGTCTCGTGCTTTTCTTACCACAATTCTGCAACATGGACATTCATTCATTCATCAGACCTTCCCTGAGCATCTACTGTCTGCCTGCCTCGTGCTGGAGGAATGGGTTCCAGCCCCTGGGGCAATGCAGTCTAAGAGGATGTGGGGACAGGAAGAGCATGGAGCAGACAGACCACCCTTACACGGAACAGAGGATAACAGGTACTGAGACGAGGGGCGCACAGGGACACCCAGGAAACAGGTCTCAGCGGCCTCATCGTACAGGTGAGGCCAAGGGTTTGGCTCAAGGCCCACGGTGACTGATGGCTATGCTATGCTCCTTCGGGATGCCCTGTGGCCGGTGAGGGAGTGAGCCAGGAAATAAAGGGAAAAAAGGTTCCAAGCAGAAGAAAGAGGAAGGGCAAAGGCTCCGAGGAGGGAGCAGTCGTTATCTGACTCCAGTGTGTTCATTGGCTACCTGGTGGATGGGCGCCACGGTGTCCTACTAGTGGATGTCACGGACCCCCATTCAGGAGGCAGCGCCCGTGCAAAGGAGCGCCGGCTGCCACCTGATACCTGGCCCCGCGGGGCTTTGATCCAAGGACTGACTGCCTGGTGCTCTTGCCAGGTATGGCCCATCTCCCTGGCCCTGACCGGCAGCTGCCTAAGGAAGCCCTTCCCAGGAGGAACTGCCTCCCCTCTATGTTGCTTCACGCAACCCTCTCTGACCCACTGCCTTTCCAGGTTGAGATGCCGGACATCTGGCAGGGTGCGCTCAAGTTCTGCAGGGTCATCCCCAGCTTTGCAGACCCGCATACCTGTAAATAATAGCTTACACAGAGTGAGCACAGTCTTATTTTTAGTAACATTTAGGATCCGCATTACACAGATGAGAAAATTGAGGCACAGAGAGAGGACAAAATTTGCCCAGAGCTGGCAAGTAAAAAGAGCGAAGATTTGCATTCACACCTGACTCCAGACTCTAGGCTGCTCCAGTCCTTCTAGAACGCCCTCACTCTCTTTCCCATCTAGCCAAATCTTACCATACTTCAAGGGCCGCTGCCTTTGGGAGACCCTCCTTGACTGGCCCAACTCACTTCAATGCTCCCTACAGCCTGCCTGCATGTGGGTCAGCAGGGTCTCCTGGGGGGCGGGCCAGGGCTCTCGCAGAGACAGAATGACCCAAACCCAGAGTCCCCGGCAACAGCAGCCCACCCATCCCCCAGAGCATGGAGAAGGTCCTCCTTTCTCTATCTGACATCGCACCCTGCCATTACTCTGAATTTTAAAAACATAGTTTTTAAGTGAAAGACGTATATGCTTATTATAAGACACTGAAACATTATTGAAGCGTATAAAATGGAAAGTCAAAGCACTTTCTCCAGAGGGAGTCACAATTAGGAATCATTTAGACATTTCCCGTGCATTAAATGTATATAGAAAGGCATAAATGCATATCTATCTCTTTGAAAGTCACAAATGAAATCATACTCAACATACTGCTTATAACCTGCTCTCAACGTTTTATAGACATCTTCTGACCCTGGTACAGAAGGTTCCGGCACATTCATTCTCCTGGCAACTGGTAATCTAGTGTGGGACAGCTTCCTCGTATCTAAGATTCGAGGATGCAGCCCCTCTCTGCTCACCCCTCAGGGAGTCTGTGAGGAGAAACTGAGGCAACAGGTGGGGGGGCTCTCAGGAATGGTGGGTAGACTAGCATGGGGTTGTGCCCTCTGCTGGGCCGGCTGGGTTCCAAGGTGGAAGTGGGGTCAGAGCAGGTCCATGGGCTGGAGAACATCCTCCCACTCTCCCCTCTTCTAACAGGCTTGTCTCCCACGCCCATTACCCCCGCCTGCCCGGGCCCACGTCCCCCACACCTCATAAATCTACAGACAGCCAGGCCTGCTCAACCCCGCCGGGACACACCCCCCCCCCCCCCCCCCCCCCCCCCCCGCCCCGGAGACTCCCAGATAAAGCTGCAAACTGGCAGAGGGTTGGGTCTCTAGGGCCCGTTCGGCACCTCCGGCCCAGGCCCTGACCCAACTGGGCCTTGCCCCGGGGGGTCCTAGGGGTCAGTCTGACTGAAGGTTGCCTGTGCATGTCTCAGGGGCCCTTTCCAGTCCAGCTGCCCAGCTAAGCTTCAGCCTCCCCTCTGGACCTTTCCACCGCCCATCCATCCTGAAACCGCAGCTACACAGACCTTTCCCGAACACTCCTTTTATCATGTCACTCCCTGCTCGCGGCCTGTTGGCGGCTCCCCACGGCCTGTGGGAGAGAGTGCACACTTCCTCCCCCGGCGGCCCTTCCAGCTCCATGTCTCCCCACCCCCACCCACCCCAGGGGCCTTCAACCCAGCGGGCTGGGCTCTTCCCACTGCACGTTCCCACCTTCCCACTCTGCCTAAGTCCGCGGAGTGAATACCCATGTGCCCAGAGACAGATGTGGGCTGCACCCCCCTAATGATGTGACCGTGGGCACATCACTTACACTGTTGGAGCCCCATCTTCTTAGGGGACAAAGAGCTGCCTTTCTAGAGTTGTTGTGTGGACTGCATAGAAGGAGCTATGCAGGGGCGCCTGGGTGGCTCAGTCGGTTAGGTGTCTGCCTTCGGCTCAGGTCATGATCTCCGGGTCCTGGGATGGAGCCCCTTGTCCCTCTCCTTCTGCACCCCCTTGCTTGTGCTCCCTCTCAAATAAACAAATAAAATCTTAAAAAAAAAAAAACAAAACAATGAGCTCTGCCGATTAGAAGCCCAGTGCTTGGCCCTTCCCAAGGACTGCCCTCCTTTCTCCCTGTGCTGCTGCATCATTGTCATGATCATCCTATCAGCAAACACACACCCAGCTTGTGCCCGGACAGCTGGAAACATTTGCCGTATCTCAATTTATCTAATCTTAATATTCCTATAAGACCGGCACTGTATTACCCCCATTTTACAGATGAGAAAACTGAGGCCCAGCGCAGTGAAGTAATTGTCCAAGGCCATGTGACCAATTGGGGGTGGGGGGCAGAACAAAAACTTGAGCCCAGGGCACCTAGCGTCCCCAGGAAGCCCCTCCTCCAGAAAGCCTCTGGAAGCTTAGTGAGATGGTCCCCGCTCTGTCTTATGTCATTTCTCTCGTAGAAAGAATTCAGAGTCACCCCGAGGTGACTGAACCTGGGTGGGGGCAAAGGGTGGGGAGAAGGGGGGACAGTTGGGACAGATGAGCCTTTCTTTCTGGGGCTCTGTCCTTTCCACAGACCACAGCTTTGCTGACGGCAGCCTCCTGCCTATTCAATTTTGGGGACCACCCTCTCCTGCATCCATGTAAAAAATATTTCCTGGTCTTTATTTTTCAAAACGCTTTAAAAGTGAGTGAAAATGAAATCTGGGGCAGGCAGGTCAGTGTTGTGAAAGGACAACCGAGCCTCCCAGCTTCCACGCGACTTGGACAAGCCCCTTTTGCTCCCCGGACCTGTTTCTCACGGGGGTAGTCTTCGAGAGGATTCAGGCGGACCAGACACGGCTTCCTGGAACGCTGCCCAATGAGACCGTTTCTCCCTGTCCAGTCCCCTTCAATCCCCTGCCCTCAAAGAGAAAGCCTCCACTGGGGGCTGCTGAGACCTTAACACCTCCCTGAAACATGGCTGGTGTTCTTAACAGTGAGCAGCAAGCGGGCCTCAGACTCAGGACCTGTGAAGAGCTGCCCCTGGTGCTCCTGCTCTTCGCCTCACCTGCAGACCTCTCCTTCCTGCCCCAGTGCCTGAGGAGCTTCTACCCTTTCACACTTAGCAAACAGGGACAGGCATGGGAAGCAAGTCCCCATGAGCAACCTTGGCTAGGGAGGGGGACGGGGTGAGTCTGAGGCTCTGCCCCGACATCCTGGTGAGACCGAGCCCCAGGTGCCCGCAGCTGTGATCGGCTTCGGGCCATGCCTTTGCATGGCCTTTGCTTGCTTCCTGGTGCCCCTCTGGCCCCCTAAACCCCACCTCGGGCTCCCGTGCTTTCTGCCAGGGCCCAGCTAGGAGAGGGAACATCGGGCTGGAGCCGGACCATGTTACATCCTGCCCTTTCTCTGCTGTGTTTCTAGTCAGTTACCTTCTGCTTGTGTCGAGAGATATTGCTGTTTTATTTATTGCCGTGACACGGACTTCCCTTCTAATACATTTACTCCAGTAAACAGAAAAGTGGGTCATTTCAAGAACAGCAGTGAGAACATCGCTCGAGCAGGTAGAAGCTGAGACTGACAATCGGGTGCCACAGGACCAGAAAGGTTTCTGTGCCCCTTTAAGCCCTAACATTCTGGTTTGGTCTGGGGACAATCCTGCTATTTTTGGGCATTGAAATAGCTTCTTGGCTGCCCTGTCTTTCTCCTGGGGTGGCCACAGTGGGCCCGACATCTCTGGGGTGTCCTTGAGGGGCCCACCGATGCCCCGGCGTGCAGAGTGCTCAGGCTGCAGGGTCCCGCAGCAGAGCCTGGAGCCCCCACCCTGACCTGAGGGTCTCGGGCCCAAGGAAAGATGTAGCCAGGGTCGGGGAACAGACTAAGTCCCTCCCTTGTCCCCCCAATCCCAGCACCCTCTGGGCTCGAGGTAGAGGTTCTGGGAAGGCCTCCTCACCACATCTGGAGCTCATTATGCTGAGAAGCTGGAGAGTCTGAGGATATAAATGGGTCCAGCAAGGGTTTAGATAAATACGGGGATGATAGATCCGCACCAGGTTATTGAGGGGAAGTGAAAGGATGTTCGGGGAAGATCCTTAACCTTGTCAAGCTCCTCGACAAACTGTCCCCGGGGGGGCCGTCTACTCAGCAGCGTCATCTCCTGCCTCTCCCCCACACGCAGCCCAAGTGCGGCCAAAGGCAGAGACAACTCCCCCCTCAAGACTCCAAGTGTGGATCCCTCTGCCTGGTGAGCTCTTTCCTTCCCCTTTCACTGGTCTCCGGGAAGCCCTCCCTGGCCACCCAGGCTGGGTGTGGCGCCTGGCCTTCCTCCACCAGCGCATGGGACTGATTGACTTGTATGTCTGCCCAACTACCCGACTCGGCCACAAGAGTCTAGTGGAGGGCCCAGGGTGTCGTAATATATGACAACAAGAACCGCCCCCATTTAGTGAGTGCCTGCCATGGGCCGGGATGTACACTAAGCGTTCCACATGCATCCACTCATCTAAGCCGCACAACACCCTGGTCAGGCAGGGCCTCTGATCATCCCCTTTTTACAGACAAGGAAACTGAAGCTCAGAGAGGTGAAGCAATTTGCCCAGGGTCACACAGCCAGAAAGTGGGGCACGGAGCTCAGGCTCTTTCTTCCACACCGTGATACTTCACCCAAGTTGTGGGGGAACAAAGACTGTGGGCTGGGAAAGTGAATGGGAAGCCGAGTATCCACTCAGATCCAACTCCGTAAGGTCCTTTCCAGAGCCTCTTACCAAAAAGGGGGCTTTAATTCCCTTGTATGTCTTGTCTACACGGTAGGAGTGCTGCACAGTGATTTTTCTGTCACACAAGGCGTGTAGACGATCATAAATAATGGGTAGAGTGCCTTGGACATTACAGAGAACAATTCATCACATAAGTCTCCAAGTAACCCTGCGTGCTAAGTCTCATTTGACAGATGAGGAGGAGGAGAAATGACCCACCCAAGGCCACAGGCGCTAGCGTTCAGCCAGGGTCCAGAGCCGTCCACAGGGTGACGTGCCAACCACTGCCTGGCTTTTGGAGAAGCTGCTCCCCACCCTTGGGGCCTAGGTCTTCTCATCTCTGTGATGGGGACAGTGACCCCTATTCAGTCCCCTCTTCAGCGGAGCCTACTGCCCCTGCAGGACAGAGGTGGCCCCTATGGCTCAGTGACTCCGAAAGAAGCTGAGCCGTGACACCCCCTCCTGCCTTTCTGTGTGGCAGGCCCACTTCAGCTCCCGTACCCCCACCCCAGCTAACTGTCCCTGATCTTGTTTAACCTCACTTTACACAGGAGGACAGCAAAGCTCAGAGAGGCTAAGCATCTGGGTCCACGACAGGACCACAGTCTGAACCCGGCTCAGTTATGTCCCTGTAAGGCAGAGGCTGTGGAACCTTCTGGAAAGGTATGAAGGTGGGAAGGTGAGCACTGACACGCAGCTGAGGGCAGAGCTCTGCACTCGGGCTGAAACGAGTCCTGGGAGAGGAGGTAGAGAATGTGATGAAAGTCAGCTCAGAGGTGGCCAAGAGGCTGTTGGGGCCAGGGCCCGTCTGTGTTGGGCACGGCAGACACGGGGATTGTGTTACCAAGACACTTGCAGGCAGATGAGTGCCTCTCAGCACTCCCGCTGCCTGGTGCCCCATCAGCCCCCTGCTCGAGGGAAGCAGACAGGTGTGAGCTGCAGGTGAGCATCCCACCCTATCTGCCCGAGTGGCTGTGTGACCTCGGGCAGGTCCTGTCCCCTCTCTGGGCTTCAGCTTCTCCATGGATAGGAGCGGCTTGGACTAGAATGGAGCTTCTCGAACCTGTCATTCCTGAATTATTTTTAGGACTTTGGCCACATCCATGTAACCACTTGAACTCTGCTTTACCTTTAAATTAAGTCACCTGTGTTTACTGAAATACGCTCATTAGCGAAGGAAAGATCAGGTTGCTACTGTAACTAGAAGCAAGCCAGCACTGATTCCTATAACCAGACACAGTTTGGTGAGGTGGTGGAGAACATAGCCTCAGCCTATTCATCTGTAAGATGCAGATAATAACAATGCCGATCTCATAAAGTTGTTATGAGGATAAACGGAGTTTATATTTGCAAAGCACCAGCACTTAGCAAGTGCCGTATATGTGTCTGTTAAATAAAAATACAAAAACAAGCCAGGCACCCTGGAAACAAGACGACACCCTGGCATTCCAGCTCCCCAGTAGGGTCTGAGCCTGAGGCCTGCTTTTCCCTATTGAAAAGAGAGATTAGCGGCTGTCAGAGAGGTGTGAGAGACATGTTGGCAGGAAACAGAGACTTTCTCTGTGAGTAATCAACAGGCGAGAGGAAGGGAACTTTCTTACTGTGTGATTCAGTGTTATTTAATGCCATTTCCGTGTCCCCCCCTCCCCAGAATCTGTGCTGTTGGGACACCCTGGAAAACACAGGGCCAAAACACATCCATCCCAAGCCTGGCTCTGAAGCCCTGGGACTCCAGGAAGAGAGGAGAGCAAACCTCTGACGCCACACGAGGGTCCGGGCCAGGGCACCCTTCGACCCCGCACCCTTCCCTGTCCTGCCCGCTGAAGACCCTCCCACCGCTCACCCTGGATTTTCTCGGTCTGCCCCATTTCAACTGTCCCACTCCGTTTCTCTTCACAGGGAGGTGGTACCTGGTAGGCATTGAGCCTAAAGATTCTGGACTTTGAATTTCATTTCTGACTTGCCTCAGGTGAGTCACATCCCTGGCTCGGCTGCATTTCTTCACCTGCCAAATAAGGATGAAAGTACCTACCCGAGGGGGTTAGCGCGGGCATCAACGCGAGAAATGCCGCTTAAGGGCTTAGCACAGCTCTGGGCACAGACCTAATGTACAATCAGTGATAGTGGCCATTGTTTCAGATAGATGCAAAATCTGAGTAAGGAGTCCTTTGTCTGACCGTGCGTCTTGATTACAGTAACTGTAATACTTCATGCATCCCCTCCTCATACCCACCCTTCCGTCCGTCTGTCCTGAGGGCGTCACGAGGGCAGGGACCAGCTGGCTCCTGTCGGTGCCCTCAGTCCCCAGCGTAGGGCTGGAACCCCCCCCCCAGAGGCCCAGCTGCCCGAGTGTTTGTTGAATGAATGAATGAAGTCATGGCTCAGGGGGACCTAAGACAGCCTGAGGACAGGGAGAGGTAGTGTCTACCCTTCTCCATCCTGGGCCCCATCTCTTCAGCTTCCTTTCCCTTTCCCTGAACATAGCACTGGAGGGACAACTCTCCTCGTTGGGAGCTGACGTCATGCCAGGATTTGTGATGTCACACAACCAAAACCACCTTCTGTCGTCACCCACAAAATTGAACACCTTAGTTGGAAGCCCTTGATTCACGCCCATATCTCTGCTGGAGGTTTTTGACTGGAGTGTGGGGGGAGAAACGCCAAAGGAAATGCACATCTCAGGCTCTGCCCGCCATTCCTCTCTTTTTCCAGGGCACCAATATGTGCTGGTGACCAGCAGTCACTAAGTACAGAAGAATGGAACAGGCCCCGATGATATGAGCTCACAGATAAGAGGTTCCATGACACGTGTCAGCCTGCCCTGTTGGGGGAGTATTTATAAAATACTATATACTCAGCTCTTTCTAGAAAGAATCTGAGGGAAATTTATAATTAAAAAAAATCTATATACGACAGCTAAATTACATTTATGTAAAAAAAAAAAAAAGCATCCCCAAACCCTTAGCGGTAAGGGAAAAAAAACTATTCCATGAATCAGGGATGAGATCGTGACTGTAATCAGGAAACAATGTTTTGCCCTGAGCTTCCTGGCAGCCAAAGTGAGAAAGGAAACAGGTTGAGGGGGGAGAAGAGGAAGGAAAATCAGAACAATGGTCAAAACTTATTGAGTGCTCACTCTGTGTCAGGTATTAAGAGCTTTATGTGTGGAAACAATAGAACAATATAACAAAGTAGCCCAGTGAAAGAGATAAGACCATCTGCCTCATTTTACAGATGGTGAAATGGAGGCAAGAAAGGCCTGAGTTGCTTGCTCAAGGGGCCAACAAACAGGGGAGCAAAGACATGAACTAGGAGATGCAGCTCGAGAGTCTCACTAGCGGTGAGCCACCAGGCTGTCCCGCCACGCCTCGTTCCCATGCTCTCTCCCTGGCTTCGCTCAAGCCTACCAGGCGGCGTGATTCTCTTCATCTGCCAAATGATGTAACTGAAGCACAGAGAGGTAAAGTGACCTCCCCAAAGTTACACAGCATGCCAGTGGCACAGTGGGCCCTGGCCAACCTCCCTGTCCTTCCCCTCTCAAATACTGGCTCAGCTCCACAGCACGATAGCTTTTAGAGTTCATGCCACTGACAAAAGGAAACAAAGAGTTCATTCCAGGTGGCAAGACAGGTCACATCTCAGTCCCCAGATGGCAGGGGCATCCCGGTAGCTAACCTGCCTGCTCGCCCACAGGCCGCCCCCTGCCGGCACAGGTCCCTGCTGACTGGGGGTCTGGCAGTGCCGGTTCGTAGGCCACAAGCCACGCCGAGGTGTTTGCTTTGCTCCCCTGGGTGGGTGAGTAATCTCAGAGCCCCTGCCCCTTGTCTATAGCTGTGTGGGGTGTCCGCAAAAGGGATCTGGAGGATTCCAAACCCCTCTGGACTTGCCCTACCAGGATCACAGAGACCCTGGAATAGCCTGTCCAGTCCAGAGTCCACAGACCTTGATGGAGTTTGACCTTGGGCATGTAACTTCGTTACTAGGGGGTAACATCAAGGACCAGCTAAAATAATTCAGTAAAAGCAATTAGCACAGTGGCTGGCACATAGAAAGTGCTTAGCCCATTTTTAGGTATTATTAATGCAGTTAACCTGGCCTGGGCCTCTCTGGGGTCCACAGCTGCTCTGACCACGGTGGACAGACATGAGCCTGCCTCACTGGGGGGGCCCCAGCCCAGGGACGGAGGTCAGAGCAAGACACAGATCTGTCCTGTCTACCGCTCCTCCTGGGTTTCTGGTATAAAGCAGCTGGTGCAGAAAGTGCAGTTTCCATCCCAGCCCCGCGTCCAGCAGGCTGTGTGATCTGGGGTCAGCCCATCCTCCTCTCTGGGCTTCAGTTTCCCCTTCTATAAAATAAGAGGCTTGGACTGAGGGGCTCCCCCACCCTGACCGCTCGTCACTTCATCCTTTACCTCATCTGACTTCCCAACACCTCCAAGGAGGGAGGCGGCATGGGTCCTGAGCCCCCTCCAGAGAGGAGGAAAGCAAGACTGAGTGAGAAGTGAAGGGATCTACACCCCGAAGCTGCTGAAGAAAGAAGGGTGCAGTAGGAAGCATGTGGACACATCCTCAGACAGAGCTGGGTTTGGAGCCCAGCCGCGCCACTCCCCAGCTGGAAGGTCGTGAAGGAAATGCTTCACACCCTCCTGACCTGATTTCTCCACCTTAAGGGGTGGGAGGGAGACCCCTTTGCAGGAGAGGGTCAGGAAGAGGAGTGTGGCCAGAGGGTCCAGCACAGTATACAGCTCACCCTAGGTGGTCAACGAGGAGGCTTTGTTATTCTTCTCAGAAGACCAATTTCACCATCTCCTCTCTTTCCTGCAGGAAAGTCTGCAATGGCTTCCTGTTGTTCCAAGTATGAGGCTACACAGGGTGGGGCTTGACCAAGAGCTGCAGGCCTCTCTGCTTCATCCCCTCCTCTCCCTCTCCAACCCCCAGGGTCCTCTGGGCCACCACTAATCCATACTCCTGCTGGGTCTTTGCTCAGGCTCTGCTTCCGGCTTGGTGTACCCTCCCCTCCCTCTGAGCCAGGTCAGCTCCCACTCATCTTTCAGACCACACTTGTATGTCACTTCCTCCAGGAAGCCTTCCTTGGTCTCCCTATCAGATCCAGTCCTCCCTTACAACCTCTTCTGAAGTAGCTAATATGTGGTTGTCCCATGTCTGTGAGGTTCTTTGATGATTGTCTGCTCTGCCAGCAGGCTCTAAATTTCTTGAAGGGCAGATGTCTTGCCTGATCTTCCCACTGCTGTATCCAGCCCCTGGCTCAGGGTCGGCCCACAGTAGACGCCCAGTCATTATTGGATCTTGATCAGTGCAGAGCCAACAGAGCCGATCACTATGTGGTTGCAGGTCCTGTTCACCAAGCCTTGGTGGCATACTGAGAGGTCAAACTGATCCCACCATGTCCCCACTTTGCAGACTGATTGCAGGGGTGTGGAAATGCATAGGGCAGGGGCGGGGGAGACACATGCTTTGAAAGATTAGCTGCAGACTGTCACAGAAACTAGATGAGTGCCAGCTAGCCACTCCGGTCACATCTATAGGAAGAAACCAGTGCCTCCCTAGGCTTAAGCCTGCCAACCCCTCTGGGTCCAGCCTGGGCCCCGCAGGACATCAACAAAGGTCCCACTGCTGAGCACCAGCTGTGTGTCAGGGCCCTGCATGGATCATACTTCTCTCATTAAATTCTCACGATCCCGTGAGGTAAGGATTGTCACCCTCTTCTAGAGATGAAGGGAACTAAGGCTCAGAGAGGCAGGGTCACTTGCCCAAAGTTATAATATCAGAACGTGGAGAGGGACACTGTTTGGATAGCTTATCTTTTCATTGAGGGATAATATGCACACAGTAAAGTGCACAGATTTGACATGCATAGCTCGATACATTTCTCAAATGTCTATACCCGTGTAACTACTACCCAGAACATTCCCCATGTCCCCTTCCCTGCACCGACCGCCGTAGGCAGTCACTAGCCTGACTTCTACCACCATTGATTAGTTCTGCCTGTTTGTGAAGTTCCCATAAATGAATCACTCAGATTGTATTCTTTGGTGTCTGGCCTTTTTTGCTCAGCGTAGGGATTTTAAGATTTATCCACAATGCTGTGTTACCAGCAATTTGTTCTTTTTTATTGCTGTGTGGTATTCTCTTGTGTGGATACACCATGATTTATTTACCCAGTCTTTGTGGATGGACATTTGGGTCTTTTCCAGTTCGGGGCTATTATGAGCAAAGCTTCTGTGAACATTCTAGCCCAATACCTGCCCTGGTGAGCGTGTGCACTCATTTCCTTTAGGTATACACTAGACAGAGTGTAGGACTGCTGGGCCATGGGGATGGCATACATCTGGCTTTATTAGAAACTGCAAAACTATTTTCCAAAAGGCTTATGTGACTATACTCCCATCATTGTCCCAATCTGTTTCTTAGGGAAATCATGGTGTAGGGTGATTGTGTTATTTTGGATAAAGGTGATTTGTTGTGTTAATAATCACATGTGATTGGACTCTTTGCAACACTACCAGTGATTTCCATTAGAAATAAACTCACAAATCCCTTTGTCAGACTGCCTATGTGCAATTTGGGGGTTCAGGCAAATGTGGCCCCATTGAGAGCTGACCCGGATATCAGGTTGGGCTCTCCGACTCAGAGCCGGGGCAGCTCCTGTCCAGAAGCCGATGAAATGACCATTTGTAGAGGTGTAGGAAGAGGCCAGGCCCTGTACGCGAGGCTTTTATTTATTTCCTTTAATCCTCCCAAATGTATTGTGAAGCAGTAATGACTTTCCCATTTTACAGAGGAGGAAAGTGAGGCTCAGGGAGGGATGTGCCTCAGCCTGGGTCTGGCAGGACATCAGTGCATGGAAAGAGTGGCTTCCCGGCATTGCAGGTCAGAAGCCGATCAGGACATTAAGAACAGCTCCCTGCTCAGCAGGGAGTCAGCTTCTCCCTCAGCCCCTCCCCCCTCTCATGCGCGCTCTCTCTCTCTCTCTCTCTCTCATTCTTTCTCTCAAATAAATAAAAAATAAATAAATAAATAAAAAATGAATAAAATATTTAAAAAAAAAAAGGACATTAAGAACAGCCCCAGAATTATCGAGCCCTAGGTTACTGTGACCACTAACAGCCACTGCATCCCTGAGCGAACGATACCTAGGGCAGAGTCTGTGCTCAGTAAAGGCTTGCTGGTAACTGAAAGACCAAATGAGTGTAGCTAATGTCAAGATGGAAACAGAACAAAGACCCTTGGGCAAAGTTGGGGGTTAACTTCCCTGCCCAGACAGACAATACCAAAGCACTTGCAATAGAGGGTCAATAAACACCGTTCCTCTTTCGTGCTGGGGGAGGCCCAGGAGCTGGGAACGCTGTTCAGAGCTCCAGCTGCTGGTGTTGCCCCCACCCCAACTGTTGCCACCGACATTCCATCCATTACTCCTGACTGGCCCCCTATGCCTGCCCTGACTGCAGAAATGGCCGTCTGTCTCCAACATGTCTCGTTCCAGGCACCCTCCTCCAGCAGCCAGGTGGTCTCAAAGCCAGTGGCTCTGGGACGTGACCACACCACGAGCCCAGAGCTGTGCAGGGCCAGGGCCAGTGTAGTCTCTGGGCTCATCCAGGCGAGCAGGGGGGTATGCTCAGACCTCGGGAGCTGGGGCCCTGGGGCTGGCCCAGGCTTGGGGGGCTTTAGGTAGGTTCCCCTCTCCGAGCCCGTTTCCCATCTGTAACAGGAGGAGTTTGCAAGGAAAGTAAAATAGTGCAGAGGAGATGTGGGGCAGTGATGATGTGCCTGGGCCTTGGAGGCCCACGCTGGGTTCAAATCCCCACTCAACCTCGTCCCTTCTGGGGCAGGTGCCTTAAGCATACTGAGCTTCAGCTTTCTTACGCCTAAAACAGGGAGAAAAAATAGAGTCCACCTTACAGATGGGCAAGAAAGGCAACTAGCCCGGTGCATGGCACGTTTCAAGCTCTCGTGCAGGTTGAAACTATTCCTGTTGCTCTCGTCATTACTGTTCTTGCTCTGGCTGGAGCCGACGCGAAAGACTGATCAAGTTTTTTGCTGGGAAGAAAACCGAGCTGTCAGAGAGAATGCATCCTGCCTTCCCTGAGGCTTTTAGATTTCATTCCAAATCTCTGAACAGGAGGAACAGATGGGCCGCACGGTCCATTCCCTCACTCAACAAGTATTTGAGTGCCTACTATGTGCCAGGAGTTATTCTAAGTGTCAGGCAGTGAGTGAGCGCCTCACAGGTGACTGCGGTATCGGTGAGGGGCAGAGGGCGGAGAGAGGGAATCCCCTTATCTCTCAAGGAGAGACAAGATGGCTTGGGATTTAGATAAGAGGGAGACGGGGGGACGGGGGGTGCTGGGAGGAGAGCAGCCAGGTGTCAGGAGGCGAGGGAAAACAGACAGCTCTAGGAACTCGGTTTTTAGGAGTTTTACTTAGAAGGAGGATAATGTAGAGGGGACAGGCTCTCAAGGTGTCAGTTTAGGAAGACAAGTCCCAGCAGCCCTGGGGTGAGTGAGGAGACCTCTCCCAAGGCTGCCGCTGGAAGGAGAAACTCTGGGTGGCAATTGGATAGAGTGAGAGGGTAAGAACTTGGGGGAGGTCTCTGAAGCCAGCACCAGCCCCACTGACCACCTTTAGCCCACGCCCATGGTGCCCACAGAACCCTACGCAGCCAGGCCATGGTTGCTGGGTAGGAGGAGCCCCTGGAGGGCGGCTCACCCTCACCTGGTGCTTACTTGACCAGGCATCAAATCAAGAGCTTTGCACAAACCCCGCCCCACAACCGAGGGAGGAAAGTTCTATTCTGCTCCCCCTCTTACGGATGAGGAAAATGAGGCTCAGGGAGCTGAAGAAAAAGTCCACACAGCAGTAACTGCTCTAAACAGGGGCTTCTCCAGCTCTGGAAGGGAATGGAGGGGGTGGGGAAGGGCATTCCTGGGGAGGGAACAGCAGGAGTGCACGGGCAAGGCAGTGTGAAAAGGCAGGGTGAGTAATAGGAATAGCAAGACACTGAGGGTGGCAGGACACACGGCCATAAGAGGCAGTTTTGGTCGCCGTACGGACAACAGAGACGCTCAGGCACGCTTGCTCACGGCTGACTGCACGGTGGTGCCATGGGCAACCCGCTAGCTCACAGGAACCCCGCGTCATGGGGCCAACACCTAAGAACTGTGGAGGCACAACAGGGGCTGCTCTTGGCATTTACAGGGTGCAGCCCGGGGGGCAAAATATTCTGCAATGGGCAGGACAGTCCCACAAGAGGAAGAACTGTCCTGACCCCAAATACGAAGAGCAACCTTGTTTAAAAAATAAAAGTAGATTAGACTAATCACGACACCCACCCCCCAAAAGGAGAACCATACCCCAGTGGCCCTATCTGAAGAGAATTACAACGAGGCCGAATGACGGGGACATCACCCAGACGGAAAGGACCTGCCCGGGTTGTTGGTACCACTGAGAGAGATCTCAGGGTCACTGGGGACCTCAAGCTGAGTACAAGGAAGCAACAAAAGGCTCAGGCAAATCGTTTGGGCCTGAAGCTTCAAAAACGGGGTTTATTTAGATAATCCCTCCCCAGGCCTCCCTGCCTCAGCGCCTGGTTTCTCTAAGGATTTATTTTGTGAAAATGTCTCTCTCAACAAGTAAGTTATCCTACCCTGAGCCGATGAGGGAATTCTTCTCTGCGTTCAAAACCACAAACCCTGGGCAGCCCTTCTGCGGCCCAGCAAACTTTCTGCAGCGTCAGGTTATGAATCACTCATCAAATCCAAGTCTGATTCCAGGCCAGGCAGGGTGTGGGGGCAGGGAGCCCGAGCTGGGCTCCCAGCTCCGGGGCTGGGGCTGGGGCCAGGCTGCTGTGCGGGGCAGGCTCAGACCAGTCTCTTCTGATCCCGACTCCCCAGGGGTCAGCCCTCTGGGCCACCAGAAATGCCCAGACTGGCTTGGGTCTGACCTCTGATGCCAGGCCCTCCACACAGATGAGCTCTTTGGGGCCTTGGAATGGCCAGGTGAGCGGGGCAGTTTAGCTCATTTCAGAAATGAGGTTCAGGGAAGGGGGAATGTAGTGAAAAGGAGGTGACAGCTAAGCCTAGAAGCTCTAGGGACCCACTCCATAACCCTGAGTGTGCCTCCATCTGCCAACCCAGACTCCCGTGCACGCTCGCCCCCTTGCTGCTGATGTGCCAGGGGCACCATCCCCAACCTGCCAGACTGCAGGGACACCTGGACCCTCGGGGCTCCTCCATCATGGCTTGACAACACCTCTCCTCCTCTCTACCAATCTCCAGGCCCCGCGCTAGTCTCCTCTCCCCTGGAAACCCCTGCAGCAGAGCCCTGGCACACAGTAGGTCCTCAATAAACATCTGTTGAATGCAAGGCATGAATACGTGATAGGAATGACTGACGATGGCACAATGCTCTCTCGATAGCTAACGATGAATAAATGAAAGGATCGAAGGCTGCCACATGGTCCCCGAACAGAAAACTGCAAGGAACTCATATGGAGATTTGAATCCCGCCCTGCCACTTACTAGCTGGGTGACTTCAGGGAAGTGACCTTGCTTCTGGGAACCTTGGTTTTCTCATCTGCAATATGGGGAGAATGGTAGCACCTACTCCAAGGCGCTATTCTGAAGGTGCCATGGGATAAGGTACCAGCAGAGCTCAGCACAGCACCTGCTACCCAGGCACGCTCAGAGATGGAAACTATTACTCTAGTGACCATCACCCGTATTTACCACTGATGCTTGAGGGCTTGGGACCAAGAACATTTGAGGTTTTCTGGCTTTGGAAGGATCATCAACACAGACATGGATAGAGCCAGGCATATTTAGGAAGAAGAAAATGATAAAGGGAAGAGAGGAAGGGAAGGCGAAGACCAGACTGCCAAGTGAATAAAGCTGTCAGTGCTTATGTGAAAATCATCCCCAAAGAGGGGGCTGGACCAGGGTGGGCCCCTGAGAAGCTCTCCAGCCCCAAAGTGGGGATTTCTCATCTCTGAGACAAGTTGGTGTTTTTCACCTGTAAATGGCTTCATTAGGTCCTGCTCAAGGCAGGGTATGAACTCAAAGAGCTTTTGAAGGCTGGGCTGATAAAAGAGCCACCTTGTTCTGGCCCGAGACCCAGTTCCAGTTTCCTTCTAGGTTCTGCCTAGTTTTCGATGCATCGGGAACAGCCTGTGCATTATGATCACTTCCTCCCACTTCCAAGGTCTTGAGAGGGCGTCACGCTGAGTTGTAAACGCTTCTAGGATAGAGGAGGAAGTTATTTTTATGGGCAGACAGTGTCTTCATTCATTCCCTCATTCATAAAGCAGCAGTTTAAGAGCCTGCTGGTAACAGACCTTGTGCTGGGCATTGGCAGCCCAATGATGAATAAGATCAGAAAGTTTCTACATTCTAGTCTAACAGGGAGGCCAATGTGGACAAAATTAGCTACACTTTGTTGTTATAAGGTCATCTATAAAGGAGTTGTGAACAAAGGCCGAGGGTGGGTGCAAAGCAGCATGTACTAAGGAGAGGGGACATTTGAGTTGGGCCTTGAAGGATGACTAGGAGTTTGCTAGACAGAGACGGGCATTCATTCTAAGCAAGAGCTAGAGCCTGAACAAGAGTCTGGGGGCACAGGAGTTTATGACATATATGTATGGAACCTAGAGCTTATGGATGAGAATGACAAGGACAGGCAGGGAGGTCAGCAGGGGCCAGGTCAACAAGCAGCTGGGGGTTAGTAAAACCAGGAGAAGGTGTGTGACTTTGATTTTTTAGACAACGAAGAACCCAAGATCTGAGAAGGGGAGTAATATGGTCTGAGCTGCAGTTCTGAAGACTCAGTGGTGATGCTCTGTGGGGTCCAGAGATCACTGAGATGGTCCAGGAGAGGAAGGGTGAGGCCTTGAGCTCAGGTGGTGGCTGGAGGGATGGAGAGTCAGGGAGCAGGTGGAATGGCCAGGGAGACAGGGAGGCACAGATGAAGAGGACTGTGCTCACTCTGGCCCAGGGACTCTCCCAAGATCCGTAAGCCAGTCAAATTAGGAAACTGAGGCATTGGAGGACCGGCCCAAGATTCCTGGTCAGGCCAATGGCTGGATTCACAGATACCCCGAGGCCTCTAGGGGGAGTCTCTCTTCAGAAAGAGCCATTGCCAAGGTGGCAGCTGACATTTCTAAGCCAACCAGCCGCCCCCAGCCCCCTCCTCCCCGCCCCCCAGCTCTGATGAGGGGCAGTGAGGGGGCAGGCTGGGTCCTGTGTCTCCATCAACGAAGTTCCATTATCCTCCGAGGCTGGGTGACCCCCTGCCGCCACCCCACAGTGCGCTGGGAAGAAAAGCTCCTCTCTGACAAGAAAGCCCCATTCCAGGCTGGGCCCGGGGTCTGGGCAGCGCCTTTATCCACGGTGACCCTGCCACAGTGTCAGGGGCACAAACGTGTCGGGCTGCAGAGGCTGCCCCCACCCCCAAAGGGCCTTGCACTGAAGCTGTGAAGGGGCTTCCTATGGGAACCAGACTGCGGCCTGCAGGCCCCACTGACGCTCCCAGGCCTCGTCCCACCCCCCGGGGGAATCAAGCTCTGGCCAGCGTGGTGACCAAGGCGGGTTGGTGAAGTGGGGGGCGGGGGGGGGAGCTAAACAGAGCCCCTGCTTATGTGCTGGGAAGGGGGCCCCGAGGAACTCTTTGTCCAGCCTCTAGAATTATTTGGGAGGGAAGTTGAAGGGCAGAGTCTTTTGTGCCTCTGGGCCCAGCCCCTGGGCCTCACTCCCCACACCAACCAGGCAAGAGGGGCCTACTTGTCCCCAATCCCTCCGTCCTCCCCACTGGCCTGCTCGCTCCTCGCTCAACCCCCTCCAGGTACAGCCTTGCCAAGGAGGAAAGGGAGGCCTCACCGTGACCAGCCTCCTGTAGACACACATCCCGTCAGCGCAATCCCTTACACACACACACCCGCTCTGCCTATGGCACCAGTAATAATGACCAACCCATTGCCTTTATCCAGCACTTCCTCTGTGCCAGGCATGTGCTGTGTGCCTCTTTGTGCTATATTATCATCCTCATTTTACTAACGGGGGACTGAAGCTCAGAGAGGGAAAGAGGCCTAGCTGAGGTAACAGAGCATACAAGTGGCTGAGTCGGGATTCAAACCCACGTCCGTCAGACTCCTGAGCCACCGCTCTTAACCACCACACAGACTCCCGTGGCCACCCTGCTAATGAGGGGTGAACTGGCAGGGGCTCTGCTCTAAGTCCCGTGACCTCATCACCTCCCTGGCCCTCGGGCAGACTCATTTCCCAAGAGCTCTGAGGGCCCTGGAAGAATGAGGAGGTTACCCTGGGGTGGGAGGGGCGGTTTCAGGGAAGACAGGCTCCCCAAATTATATAAAGTACCATTTGGATAAGTCCAAAGGAGTCGAGGGGAAACCGCAGATTTTCCAGTCATATAGAACAGAGAGGGGCTGTCCCCAAATCAGACCCCTTAGAAGTGGACAAAGAGCCACCATGCTGGGAGTTCCCAAGGAGTTAGAGAACCAGGTCCTCACTTGAGCTCCCTGTGCTCAGGCCCCAGGGTAAGCCAGCACTCTTCCCGCGAAGACCGAAGAAACTATGGACTTTGAACTTCCTCAGAGCCCCTGGTTCTCGACAAGAGCCTCTGGGGGAGGCTGTAACACTGTACCCCCCGCCTCAGGCCAGGGGTAATGGAGTACAACCTGCAGATCGGGGCAGAGCTGTCTCACATCCCCACTGGGCAGGCTTAGTGAGCGCCACCCTATCTGAGCCTCAGTTTCCCCACCTCGCAGGGCTATTAGGAGGATTAAATGAAAAAATGTATATATGGCATCAAACACTCTGCCTGCCATAAAGGAGGTGCTCAATGAAAGGATACTGTCATCAGTATCATTTGGCACCACAGAGCTCCCCTAAAATTGTACACAAAAGCATGTGTGCTTGTCTCCAATTTTCCCGGAGGTGGGAAGTTCACAGCTTCTTAAGGTTCTTCATGACCCCAAAGAAGTTAAGAACTATAATAAAAAAACACTGGTGTTTCTATAGCACCCTCCTGGGTTATACATATCTCTGGGCCTCAGTTTCTCTAAGACTGGGGGGCCCCGCCCTGCTTGCCTCGAGAGGATGTTCAGAATCTCAGTCGAGATTGGAGGTAAAAGGACCCTGCGAAGTGTTGGGGTTGCTCCTGAGCCCCACACAAAGGGGCCTGGGAGAAATACCAGCCCCCTGCCCCACCCCAGGCTGGCCTCTAGTGGGGGAGCCCAGGGCACAGCTCTGTCCTTCCTATTCAGGAGCTCCTGTTGGGAGTGGCCTCTTGGGTGTAGTTTGATTTCTGGAAACAGGAGGCCAAGGGTCCAGAGTCCTGAGTCCAACTCCTGGCTCTATTCCCCACCAAGTCCCACCAGCCTGATATAATAGTTTTGAGCATGGGCTCTGGACTCAGAAGATCATGGGTTCAAATCCCAGCTCTGCCACTTACTGGCCACATGGCCTTGGGCCAGGTACCAAATCTCTCAGAGATTCAGCTTTCTTATCTTGAAGGCAGAGATAACAATAGTCCTGCCTCACAGTTGATTCAACGAGGCAATGTAACTCACACGGA
This sequence comes from Callorhinus ursinus, assembly GCF_003265705.2. Lineage (NCBI taxonomy): Eukaryota > Metazoa > Chordata > Mammalia > Carnivora > Otariidae > Callorhinus > Callorhinus ursinus. The sequence continues at coordinate 20,279,400 of NW_027397080.1, forward strand.
GTAAGGCTACAGTATATGCTCAAGACAATTATGTGAACCTACTTTATAAAGTCAATGCCATCTTAATACTTTCTGTCATTCCCATCATCACTCATCCCCGTATGACCTTGCACAAGTCCTTTGTCCTCACTGGGTCTTGCCCTCCCCGTCTGAAAATAAACGGGCGAACTAGAAAGGGCAGAGATGAAGGGGCAGCCAAGAAGGGGACACACAGAGCAGGTGAACAGTCCTGGGTTTGAATCAAAGCAAAAATCCACTTGGGCGAGCGCTATCACCTCTCTGAGCCTTGGTTTCCCCATCTGTACATGGGCTTCATTCTTCATCTGTATTTGACAGACACTGATTGGGTTGATGTGTGGAACATGCCAGGTCCAGGGCTAGATGCTGGACAGGGCAGAAAGATGATAATGGCAGGGTGACCCCTCCAGGTGGTGGATCACGGTGTCAGCCTTGCTAGAGGTCCCTCAAGGGCCTTGGATTGTAAATCAGAAAATCGAGGGGAGGTCCCCTAAAGATTTACCTGCTAGGCAAAAACAAAACAAAACAAAGAACCCTCCGGCAGAGCCACAAAAGGCAGCTTTAACTTCTAGTCCTCTGCGTGCGTGCGTGTGTGTGTGTGTGTGTGTGTGTGTGTGTGTGTTGGGGGGCGTGGCATGAAATGAGGTCATGTGGAAATGGACTATTTTTGTTTCAACACAGCATTTTAAAAATACTCTTAATTATATGAAGATGGGGGAAAGGTTTTCTCAAAAAATTGAAGAGAATTGTTAGAGCTGCCCTCTGGCCGCGCCCAGCCCTCCCTAGGTCTTCCTGCCTCCCATCTCCAGGCATCTGCTCGCTACCTTCCCCAGGCCCCCCTCACCTTTCCCAGGGCCCTGCGGTTCTCCTCTTCCACTCCTGGGAGGCAACTGGCCCACACATCTGGGCAGAAGGGAGCCAGAATTCACTGAGCCCCACCCTCTGAGCCCTTTCCAAATTTCATCCTCACAGAAACCCTGGGAGGCAGCTCTTATCCCCTCCTCACAGATGGGGACACTCATCACCCCTGGAGCTCAGACAGGCTGTGTCCCCAGCCTGAGGTTACACAGCCTGCACATGGTCTCTGGGGCCCTGAAGCTGAGTCCTTTCCTCTAGAGGGTGCTGGCTCCTCCCCTCGCCCCCGGCAGCCGGGCTGGGCATGGTCTGAGACCCAAGAGAAAACCCTAGGACTACGGGGACCCAGGATCAGGCAAATTCTCCTAGGATGTGGACTGGGTTGGGGCATGGCCTGGACAGAGGCCTCCCCACCTCTGGCTTCTGTGCCCTGCCCTCTACCCAGTGCTGATGACCATTTATTGAGCATTTACTATGTGTCACAACTGAGTAAGTTAAATGCGGACTATCATCATCCCCCATCTCCAGGTGAGAAACTGGGATTCTGAGAGGCAAAGCCACTTGTCCCGGGTCACGTCTAGTAAGAGCTAGCGCTAGGACTTGAACCCAGCTGGTGTGGTTGTGGAGCCCCCCGCCCCCGCCCAGGTCAGCCACCCTCCACTGCAGCCTGCAGCCCAGCTTTCTTTAATCATCTAGGATCTAATATACGTCTACTGTTCAACCCAGTCTTCTCACTGAGACTGACCTCCTTGAGGGTGGTAACAAGGCCTAATCCTCTGTGTATTGCTCTAAGGATCTCAGCACACGCCGCGTGCTTCCTAAGCACGGGTCCCAGGACGTCGGCCACACAGTCATGCCGGCCATGGCAAAAGTCCCAAGTCTCATCCTCTCATTCTAGATAGACGAGCCATAGCCCAAAGAGGGAAAGGCACCGTGCAGTCACCCTGGGGGTCCTGACCAAGGCTGGGCCGGGACCCAGGCCAGGCCAGTCCCCTGCCCTCTGCCTGCCGGTCCCCCAGAGCGGCCCAGCATGTGCTGGAGTTGCTGGCACAGCTGCCAAGAAATTGGGTTGTCAATAAATTATTAATTTATGTTAGAAACAAGAAGACAGATACTGCCATATCACAAATGCCAATAGAGCCTCTTGGGGCAGGTGGAGGGGTAAAGGGTCAAGACCAGAAGAAATGCACTGTGCTTCCTCCCCTCCCGTCCCTCACCCCAAACTGAATGCAGCAGTTCAGGGAGCAAAACCAGGGCAGTCTATCGACAGCTTCCCACCCCGGCCACCACCATCTCGGGCCTGGACCCCACCTCATGGTGTCTCCAGGCCTGTTCTCTTCACAGCAGTCAGGGCAGCGCCTTGTGAACACAGATCAGATCATTCCACCCCCTCAAAACCCTCCATTGCTCCTATCTCGTCAAAGTGGAAGCCAAGTCCTGACAGTGGTCCCTGTCCCCTCTGATGTCACCTCCTCCCACTCGCCTCCTCCCACCCCTGGTCCTCCTGCCCCAGTGCACTGGCCTCATTGCACGGTCCTGCCTCAGGGCCTTTGCACTGACTGTCCCTCTGCATAGAACACCCTCCTCCAGGTCTCCACAGCACTCCCTCCCTCACTTCATTCAGGCCTCTGTTCAAACATCGCCTCCTCTGAGAGGCCTCTCCCAACCCCTCTCCTCTGCCCTAGTTTTCTTCTCAGCACCCTTACCACCCACCCGGCTCACTGGATACCATTTCCAGTCTTGCCCACCAGAAGGAAAGCTCCCTGGATCAGGAAAGTCCATACCACCTACAGTCACACAGGTAAGAGGCTTGGATGTCAAGGTACCAGGCTGCAGACCCCCAGAGGCCAGGGACCTGCTGGCAGCCCCCATCTGAGTGAGAAGCAGGGGAAGGGTCAGCAGGTTTGATGTCCACCATATCTGAGTGTACCTCTGTCCCCACTTACCCACTGTGTGGCCCCACCAAGCCAATTCCCCTCTCTGAGTAGCCAAAGCCTCCTCCGTCGTCGAGGAGAATAATCCCAGTGGGCTCTTCCTCCCAGGGGGCTGGGCACATCCAGTGTGCGAGCTCCTGAAGGCAAGGCCCATGATGCCTGAAGCACTGTGGATCTCCCCACCCCCACCCTGGGGTCTGGCCCTGTGCCAAGCCCCTGCAGACTTCAATACTAGTCTGTTCAATTAAAGAGAGATGACGGATGTCACAGCACTCTGCCAACTGTCACCCAAAAGAACAAACAGAAGCGTATCCTCCTTTCATTTATCCTGAGAACTGTTCGTTCGTTCATTCATTCATTCATTCATTCTTCCAATCAGTACATATTTACTGAGCACTTACTATGGGCCAGGTACTATGCTAGGCCTGGGGAATCTAGTGATAAAGCAATTCAGCAGTAGTCCCTGGTGTTATAGAATTTACAGTCTGATGGGAGGGACAGATGAGCAAAGAGACACACTAATTATTTTAAAATAATGACTTTGACAAATGATGCAAAAGATTGGCCTGTGGAGCTGTCAGGAAACTCAAGGAACCTTCCCTGGAAAAGTGGAGGATGGGTAAGAATTATCCAGGTGATGCGTGAAGGGAACAGCATTCCAGGGAGAGGGACCAGTCAGTGCAAAGGAAGTGCTGGAAGGGAATGTGAGGGATGGAAGGTCAGAGGGGCCGGAACCCCTAGATGAGGTGGGTGATGGAGACAAGCTAGAGAAAGGACAGTAGCTAGACCAAGCAGGGCCTCTGGGCCATGGCAACAGCTGGTCTTTATCCTAAAAGAAATAGGAAGTCATGGAAATGTTTTAGCGAGAGAAGGTGGAATTCAAAATCCAATTCTAGGCTATGTTCTCTCAACATAGGTCCATATGTTTCTGTGTCTGTGTCCTAGGGTGGCCAGGGTTGGTGGTGTCAGGCTCAAGTCCCCCCCAGATTTGGAGGCTTCAAGGCCAAAGATCCTCTCCTCCCAGCATCTCAGGCCAAGTTGAGAACGCCTGCCAGGACTGAGAGTTCCCAAGGTGTTTCAGTGTCCGCTGCCTGAGGTCTACTCGCTGACCAAGGTCTGCCCAACAGAACAGTTGTCACAGAGAATTAAAATCCGCCCAGAAACTCAGGAACCTCGGCGCGGCTCCCCCTGTGATCCTAACTGGGAGGCATTACCCCGAGTGAGCAGATTATCAGGATGTGTAATTTCTGGAATAAACACAGCTGTGTTTGTTTCTCTGAGCAACGCTCCAGACAGAGCGGCAGGCCGGCCGCCGCATGCAGCTGGAGCCTCGCACCTTGGGACAGCCGCCATCAGGGAGAAGACGCCCCTCCCGAGGGCCACCGGGTGCTGCCGTCCAGGTGGATCTGTCTGGAGGCCAATTTGGGGCCCCTCAGGAAGCCAGCAGAGAGACCACGGAGGTGCTAGCGGCCCAGGAGAGGAAGTGCGTGTCGAACGACCTCCAGAGGCCTTTCCTCTTTGGGACGGGTGTTGGTCACAATCGGCAGGACACCTGGCCATAGACTTGTCAGCTGGGACGGTGAAGGGGAGGGGAAGGCCCTTCTTAGTGGGAGAGGTCCATGTGGAAGGACCCTGGGAAGGCCAGCGTCCAGCTCGGGAGCTTTCCAGATAGGAAAACCGGGGTCTGGGGAAGGAGAGTTGGGGGGAGAACAGAGCGAGAGATACCATACCCCCAGCTCTGCCTTGTGCCACGCCCTGAGCTAGGTCCCAGAAACACCATGGCATTCACTCAGCTCTGCAGCAGCTGTGCACCTGTGGGGTCACCCAGAGCAGGGCTTTAAGCCCAGCAATATCGCCCAGGGGCCCTGTGATCAGGGGCAAGTCATAGAGACGCTCTGAGCCTCAGCTTCTTCATCGGTACAGTGGAGATAATCTAATCATACCCACTCCGTGGGCTGGTTCTGAGAGGAAGCAGGGTTCTGCGCGTAAAAGGCTTTGTGCAGTGTCCAGCACGCTGTAAGGGTCCACGAATGACGGTGATTCCTTATTCATCCGTGCGTTTGCTGACGATTGACGCTTACTATGTCCCAAGCACCATGCTGGACACTTGCAGACAAGAGACAAGAAGCCCCACCTTTACGAAGCTTAAAATCTTACAGGGAGAAAAACAATGATGAACTGATGCTCTGGGTTTTTTTTCCCCATTATTATTATTCCCATTTTACAGAAGGGTAAACTGAAGCCCAAAATGGTTAAGTCATTAAAAAAAAAAATCTCCATTATTTATTTTTATCGCACCTCGCTCTCAAAAGGCCTCATCTAGAGGCAGATGTTAAATGCTTAATCCAAGTCTCTACGGCAGGGAAAGGGAGCCGCTAACTTTATAACAGTCTTCTCTCCCTCGTAAAGAGCTTTAGTGGATACGGACCCAGGCCCAGGGTCCAGGCCTACAGCTGGCTCTGCGTGATTTCAGACAGGTGCTGTCCGTTTCCAGGCTTCAGTTTCCACACATGTCCAGCTCCAGTATTTGGAATGTTGGGATGGTTCCTGGTGTGCTGCTCGGGTTGGCTAGGCTCTGTGGAAGAGCTGAGCCCCAGCAGAGTGCCCACAGCACTCCCCTGGCACAGAGGGGTGAAGTGGATGGGGTGCGGTGGGGAGGATATGATCCCAAGGAGCACTCTGGGAGCTGGAAGCCTCCAGCGAGGAAAGAAGGGGCCAGGCAGCTGCCCTCCCCTGACATGTTCACTCTGTCAGGGTCTGTACCATTCTGGCCCACCTTCCCGGCATATCTGCTACCTTCTGGCCCTGCCCACAGCCAGAATAGCTGGCTGCACAGGATTGCCCTGCACCCAGGCTCTGGCTTATTTGAGGCCAGACCTGGGCGGCCCCTCCAAGCCTCGAGCCTGCCTCTCCTTGCTCTGGATCTGCCCTGGACACCAGCCTCCACGGCCACCTTCCTGGACCCTTTCCTGCTTTTTCTTGCTTTCAGTGGCTCCCCGCTGCCTCCAGCACCAAGCCCAAACACCCTAGCTTGTACTCAAGGCCTCTCTTCCCTGGCTCAAGCCTTCTCTGCCAGCCTCACTTCCCATTTCTCTCACACACCTTTGTTCACTGTGGCTTCTGAGAAACTGCCCTCTTCCAGCCTCTAGGTCTTCACTAGGCTGTTCCCACTGCTAAGAACGCCCTTCATTCCATTCCTTGTGTGTCAAAAATCCCATGTAGACAAATATGCCTCCTCTGACAGCCCAGGCTGGAAGACATCTCCCCTTTGCACTCAGTATATTCCATCATCTCTGAACCTCCTTTTCACCTGTAAAGCAAGTGTTAATAACTACTACGCACAGTTGTTGAGGGGACTCCGGGAGAACATGTCTGAAAAGCAGCCAGTATGGTGCCTAGCATGTAACAGGGACTCAGTGGTGGGAAGCGGTTATGATGATGAGGTTAATGAAGGAAGAGAAGAAAGAGAATAAGAAGGGGAAGGGAATAAGAGCTGGAAAAGAAAGAAGAGAAAGGAGAGCTGTCCAAACCCTCTACTGGGATATAATTCGTTGACATCAGAATGTGAATTCTGTTTAATTCCTGTGTCCTTTGGCATCCTATAGGCTTTCATAAATGACTACTGAATGGATAAACAATGGATGGACGGATGGATGGACAGATGGATGGATGGATGGATAGAAGGAAAGTGGAATATGGAAAGGAAGGAAGGATGTATGGACAGATGAAGAGAAACAGATAGGTCTGGAGGAAACTGAGCATGCTATCCCAGAAGACTAGCAGCATAGCATCCCACTGGCAGATGAGGATTCTGGGACCAGATGCCAGATCTGTTCCCCCTGGCTCCAAGCTCCTGTGCCCCTGGCCAGCATCAGTCTGCTCTCAAGGTTGAGTGAGTGGAAGCTCAGGGCAGCTGATGCCCAGGGGAGTTCCCGCTCTTCCTCCACCTGTCACCAGCCTCTGAGAGCACCAGCCCCTGACAGCAGGAACATATCTCCAAAAGTATGAGCCAAGTCAGTGGGAAAATAGGATTTACTTTACAGAAATTCACTTTGGGGGCCAACTTCTCCGGAACTCCTCAGTACAGAAAGTTTGGCAAATCCACCGTCAATGGCTCAGAAGATTTCTCTAAACCTGGGGAGTATATGCTGTTTGCCAGCTCTTTCCAGGGCCAGAAACTGGAGAATAAGGAAATATCACAGTCTAGATACCAGAGGGCATCTAGAGAGGTGGAGAACTGAACTGTGGTTCTGGTGTTTGTTAATTTTTCCACCCATTTATCCACCCAACTATCTAAAACATGCAACTATCCACCCTCATCTAGCCAGCCAGCCAACCAACCATCCATCCATCCGTCCAATCATCCAACCAACCTTCAAATTGTCCGTCATTCATCCCACCATCTAATCCATGCAACTATCCATTCACTCATCCTCTACCCATCCAGGCACTCACCCATCTAACCGTCAATCACTCAAGCACCCACCCAACTGTTCAGTTGCTGTCCACTTATTCAACAAGGATGGTTCAGGACCTCCCAGTATGGTTGGGGGGAAGGCAGACATGTTGACACACTACACAGTATGGTCTAAACTACACATTATGAAATAGGCATGTACAAGGTGCCACCAAGATCACAGAGGCCACCAAGGATAGTAGACTCAACACTGCACACAGAAGCAGGAGGGACCAGAGAGAGAGGTCGGAGCAAACTTCAGACAGGAGGAGATGCTCAAGCTTGGTCTTGAGAAGCAGCAGAAATTAGCCAGACAGAGGGCCACCCAGGCAAGGGGGCAACAGGAAATAGCATGGTGGATTCTAGAAGTCCAAAGGCCTGAGTCCTCATAACCACCTGGTTAACTGTGGACTGTGGGCCAGTCCCCACTTTTTCCAAGTCCCCTGGACTCTATATTTTCCCCTCATTCCCAGAAAGAAAGGGCCACATCCTCCTGCAGCTGGGAGCCATGTTGTCATCTGCTGACCTGGGTTGCGTTCCAGTGGTTACAGTAGGGGTACATCTGGAAGGGAGAAAAGTGGGTCCCCCAGCGTTTTGTGGGAAAGGCTTTGCTGTCAAGCAGACACAGATGTAAATCCCAACCTCATATTTTGCTCCAAGTTACTTAACCTCTGAGTCTTTCTTCCTTCTCCTGAAAACAAAAAAGCCACGGCTAGCTCCCCGCTTGGCCATGGCGGGCACTGAGTGAGCAATCCAGGCTGGAGGTAACCCTACTTACTCTTCCCAGCCGCTGCCAAGGTTCAATATGTGATCTAAAACAGTAGTTAGGAACGTGGGCTTTAGACATACATGCGTCAATTCTCGGTAAACACTAGTTCTTTATCCCCGCCTGTAACTTCTGGTCAAATACGCACACACATTCACACATACCCATACACTGAGGGATGCAGATGTGGCAGAGGTGTTCACAACTGTTGAATCTAGGTGAAGGATCCATAGGTGTTTATTTTACTACACTTTCAACTTTGCTGTATGTTTGCACTATTAAAGAGAAGAAGAAAAGAAATCAGCTCTTTGTTGATCTGTCTTGAAGTCAGGCTCCCTAAGTTTGGGTTCAAGCTCCATTACTGACTGTAGGCAAATTATTTAACGTCTCTAAGCCTTAACTTTCTCATCTCTAGGATGCAGGTCATCGTAACACCCAAACACTGTGCCTGGTCTCTAGCAAGTCCTCGATAAATGTTAGTTGCTGCTTTATTATTACGCTTCTCATGGAACAGCTGAGAAACTGAGGCTGAGAGAGGTTCAGCAAACACCTGCTTTTCATACCTTCTCTCTTTTAATTCCCCAAACGACACCACAGGGTGGGTGAGATTATCCTCATTTTACAGACGAGAGGAAACCAAGGCGGAGGAGGATGAAGTGACCCACCCAAGGTGATACAGCGGGCACGTCAAAAAGCCAGGATTTGAATGGTCTGCCCATCTCCAAAGTCCGGGATCTTCCTCCAGTGTCTCCTGCCTCTTCCACGTCCCTGGACCCAGGCCAAGGGGACATCAGAACCCTTTCAACTCCAGAAGGGAGTCCCTGCTTTGCTGGCATGGCTGGGCTTCCGGGCCGGCTCGGGGACACCCAGCATCAGGGCCTTTCGGCTGTTCTCCTGAGAGCCATGGGAGCTGCCATCTGAGGCCGTGGGGAGCGACAGCTGACACTGATGGGGACAGGCAAGGGGATGGATCGGCCGGGGCCCTGACTCGAACAGACTCCCTGGGCCACGGCCTTTCGTGGGTTCCAGAAAGGCCCTGTGGGCTCTGGCCGAGGCTGTTCCCAGGCTCTGCCTCCCTGTGAGAGGCGGAGAAGCCCCATTCAGGCGGGACGCATCCCACTGTGAGCTAAGCCGCTTTCTCCCCACTTACACGTTTCAGATGCTTTTTGTCCTTCCGGCTTCCCATGGACTCAGGCCAAGTGACAAGTTGGTGCTGTGGACATATGTCGTCGCCATAATGGGAATGTTGACCCCACGCTCTCTCCCTGCTGTGGCCAGGCAGCTTGCACCCCGCCCTGGTGCTTGGCATGCCCTGTTCTCAGCCACACAGGACTCTCTCCAGCTCCCCAGCGCACCACACACTCAGGGGCCCCCAGCCGGACCTTTGCAGATGCCCTCCCAGTGCCTGGAATGTCGGCCTTGCTGTTTCTTCCCTGGCTATTCCTTAAGAATCATCTAAGAAGTTGCTTCCTAGGAAGACTTTCTAGCCCATTTCACAGAGGAAGAAATGGAGGCTCAAGGAGGTAAGTTAAAAGGGCCAGGGTCAAGCTGTAGAGTCAAGCCGAAGGTCCAACCTGGCATGGTTCTATTGCAAGACCAGGTGCTTTCCACTCCAGCAACTCTGCCCCAAAGAAGAAACCCAACGGAAGACATTCCCTCTTCCTTCAAACATGGCTGATGCCTGCAAGAAGGAGCTTATGCTTCTGGGTTGTTCCGGAAGGCAGGAAAAGGAAGCATGGAGGAAGTTACAGGAAAAGAAATCTCCCAATTCAAGGTTAAGAGGCATTCCCAGCAACCTCCCTACCTGCTGTGTGACCTGGGGCGAGTCACTTCAGCTCTTAGCACCCCAGTTTCTCCATCCGTAAAATAGAGATAACGATGCTCTTGCTAGTTCGCTCCCCCCGACACACCTGAACTAGAGCTTGCAAACTGCCGGCCAGCGAACAGATCAAGGCAGCAAACACAGTGTGGGTCGACCAGAACTATATTTTAGGATGCACTATGCAAACATTTAAAAGCTCATTTTTCCCATACACATCAAAACTTTGGAAACCAGAAGATGTGGCAAAATTGAACCCCAATTCCAGCACGGCAACACGGTCAGGAGCGGGTAGCACCTGCCTTCCTTGGAGGACAGGTACCATCTCCAGGACACTGTTGTCTGTCTAACACCCGGCTCCCACTCAGAAGCTCAGTGTCATCCCCCACCCCCCGCCCCAGCTCACCACTGACACAACATCTCTGTGTGCTCTGAGCCAAACTGTCGTCCAAACTTAGATCTGACAGCAACAGGCCACTAGACTTCGTAGTTTCCACCAAGGCTTCCCTAACCCCTGTGGTGCCCTCGGCCAAGGCGGGAGTGACAAACCAGTCACACCATTACAGGCTCTTTTACAGTTGAATGAAGTACACAGTTGCTCCTTGCCTCCTTGGCTTTCTGAGGTGGGTGAAATCATGATCCTCAATTTACTGATAAGGAAACTGAGGCCCCGAGGGGCGATGTGTCCTGCTCCGGGCCACAGGGGGGCCTTGGCCCCCATTCTTCAAATTTGGTCCCACCACACCAGGGCCCCCTTCTCCGACCTCATGCCTCATGCCAGATCTTGAATTATCTATGATTCTGGCTGCCGTTTTTAATTATTTGTCATTTACTGCATAAACATCTATTTTGTGCCTGTCATGAGCTTTGTGCTGAGCATGGGATAAGGTGCCTTGCCCTCTCACGGGAGACACATAACCCTGGAAGCCAGTGCAGGGAGGTAGTTCGGGGGGTGCAGTGGGAGGGAACAGAAGGCAGGGAATGAGGTTTCTGGCTTCCTATTCCCCGCACCCCTGCACCAGACTATAAACTCCCTGTGGCAGATTGTCTCCAAATATGGCCACCAATAATGCCTCCCATTGCTAAACACAAAGCCACTCCCCCCATTAAGCGGGGGGAGTCTAAGCCTAAGTTTGGACCACAGGTTGGCTCAGAGCACATGGAGATGTGTGCCAGTGGTGAGGTGGGTGGGTGGGAGATACCGAGCTCTAAGCATCCCTCCAAAGACGTGTTGAAGACTGTGGGCGGTGCAGGATCTTAATGTGTTATGCAAGAATTGGGGCTTTCCTGGGAGCACCTGGCTGGCTCAGTGGGCAGAAAGTGTGACTTTTGATCTCAGGGTTGTGAGTTTGAGCCCTATGTTGGGGTGTAGAGCTTACTGAAAGAAAGGAAGGAAGGAAGGAAGGAAGGAAGGAAGGAAGGAAGGAAGGAAGGAAGGAAGGAAGAAATGGGGCTTTCCAAAGGAAATGACTGAGCAGAAAATCAAGCCCAGGGTATTTCCCCCCACCTTAAACCGATGAGGAAGTCTGGGAGGAATCTGAGATGGCTTTGTGACCTTTTTTTGGCGGCAGGGGTGATGTTTTGTGACGTTGGAGCCTGGGTCTTCAGAAGTCTGGGCAGTTTCTGCTTCACCATCCTGGGAGCCAACCACCATGGAAAGCAAGTCAGTCTGGACTACTGCTGGTGAGAGATCCTGAGGAATAGGAGAGCGGGCCCAGCCCCCGCCATCCCGACCAGGGCCTCAGAGAGGTATGTGAGGCCATGATGGACCTTCCGGCACAACTTAGCTGAGTGTGGGCTTGCAAGTGATCCCAGCTGAGGCTGCACGGAGCAGAATAAATGCCCAGTGGAACCCAGCCTGTCCATGGAATCAGGACAAATAATAACTCATTGTTTTAAGGCAGTAAGTTTTGGGGTGACTTGTTATGCAGCAAAAGATAACCGATACACTTTCCAGGAGCAGAGCCCTGTACTTTTTATAGCTCTCCCCTCCCCTGCCTGGAGCCTAGCACTGGGTATTGAATCCAGGAGCTGGAAGGGGCCTCCCAAACCACAGAATCCCACCCCTTGACTTTATGGCAGAGGCAGCGGAGGCCAGAGAGGAGCAGTAATTTGCTCCAGATCACACAGAGAGACAGGGGCAGATCTAGAAGGAAAACTTGAGCCTACAAGGGCGAGAAGAGTTACACAAACGTGTAATGCAAGTTGGTAGCAAGTTACCCCTAGCACTCATGCCCTCTGAAGAGGCAGCCACCATTCGGTTCCAGCCGACTGTGGTCGTGTGGGACGTGGGCCCAGGGAAGCCAGATTGTCTGACTTTTCACAGAAGCCAGAAAGAGGATTTCTCTCTAAAATCTCTTGATTTTTAAATGTTGGCTAAGAATTCAAATTGGATTGATGATCTCTGGGCCATTGAGACTGGCCTCGGGCTTCCAGCTTGGTCTGGCGGCTGACCTTGGACAAGTAGTGTTATCCCCCCAGGCCTCAGTTTCCTCATCTCTAAAATGGGCCCCCTGGCTCCTGCCCACTTACTGGGTTGCTGCGAGAACCCGATGAGCTAACGGGTTTGGAAGTACAAGCTACAAATGGCCCTGTGGCTCAGTTCTCTGTGGAGGCGCCCCTTACAATGTAACGAGTTAACACCCGATTTGTCTAAGTTAGAACAACATTATTCTGGCCATTATGACAGAGATTGCATTTTTATGGCAGGTTTGTGAGTTCCAGAACCCTCCCGCTTGCATTATCTCAGGATGTTGATGGAGTCAGAGGCTGGACGGCTGCCTCGGAGACCCTCGCCAGAGCCAAGGCCTTCCTCTGAGCTGGGGAGGCAAATTCCAGAAGCGGCTTGAGTGGCGGTGAGGATCAAGAGCTTTGGAGTCACCCGGACCTGGGTTTGAATCCCCAACTCCCACTGCCTAGGTTTAGGTCCTTGGGCTAAAACTCTATGAGCTTGTTTTCTCATCTGCAAAACGGGCATAATACTAAAACCACGTGGTGGCTCCTGGGGCAATTGCACCAGATGACCCACACAATGCCATTAGTAGAGTGTCTGGCACAAGAATCCATGGCGGTTATCATTACCATGGCACGGAAGTTGGTGCCTGGCTGGCAAGGGGCCCAGAAGGAAAGCATAGCCATAGAGGATCCTACGGCTTTCCTGAGGTTAGGGAGGCAGAGCTGGGGAAGGGATGGGTCCCCGACACAGAGGCTGGAGGGGCCTCTCAACTACCCAGGAAGAGTCAGATCCTTGCCCCATAAGGCTCAGAACTTAATACTGTATCTCTCGTCTTTCCCTACGGTTAGTGAAGAGGGGTGACGGAGAGCTGGAGCCGGAGTCCCCCTAGAGAGACAGCACCCACATTCCCTGACTCTGAAGCCAGTTTGCTGTTGGTATCGGGTACTGCCGACTGGTAAATATTTACAGCACGCTCGTCACACACAGCCGAGGCGTACACTCGGCTTTACCTTGTATGGATTAACACATTCATTCCTCACAACCATCTCAAGAGCTGGAATCTACTGTTATCCCTATTTTATTTTTTTAAAAATTTTATTTATTTATTTGAGAGACAAAGAGCGAGAGAGAGCACAAGCCAGCGGGGAGAGGGCAGAGGGAGAGGGAGAAGCAGACTCCCTGCTGAGCAAGGAGCCCGATGCGCGGCTCCATCCCAGGACCCTGGGATCATGACTGAGCTACAGGCAGACACTTAACTGAGCCACCCAGGTGTTCCTGTTATCCCCGTTTTAGAGAGGAGGGAGCTGGGGCTCAGAGGGGTTAAGTAATTCGCCAGAGGAACACAGTAAAGGCCGGTCTGACTCCAGAAGCTCTTTCTTGTAGTCCTCAGGCTATGCTGTTTATGGAACAAGAGAAAAAGTGATCAGGGCTAAGCTAAGGGCTGTGAGATTTCAGAGAAAGGGGCAAGTACTCTGGCAAGGAGTGAAGATGCTGACATTTCGTATTAATGACAACCAATGAACATCGGGGTCGGCCCCGGGTCAGGTTGCACTGCTGGTCATTGTATATAGCATCTCATTTAATCCTCGCGCCGAGCCGCTGAGAAGCAGATGCGTTTACATCTCCGGTTTCTAGAGGAGGAAGCTAAGGCTCAGCACATCACTTGTTCAAGGCCACAGAGCAGGCGAGGGCTCCTCCCTGAGGACACCCCCACCCCCAGGGGGCAGCAGCAGGGCGGCAGATGGTTCCAGGAAGCTCACCTAGCATGGCCCAGGCTAAGGTGGCCTGGGGCAAGCTCCCCAGGTGACACAGGGGTGCCAAAGAGACAGGTGTCCCTTCTCCCACCCTCCAGAAGGCAGCTGCCTTAAGAGGCCCTAAAGGGCTTTCAAGCAGCCTTATCAGACTGAGCCGATCCCAATCAGGAAGCTTCCAGGTGCTGTCCTATCAACGGCCCGCCCCACCCCTGGGAGCTGTGCAAACATTCTTCCCTGCCCTCCCCCAGCCCAGCCTCTCTGTTCACCAGCAGGCAGGCAGCCCAAGCAGGTGGCGCTAACTCTGATTGATTTCACTTCATTTCAGTCTTTTCCAGTTTCCCGCTGTGGCTTCTCTTCCTTTTTCCCAGGAGTCCTGTGGTTTACCTTCGGCCTCTGGGGGACAAATCTGCCTGCCCAATGGAAAAGACCAGGGGAATGTGTTAAAGATACAGACTCCCAGGCCTTGTTCCTGATCTACCAGATCTCCAGCTAAGTCAGGCAAGCGGGCCAGGCCCACCTCCGCCAGGAGGCCGTCTTGATCTTAACCCTCCACCCAGGGAGGAAGCACAACTCCCCTGCCTTGCCCGGTGCAGGCCTCCTGTCCCCAGCCAGCTCCATCCACACCTTCCTGCAGCCTAAACTCATAGGTGAGCCCTGGGTGGTAGAGTTGCCCATCTGCCACCCTGGGCTTCGCTGAGAGCCTAGCACAGCCGCAGAGAGAACCTCACCCCTCCCCTGCTCTGAAGCTGAAGCAAAACCTTGTTGAAGTTGGTGGCGGGGAGGCAAACGCACCAGGAAGGACAACCTCGTGGGAGGGACTGGGGCCACAACAGAGCAGAAGGGCTGGCAGGGGTGGGAGCGAACCTGGGATTCCAGAGTTAGGGGAAGCAAGCCCCCCACCCCCACCCCACTGCGTGCCCTGGTGTAGGCCGGTGTTTCCACCTCTAGTGAGCAACTTCTGAAACTAAGGACCCTCTTCCTAGGAAAATTTGCATTAACATCCAGCACTCGATTATAATCTCAGGGTGATCACAGATCCTCAGAACTAAGGAGGCCTGTGGACCCCTGTTGAGAGTCCCTCTGGTGTAAGAACCCAAGCATTTGCCCCCAACAGGGCCCTGGAGGAGGAGACAGAGATGGAGTTCTGGGCCCACCCACACTTGTGGGGTCGCCATCCCAAGACTGGGGGATGCTGGGAGCCTGAGCGATGGGTTGAGAGAGACATTGAGGGTTGATTTGTTGCCTGGACAATCCAAATGCCAAAATTGGCCCCATCCGGGGCCAAATTAGGACACGGCCATCACGGACTACGCCTACACTCCAGAGGAAGGGACCTCAAAAGGGCTGAGAAGAGCATCTAATGTTCACGGCCATGTGCCTGAGTGTCTGACACTTTCTGTGGGTGTCCACAGAAACCCCTGGGGGTAAGAAGTCCAGGGAATCTGAGTTCCTTGCCCAGGACACAGCATGCTAGGATCTAAACCCAGGTCCGACTGCCTTAGAACGTAGTGTTTCTTCTCTACCCCACACTGTCTGTGAAGTCGGTTGGCCCTGTTTCCCCACCAAAGCCAGAAAGCCTTTCCCCTACCCCGCACCTGACACAGAGCGGGTGCTCATGGATGGATGGGGGAATGAATGAATAAGTCAGCTTGCTTCTGAATTCTACAGCATTTGGGTTTTAAATCTAAGCCCAGATTTCCCGGCTAAGACGGATACATGAAAGCAGCCTCCTTTAAAAATGAAAAGCGGAAGAAACAAACATAAAAGGAAAACGAATTCCAAATTAATCCCACTGAAGGTCGATGGGTCTTAGATAGGTAATGCCCAAGAGGTGCGCCCAGGAGAGAGACAGGGGGAGGGAGGGCTCCCTCTAGCCTCACAAGGAGGGGATGGCGTGTCTAGCACATAGCTGCGGCTCACCCATTTGAATCCTCAGCCCCGGCCAAGCTGTGTCCTGTATCCCTGCTCCAGCCAGGCCCTCAGCTTCTCCCTCCAGGAAGACTTCCTTCATCTCCCTGGCCAGGTGGACTCTCCCCTTCACCCCCATGTCATTCCCCTGATACTCATCACAGAGCACAGTGTGACATATTCGTTCATGCGCTCACTTGACATACATTCATTCAGTGCTCCTTAGCTGAGTGTGTCATTCAGGCACTGAAGACCCGTGGGACTGGGCACAGTTCTAGGCACTGGAGATGCCACAGCAAACATGGCTGATAAAAGCCTCTTCCCTCCCAGAGTTTATAGTCTACTGGGCAAGATGGATACAAAACAAGGAAAGGAACAAAGCTCTGATACGGTTTTGGGTGGCCACGGGTGTTATGAAGCAAAACAAAGCAGGTAGGTTAGAAAGTGGCCGAACTAAGTTTGTTTTAGACGAGGTAATCAGGGAAGGCCTCTGGGGAGGTGGCATCTGAATTGAGCTCTTTTTACCACAACTGTGGACATAAAAATAAGCCAGGTGAGCTCCCTCAGGGAGCTCACAGTCTAGCAGGGAACAGCCAAGCTGGCTCATCTGAACATCCCACACACAGGACGGCAGAGATCTTCCCAAACACAAACCTGGCCAGGTCCCTCAATGGCTCAAGAATCTTCCATGGCTCCCCATTGCCCTCAGCATCAAGTCCAAATTCCTCAGCCTTCCATCCTAGCCTTTCAGGACTTTCCCTGCCCTCCACCTTCAGGCTCTTACCCCCTTGCTGCCCTCAACACCCATCCTCCTCAGATGCACCCAAGCGAGTCCCCAGTCCATGCCTCCTCGTCCCTACACATGCTGCTTCTCTTTCCAGGTAAAATTCTCCTCATCCTCTAAGTCCTAAAGGCAACCTCCTTAACTTTTGAGAATACAGTTCTTTATTGTGACAGGTGGCTGAGGAAGTTTCATTACAGGGAGAATGAAGTAGGGAGAAAACGAGGCAAAGAATAAAGCCATAACAGAGGAAACAGCCCTCTTCCATCCTAAACCGACTCTGCTGCCCCAGGTGGCACACAACTTCCTCCTGGCAACACTCTGGGACACACTGATCACATTATACAGTGCCAACTGTTTTCCCTCTCAGCTTGCCCCCTATCTCCCTGCTGGCCCCAGGGTCCAGCACCACACTGGCCAGAGAGGAAGCTCCATAAATATTTGGAGACCAAATGAGCAAATGCACGGAGACGGAT
Source organism: Callorhinus ursinus (assembly GCF_003265705.2). Taxonomy (NCBI): domain Eukaryota; kingdom Metazoa; phylum Chordata; class Mammalia; order Carnivora; family Otariidae; genus Callorhinus; species Callorhinus ursinus. The sequence continues at coordinate 20,296,622 of NW_027397080.1, forward strand.
TTTCTCTAGACTTCAACCTTTGGATTCCATCTAGTGGCTGGTCTGTCACTGGCCTCTTCTCCTGTTGGATGTGTCCCCAGGGCATTTCCATCCCTCTCTAACCCCCACTCCAGATGCTCCAGACTGTGTTTCCCTGGGGTGTGGGGGGAGTGTCTCATGGCTTGGGGGAGATACTGAGCGCACCATATTAACCCTGGAGCCCCCCATCCCTCAGTACACATACACCTTCTCTCCCCTCTCTCGTTCCAAAGACTGGGGGTTTCCTAGGGTCTTCACGCTCAGGACAGCCTTGCTACTACAGGGTATGAGGAGCAGGGAGGGAAGGGAGTGCCGGCTGTGTGATTCAAGGGACTGGGAGCTGCAGGGGGAGCCCTCCCAACACCCCAAGCTTCACACCTGTCTCCACAGACCATGCTGTTCCCAGTTGAACCCATCTCTTCTGGGATGTGCCACGAGCAGCCCTGCCCACCCTCATCTTCCACCCCCCCAAGGCCACACATTGTTCCTCAAGGTGGGCTTTTCTCGTACACCGCGTGGTCTGACTCTCACAAACAGAGGCAGGATAGGCGCTATGATTATGCCTTCATCTGACGAGGAAGAAACAGGCTCACAGAGAGGAAGTGGATGCATATCATGGAATCCCAAGAGAGCTCCTAAACCATTTTACGCACAGGGAAACTGAGGCCCCTATAAGGGAGGAAGCTGGCCTAGGGTCCTGTAGTGAATTAGAAGCAGGGCCTTGACCTCCACCTCACACCACATCCCCATCCGTTTGGCCAGCTCCTTGTTAACCCCTAACAGACTAGATTCCTTCGTGTCTTGGGGGTGGGGGGCAAAGGAAGAGCCCGAAGCAAGGTTTGGAGTGCCCCCCAGCAGCCATCTCCTCCTGTGATGTCAGCAGCTGATCAGCCCTGTGTCCAGGGTCCACAGCCCACCAGATCCCGACCATCCCCAGCCAGGGCCACGGCCGGACAGGCATGGGCCTTCCATCTACCCCATGGTAATTAAAAACACACCCAGGCCTCTTCCAACGTGAGAGGGGCCAATTTTCTTCCCCTCCAGTACTGCTGACTGCAACCTAAATAGCAATATTTATGCCAAGCTCCCCATAATACTGTAAACATCCCAATGTATAGCGGGCCAACACATGAGTCATTTCCCCAAAGCCATAGTTAATAAGTGGTACCTCAGCCATATTCCAGGGAGCTCCCGCCAGCAGCCAGGCCCCAGGGCTGCCCTCTGCACCCAGGACCCGTGGCACCCTTGGTGCCCCAGTGGCCCCACTCTGGGAAACCACAGGCAACCGCCAAATCCTCCAGGAACCAGAGGACAGCTGCCTGAGTTGGGAGAAACTGACTGCCATCTAGGGACACACCTCTGCCCCCAAACTGCGGTCACTAACGTGCTCATTTACTGAGAGAAGAACTAAAGTTACAGCACGGGGTCCCCCATCATGCCGTTTGCAGAGGCCACAGTCCTGCACCTGGTCTGATCAGGTTTTTGTTCTGTTTTTTTTTTTTTTTTGAGTTGCAGAAGGGGAAGGGGCTTCCCACCATCCCAAAGTGGCTTGAGATGAGGGAATGTATGCTTCACCCCTCAGCCGGTGGTGGCAAAATCCTAGAAGGGCTCACCCTGTTTAGGGGCAAGAAAAGCCAGCAATTCAACAGAGCCTGGGCTTCAGAGACCTAAGCCCTGGGTTCTATTTTTATCACCCAAAGGCCATGGGTGAGCCACTGACTTTTCTGAGCCTCGATTTCCCTTTCTATTGAAAGGGAGGCACAATCATACGCACCTGGCTTCTGTGGAAGACTTATTTTGGGGGAATCCAACAAAATTGTGGGTGGGAAAGCACTTTGGGAAGCTTAAAGTACCTTGTCAACTGTGCAGCACGTTGTAAACCACAGAGAACTGCGTATAGTGCGAAGTACTTCATAAACTGTAAAGTGGGTTGGAAACTGTAAAGTGCAGGACACATGAGAACCATTATTCATATTCCTTTCTTGCCCTACAGGCTTGGCCATTTCTGGTGGACACACCCAGACCCCACTAACTTTCCCTCCAGAGCAACCTGCCCTGGGAGACCTGGCAGCCACCCTGACCCCTTGGGGGTCGGGTGGTACCAACACACGAAGCCATGGGGAGAGGGACCAGCGACCCTGGCCAAGGCCAACACATGGCAAGAGCATCTGGTCTGGCCCTGGCGGCAGCTGGAGAGTTCCCGGGGCTCCAGCGGCCACGCTGAGCTCTGCCGCCAGCGGGGCGGTGGCCGGCAGGGGTGCCCGGAGACCCTGCGCCGCGGAGAGATGCCCACGGACCCATCCCCCCCACCCCCGTAGTCCTCCCGGGGAGGGGACCCCATTGTACGCCGCGGGCGATGGGCAGGCAGAAGCGGGGGGCTGGCGCGTTCACTTCCACTCTGCCCGTCTCCCCCCGCTCTTCGGGGCGCCGGCCGCATCCCGGGGACGCAGATCGCGGGCCCCCACCCCCGGCCAGCCGCGGTGCCTCCCTCCCTCTGCTCCCTGCCAAACTTTCCAGCCCCGACTGCGCGCCGGGCCCCCGGGCCGGCGCCTCTCCACCCGGTGCAGAGCCAGGCCAGGCCCGCACCGAGGGGGTGCCCGGGCCAGGGGCGGCGAGCGCGCGTGGGCAGCCCCCGGCCCTGGGCGGTGCTCGCCGGGCTGGCTACAAAGCCTCGGCAAGATGGTCCCTTCGCCTCCTCCTGGCACAGTCAATCAGCGCCCGCCGCTCCCCGGGCGCCCGTGGGGCCCGCGCCTCCCGGCGCGGCCGGACACACCTCCCCGCGGCCACCTGCGCCCGGCGCCAGCCCCCGGGCAAACTTTGCGGGCCGCGGGGCGGAGGTGGGCGCCGGCGGCCGCCCGTGCCCGGCCTCTCCCCGCCCCCATCGCCCGCCCGCTCACCTTCCACAGCGGCGAGCAGCGGCAGCAGCAGCAGCGCGGCCCCCAGCCTCCGCAGGGCCATGGCTGCGCTTCCCGGGGCCTCGGGCCGCGGCGCCGCGGGGCCCGGGCGGCAGCGCGCGCCCCGGGCTCGGGGGGCCGGGGGGGAGCGGCGAGGCGCGGCGCACACACAGCCGCCGCCACAGCGCAGCCAGCAGAATGAGCCATCCAGCCCGGGCAGAACGGGGACCCGGGCTCCGCCAGTGCTGGGCACGGCCCACCTGAGCCTCGGGCGCGGGGGGAGCCCGGCCCGGCCGCCGCCCCCCGCGCGCGCCCGGGACCCCAGCTGGCCGCGCGCGCCCCCCGAGCCGCAGCCCCCCCGGCGTCCGCGGGGCCACCCCGGGGGCGGCGCGGGCTCTGGTGCGCGGAGACCTCGCGCGTCGGGGCGACGGAGACCCCGAGCTCCCCCCGCGCAGCAGTGGTCTCTCCCGGCGCTGTGGCTCCTCCAGATAAAGCAGCGATTTCAGCCCAAATGTTTCTGAATTTTTATTGAATGCTGCAAAGCCGGAGAGCGTCTGGCGCGGCTGACAGGGGCAGGGAGAGGGGACCCGGGGGGAGGGCGGGGAAGGGGCTGCCCAAAGCGAGGGCTGGCCCTACCTGTCAGGGCCGGGGAGTGCCACCCCCTTGCCTCAGCCCTGCCACCGGGGTCCCTGCGCCTCCGAAAGGGACCGAACTGCAATGAATGAAAAAAAAAAAAGAGAGAGGGAGAGAGAGGGAGGGGGGGAGAAGGGGGGGGGTGGTGGAGATGGGAACAAAACAGGCGGCTTTCCCAGGCGCTGGAGCCGGGCTGGGGCCTCCGCCTGGGAGAGTGGGCCTTGGCGCTAACACGAGGGCCTTGGGGGGGGGGCGGGGGGGGGTGTCAATCCGTCAGGGGTGGGCCGGGCCTGGCAGACAGACCCCAGGCCTACCCTCCCTGCCTTGTTCTGAGGGAGTCCGCGAGCCCCTCCCTGCAGACCCTTCTATCTGTACATTAGGTTTCTCTTTCTCTGTTCATCTTGTTTCTGATGCAGTTTGGGGGTGAAAGAGGCTGATGGGGGGTATCGGCGGAAAGCTCCTTCCCCCCGTGGAATGGACCTCTCTGTGCAGCCATGGTTTTGTGCATGGCTGTCCCTTCAGGGAGGACACAACCCCTTTTCCATCCCTGTGGGCCCAGCCCTGCTCTGACAGCCTTCATCACCATCATCATTAACAGGCTTTGCGGAGGCTGGATGGTCGGCAGGCTGCAGGGGGCTTGCGGGAATCACCCAGGCAGGGCCCCCGGCCTCTTCGAGCTGCCTCCTGACAAACAAGACTTAACCAGGAGCTTCCTGCTCCGTGGAGTGGGTGTAAGAGCCCAGTAGAGCCCAAACTCTCAAAATGTCCCCCAAATCCCCTCCCTTCAGGGCCCATCCTACAGTCCTTACCAGGGAAAGGGCACCACAGACTCTGAGACCCCATCTAAGGTTTGGAAAATTGGGTCATCTTTGGAAGCTTCAGGAGTCCCATCTTAGAAGGTCACCAGGAGGAAGTGGGCCCTGACCGCTGGGGGAGACCGCTTGGGAAGAAGAAAGGGGGGGGGTACATCCCTCTCCCAAACCTGTTGGTTCCTCCTTGACCAGGGTCAAGATCCGCTGGGGTAGGGCTGACCTTTATTTCCAGTTCTCGTTTGTCAGACTCTGCAGAGGACCCACGGTTTGAGAGACCCTGAGCTTGGCCCATCCTGGGGGCAAGACTCCCTCTCCCGGGCATCCCGGGCAGAGCTGCCCCGAGCTATTGCACACACTGGAGCCATCATCCAGGTGCCCCATCCCTTTCCAATTCAACAAATGTTTCTTCAGCACCTGTTACTATATGCTCGGTGGACCCAGCTCTTCTGCTTGGTTTCTGTCCCTCACCGCCCTTGTCACCACCTACCCACCCCATCTGTACCTCCCTCTTTGACCCAAAATAGGAACAGCAGTGGCATTAATCATGGATCTGGTACCAGGTACTAGGCAAAGCTTTGTTTATACCTTGTTCCCTGAACCTTTCAACCCTGTGAGGTAGGTGCTGACCCTTTCAGATAAGGAAACTGAGGACCAGATAACTCGTCCAAGGCCATACAGCAAGTCGGAGCTAGGGTTCAATGCCAGGCTTGTCGGACCCCAGCTCTGGCCCCTCTCAGGCCTTTCATGGATGCTTCGAACTCAGGGAGTCATTTATCAACTTCCTGTATCCCTCTACACTGATAAGGAAACTGAGGCCTGAAGAGGGAAGTGACTTACTCAACATTATGTAATTAAGTACAGATCAGTCCAGGGGCTTTAACTGGCTAAAAAGAAAAATAATGATAATGATAAAATAAAGCCCCCTTCGCTCCCATCTTTTTCTCCCTAAACAATACCTTATTCCCCATTTGGGATCCTACAGGGTGGCAGGGTTCTGCCGTCTGGCCGGGCTTTTCCTCACTGGTTTCTGGCAACTGCCCTCAGCGGTGACTTTGTCCCCGCTGTGCACTCCACCAGGGTGCCCCCTCCACTCTGCCGGCTTGGATTTGCGGTCCCCCCCCCCCCCAAGAGCTTTAATTGACCTTGGCCTCACTCCCTCTCTGAGCCTTTGCACTTTTCTGTTTCCTGAAAGATGGTCAGCCCCCTGCAGAACCTTTGCTGGGCTCTCTGATTGTTTGTTTCTGATTTGCATCTTATCTCCCCAACCCCTGCAGACTGTGAGCCGCCTGCAGGCAGTGCCCGGACTCAGAGCAATACACTCGCAGGGCAAGAGGCCCCAGAGAGCACCTGACCCAATCCCCTCAGCAGCGAGGAAGAGGCAGCTTAACTTCATTTGTCTAATGACAACAGCTACTCACATTTGCAATCACGCTTTAACAGTTTACAAAGCAGTGTTCACACCCATCAGCTCGACTGATGCTAATTCAACCAGCCTATCCTGCCAGCCAGCCTGGCAGCAGTGGAAACTCCATTTTTTAGAAGGGGAAATTGGGGCCCAGAGAGGGAAAAAAAAAGTACTTACCCAAGGACACACAGCGGATTTGGGGGCGGGGGTACAGCTGCAACTAGCCTTCAGTCACCTGATTTGTCCAGATCTCTTTCAATCAAATTTGATTAATAAACATCAATGGGGCACTTCCTACATGCTAGACATGGGGGAGGCAGGGCCAGCTGTGAAAAGGCCCTGCTCTTCTAGAACCTTCCTTCTGCCGCATAAGACCTATATATGGACAAGATAATTAAGGTACTGATACAAGCCAGGAAGACACTAAAACAGGGTGATGGGGCCTTGGGTGACTGAGGGGAGGCAGCTACTCTAGCCAGGAGAATGAGAAGTCCTCTTTGAAGACTGAAACATAAACATGACAGCTAAAACCTGGATGATGGGGGGTCCGCCATGTAAAAGTGTGGAAAAAGAGTTCCAGGGAGGAACTACAAATGCAAAGGCTCTTAGGTGAGAATATCCCGAACACCTTCTAGGAATAGTAGCTGAAGCACAGCAAGCAACCGGAGTGGGGAGCAGATTAGGTGAGGGAGAAAGAACATGGATTATATTTTAAGCACAATGGGCAGGCATCGAGGATTCTAAGGAGAACATTGTTGTGTGACCTTGGGCAATGCACTCACCCTCTCTGGGCCCCACTTGCCACGAACGCAGAATGAGGGCATTGGCTGAGGTGGTTTTGAGGCCACTTTCTGCTCCGACTCTCCGTTGTTGTGGATTCAGTGGAGACAGCAAGAGCTGTGTCCTCATCTCCCCCATACCAGTGGACGACAATGAGTTCTGGGCCCCCTCAGCTCTCCCTGAGGCCTTCTTCCTGAGGGCTTTCTGAAAAGGAAATGTGTTATGCTGAGTGACAGACATAGAGGTCACCTCCCAGTGAACTAGGTCTCCGACTCCCATCCTAATGCCCTTTCTCTGCCCACATGCAGGACCCACGGGCGACACGGCCAGTGGTGGGTCAGACCATAGCTGGAGCCAGCGCGAGACCAGGGGGAGTTCAAATTCTAGTTCTGAGTTCAAGTTCTAGTTTTGTCACTCATTTGCTGTGAGACCTTGGACAGGGCCCTTCCCGAGCTGGCACGAGCAGATCTCTCCTCACAGATCCTTCCTCATGAATCCCATAGACCGGCACTGTCCAATGGGATGCAATACAAGCCCCATACACAATTTTTTTAATTTTCTAGTAGCCACATGAAAAAAAAGAAACAGGTGAAGTTTGTTTTAATATATTTATCTAACCCAGTATGTCCAAAATACTACCTTTTCAACACGCAATTAATGAACGATTTTACATTTTTTTTTCATACTAGATCTTTGAGATCTGGTGTGTATTTTATATTTTGGCATCTCTCAATTTGCACCAGCCACATCTCAAGTGCTCTGCTCTTAGCTACATGTGGCTAGTGGCTAGTGGTTACCACATTGAATAGCATAGATTTAGACACTGACGTCAATAATTACCCTATGGAGCAAAAAGTGCTCCTTAATACAGGCTGTGCAAACACTCGAGGGGCACAGAGGAGGAAGTCACCCCCTCCCTCCAGAGAAGGAAGGTTTCCTGGAGAAGGTGACAATTGAAAGACAAAAAAATCTTATTGACAACCAATATCTTTCCTCTCTCTTTTAAGAAAACGTTTTCTACCTCATGATAAAAGGGGAACATACCCACTGGTAAAAAAATAAAGAAAATATAAAAAAGTTCAGAAGGAAAACAAAACCACCCATAATGTCCCCAGCCTGAGAGCCGTTGTTCATGTTTTGATCAGTTTCCTTTCAGGCATTTTTCTAGACACAAGTGTTTTGCCCATAACAATAGTCTTACTGAACGCACACTGCTGTGTCCTATTTTTTTTTCTCACCTAGCACTGCAGGGCGGGCATTTCCCTGGGTTGTTAAAAACTCTCAGGCTTCCCTATTGCTATTACCTGTGTACTATTCCAGGGATGGGATGGCCATAAAGCTGGCAACCTTTTGTGCCTTGCAGGTACCCCTCACCTAAAGGTACCTGCAAACCCAGCTCCGCTTTGGATGCCCCATCCGAGCACAGAGCCTGCAGGGATTGTGGCGAGGAGCAACCAGGAGGGGAGGGTCCCCTGAAAGTCTCGCTGCGCCTCACTCCTCACTGCGGGCCCTGGGTCTTTGTGACTTGGAGCTGAAGGCTGGGCTGGGCTGAGGCTCTGAGCAGCCAGACTCCCCACTGCCACCTGGCGGCCTCTGGAGTTCATGCACCCTCCGGGAGTGCCCGTGGAAGGTAGAGGCCCAGGCAGGAGGTGCTGGGGTTGGGGCGTTTCCACTTTTGACCCCTGGGTCTCCACCAGACTTTGTGATCAGCCTTCTGCAGTGGAGGTCATCTGTGTGTCTATTCTGGAGAAGAGCTTCCCTCCTGCTCTCATTCTGAAGGGCCATAGGTTTGGGAGAGGGACAGCCTGGGTTCAAACCCAGCTCCACCTTTTATGAGCCCTGTGACCTTGGGCTAGCCTCTCCACGTTTCTGTGCCTGGGTTTCCTCATCTGTAACAGAAGCTAATAATAGTGTCTTTCTCCTAGAATTGCGAAATGAGACACTACATGAAATGCTCACCATGGAGCCTGGTCCTCGGAAGGTGCTCAGTGTTTTAAATTATTTGACATCACAGGGAAACTAAATGCAAAGTTTAGGGGATGGATCTTATTTAGCCTCATCCTCTTTCTCTAGGTCTCTGCTCACGACCCTCCAGCTCCTGGAAGTTTTTCCTGAAACTCTAAATCTCCAATTGAGCCACTTTCTTGCTCCAAAGTCCTCAATGGCTTCACACCCAGCTTTACCCTGGACCACATGCTCGCCATCCCTTCTTCAGAGTATTACTCAGCTCCCAAAGGCCTGATCACATACCACCTCCTCCAGGAACCCTTCCGTAGATCAACTCCCGCTCTCTCAGGGTCCTTAGCATCCTGATGGCACACACCGTAATTTCCTTCACCTTGTGTTCTCGCAGCCTCACGGAGGGCAAGAGTCTGGGCTTTGGAGTTAAGGAAGGCACGTGTTCAAATACTTTCCTGCATGATCTGAACCTCTTCGAGCCTCAGTTTCTTTCTTTGCAAAATGGGCCCTAATCCTTACAGGGTTGTTATGAGTACAGAATGAGAGGGTATAATGCAAAATGCCTGCCCCGAGCCGGTACCTATAGGACGTTACTTTCCTTTTCCCACTAATTCATGCTCTCTCTAGACAGGAAGCCCCTTTGGGGCAGACTGCGTTCTGTTCCCCTCTGAACCCCAGAGGGCCTGGCATCTGGGGACACTGTAATTGCTTGCTCTAGTGAGTTGCAACTTCTCTCCCAGCAGCAGAAAGAACCCGCTTGGCACTGGAAACAGGTGGTAAAATCCTCCTCCGTATCCATGAACCATGGGAGTTACTACTTAGGGCCAGAGTCACGGCCCCCGGGGAGTAGTTCATAGCCCAGGGTCCTGGTAGGGGAGGGTGGGTGAGGATTCTGGTGGGCAGCCTGTCTCCACAGCCTGTTCCCACCCTTCATCTGCTTTGATCCTCACAACAATCTCATGAACAGGGCAGCCTTCCCCACTTTATGGTGGAGGAAACAGCAGCTGGGAGAGGAAGTGACTTAGCTAAGGTCACTCAACACACTCCTGAATGCTGGGCCAGGAGCCAGGTTTCCTGACCCCCCGATGAAGGCCCTTTTGAAGCCCTTTTAAAAAGGCATCAGATTAAATGTTAGGAGACCCGCGTTCAAATCCTGATGCCGCTGTTTACTTTCTGCGTGGCTTTGTCACTTCCTGAACCTTGGTGTCCTTGCGGCGGGGCCCCCGTTGGGAGATGAAAGGCGCAGGAGACGGGAACCACCTCTGTAAACTGTGGGATGCTGGATCCAGGTAAAAGTTTGTGAGGGGTGCCCACCTAGCCCGATAGAGGATGCTTTGATCTTTGTGCCACTCGGGAGTACATAGGGTTTTTATGGCTGCTTACCTGGCCAGCCGTTTCCTGATTCACCTACCTCTTGGAGTCTGAAAGAGCTATTTGGGTGGATGCCTGGTAACAGAGGTGCAGCAGGGTGGGGTTGCTGGGCGGGAAAGCTGGGCGCTGGGTGTGGAGGCGCTGAAGACCAGGAGGGCTGCCCTCCTCCAGGCACACTCAGTAAAGACCCAGGCTGGGCTGGACACTGGGGTTGTGGGAGCACAGAGAAGTCTCAGGCAGTCTTTAAGGACAATTGCTCATGAACAGAAAAAGTCACAGAATCAGGTGTAGCTCAGTTCTCTGGAAAGGTTCCCGGGTAAGAGTGGAGCCCCAGCAGGGCAAAGATTCCAGCTGGTTCACACTGAAACAGGACCAGGCACGGGGAGGTGTTCTAGAAGTATATACCAGCCAGGAGAGCGGATGGATGGATGGATGGATGGATGGGTGGATGGAGAGGAGGGAGGATGATGACAAACAGGTATACTTCCAGGTGGTGATGACATAGGAGTGGTGACCATTCTCTGGATCATGAGAAATGGAGTCAGGACACATCTGGCAATCAAAAACCAGGAAGCTCTACTCTGTGATCAGGACTTAATAGAACCCAGCAAAAGGAGGCCCAAACATGACTTGTGATCATTCAGAGTTGAAGGCATCTCTAACCACTGAGATTATGAGAGTAATAATGAGAGTTGTCATGGGCTATGCTGAGCATTTCACCAATGTGATCTCATTTACCCCTCAAAAAAATTATCCCAGGGTGCTTACCTGAGGCTTCTGGGCCCTTCCTTCTCTCTGCAGACTGTTCCCCGCTGCACGCACCCTGACTGCCTGACTCTGCTTCTTGGGAGAGTCTGGGGTTGACCCAGCCAACACTTCTATGCCACATGGACAGAGGAGAACATGCCTCCTCACGGGCTCCTGGCCAGTCCAAGGGCCTGCTGCCCTTCGGTCTTGTGCTGTCCAGGGTCTCAGGTGGGTCGGAGCAGTGTCAGGATTAGAACTCAGATCTCCTGGGAACAGGCATCAGGGGTCCAGGACAGGTTCTGAGAAGAGGAAAAAAGAAGGGGCTTTGAGGCAGTGGGCCCAAACTTCTCAGCCTTCCCAGACTTCCCTCGGACAGACTCTGTTTCTGGAAAGTGGACCTCAAGATGTGCCTCAATACAAGTGATTATGAGGCTAGAACCGGAGAGTTTCTAAATTTGGAAGAGCCTGGCATCAGCTTCTCCACCCCTCTCATTTTACAAATGAAGGAACCGAGTCTGAGAGAGGGAAAGTGATTAACTCAAGGTCACACAGCAAGTTAGTGGTAAGATGTTCCCTGGGTTATGGAGTGGAATTAGCAAATGGCTTCAGACTTCCAACTATGGGGCTGGGACAAGGAGCTCAAGGGGAGCCCAAGGAGACCAGGCAGGTGGCTCTCATCTTTCTGGGACCATTGCGGAGGCTGAGTGAATGAAGTTCAGCGCCGTAACTGCCTGAGATGGCTTTGGAGAGCAGCCAGCTTGTCAATTCTACCTATTAACTAATAGTCTATTATTTTCCTCTGGGATTAATTTTTAAATGCAAACGGTATGTTTTATCACACATCTGAACACTTAACATCCACCGATCACTGATCTTTGAGCCGGGGCCAGGCCTTCCTTCCTCCAGTGGTTCCAGGGGCTCAAGCAGCCCCAGGGGAACACAGGAATGGAGGGCCACGCGGCTGCATGTTCAAACCTCTGGTGCCTGAATCCCGATTCTGCACCATGCCCATGACATATTTGGGAGGGGTGAGCAGTCGGGATAGCCTTAGGGGACAATGGTTGAAAATCCAGTCTTCTTCCTGCCCCGGACATTTTCCTCCACATAATTAATATCACAAAGAGAAGCTGAGTCTGCTTTGGATTGTGGGGATTATGCAAATGAGGCCATAGAAAGGGAGATTTCCAAGCCCCTGATTGCTCTGCTTGCAGCAAAGCACCCAACACGGCCACGGCCAAGGGCTGGGACAAGGACCATGGGGAGGCAGTTGGAGGGACCCTGACTTAATAGGGCCCAGCCAAGGGCCAGAGATTCTAGAGGGAATCTGGAGGCAGGTTTTCCTGGCAGAGAGGAGCTTGGACTGATCATCCCTACAGGAGCTTCCTTCTCCAAGCAGACAGAGACAGAGGAGAAAGGGTGAAGCCCTTGGAGTCAGCTTGGGATCCGAACCCCTGCTCTGCTACCTGTTGGCTGTGTGGCCCCGGCCAAGCCACCTTGCTCCTGGAAGCCTCGTGTCATGTCATCTGCGCCACCCTCCCGGGGTTGAGGTGAGCACCAAATGAGATGACATCCATTAAATGGTGCTCCTCCTCTGTCACCTGCCTCATGTGGAAAGAACATAACCATGAGTCACATAATATAATAATGGTAGTAGTATAAACAATATAATAACCTAACATCAAACTGTATGTAGACACATACAACACATGTCATATAGCAGTGAACGTTTGATGAGTACCTACAGGAGCTGGAGACTGTTCTGAGTTCTTTACGTACATCAGCTCATTTAAAGGTCATAGCAGCCCTATGAGGTAAGTACTAATGCACCCATTTTATGGATAAGGAAACTGAGGCAAGTTAAGAGACTTGCTAAAAGTCGCATAGCTGGTGAGTTGCTGAGCTGGGATGGTTAGCTGATTCCTGAGTGTGAGCCTGACAATCACGTTTCTCTCACCTGGCTGGGTCACCCTCCTCAGCTAAGGGAGGAGACCTGGGGTCTGGGCCTGGCTTTCCCTCAGAGTGCGGGGCCTAGGTGTCGTAATCTGGCATCCCCGGGAATGTGTGCGTAAGGAGGGACACATTTGTTATGTTCTCATCTCTGAGCAGAGCCTGGGTGGTTAGGGGCCCTCATTACCAGCTGTTTATTTTTTTATTTTTATTTGTTTATTTGACACAGAGAGAAAGAGGAGTAGCAGGCAGAGGGAGAGGGAGAAGCAGGCTCCCCGCTGAGCAGGGAGCCCGATGTGGGGCTCGATCCTAGGACCCTGGGATCATGACCTGAGCCGAAGGCAGACGCTTAACCGACTGAGCCCCCCAGGTGCCCCTCATTACCAGCTGTATCGATGCCACAGAAGGGCCCTAATATTCATCAGGTTTGACCTGCCCATTTTACAGTCGGGAAACTGAGGCCCAGGGAGAGAGAATAACCCATCCGAGGTAGCAGCTGGAGTTATGAGCAGGTCTCCTCCCTGCCCCCACTCACACAGGCGAACAGATTTCTGAGCCACTAACAGCCTCACGGGCTGAGAATGTTTGCTGAGCTTGAGTCATGAGCTCGGAGCGAGACCCTGGGGTGGGGACAGGCATGAAAGCTGAACAGCCTTCACACTTGTCTGACCACAGAGAGAGGCCCAGACAGAGAGGGGGGGCTCTGGGTCAGGTGCCGGGGCAGGGGGTAGGCTGTGTGTGTGGTGGGGCGGGGGGGGGCAGAGGTGAACAGAGCCTGGGTCCTGCCCTCCAGGAACGCACAGCCTGGTGGGAGAGTCAGACCCGTGACTGTCACACTCGCTACCACCACAAGTAGCATTTATCCAAAGCTTACCCCGTAGTGTGCATTGTGCCATAGGCTTTATGCTCATCTTTCCTTATTAGTCTTCACCCCAATCGCTGGCTGGTATAATCGTAATATACAAACCAATGATATAATAATAGTAGCACATATGGAATATAATGGTACAGCCTATAGAGTCATATCACATCTAGAAATCATAGCCATTTTATAGATAGAGGCTTTGAGGCTCAGAGAGACTGAATTACTTGCCCAAAGCCACACAGCACTGCAGCAGGTGAAGGAGGGGGTCCTCACGCCCGCTTCTGCGGGTCCCCAGGGCCTGTGTTCTCCTACTACTCTGTCCAATGTGGTGGCCACAGGCCACACATGATATTGAGCAGCTGAAATGTGGCTAGTACCAATTGAGATATGCCATAATGTGAACAGACACTGAATCTCAAAGACTTAGTAAGAAAAAAAAAGAATGTAAGCTATCTTATTCATAGTTTTTTTAAAAATATTGGTGACATGTTGAAATAATATTCAAGATATATTAGGTCAAATAAAATGTTATTACAATTAGTGTTACCAGTTCAACTTTTTCTTTTTTTAAATGTGGCTACCAGAAGATTTAAAATTACCCACGTGGCGTGCACTTTAATCCTTCTGGATGGTGATAATAGGGCTTTCTGCAATGATACAATGGACCGTTCTGCATGGTCCACTATGGTATTACTAGTCACAGATGGCCATCGAGAGCTTGGAATAGGACGATTGTGACCGAGAAAGTGAATTTTTAATTTTATTTCATTTAATTAATTTATATTTCAATTTCAGCAGCCGCCTGTGGCTAGTAGCTGCCTACAGACGGCGGACTCCCGACCATTATGCTTTTCTGCCCCGTGAAGACAAATAAGCACCCCCGCGCATTAGAGGATGCCTGGTGGATGTGTCTATACTGGGTATGGGGGCTCAGCGGGTATTGCTGTCTCCGTGTAGCTGTGGAAACGGAGGCTCAGGGAGGTTTAGAGATTGCCCAGGGTCACACAGTTCAGGGGTGGTAGTCAGGACAGCCTCACTCCAAGCCCCAGGCTTGTCCTCAAGGTTCGTCCCCTCCTTTGCTGGGGAGACTGTCTCCAAGGACACTGGCCTGGAAACCCCCCCCCTCCCCCCAGCCCCAGAGCCCGCCCCAGAGCCCGCCCCACCTCCTGTCACCCTGCCGGAAACTCTCAGATGGGATCACCTGCATCTGCCTGCTCTCAGGTACTGCTGACGCCTGCCACAGGTCTCCTCGCTTCCCCGCCTCATCCCTCAGCACTTCACGCTCCATGGCAGCTTCTCTGCGCCGGCCACGCCCTGTCTCATCCCAATCCTCCGGCACGCCAGCCAGACCCTTTCCATCCTGTGCCATCCTCTTCTCCTGGAAGAGTCGCTGCCTTGCTCATGACCTGCTGGATTTCCGTGGCTTCTCAAACATCTCCCTGTACTTGAGGATGCAGACCCTGAACTCCTGTCTCGTGGGGAAGCAGTTACTGAACACCAGGCTGACCCTGGCCTGGATTCCAAGCCCCGCTCTGCTACCAAAGTCGGGGTGACTGTGACTCTAGGCAAATCATGTCTCTCTGAGCCTCAGTTTCCTCATCTGTAAAATGGAAATAATGACCCCAAAGGGTTCTTCCGAACATGCAGTGTAGTAAGGGATGCAAAGAACCCTGTTAATTATCAAATGAAACACAAATAGGACAAAGGATTATGGCCCTCGCGGTGAACATCACACGGCCTCCACCAAGCATTTTCATGCTGTCGTGGTTTGAAAATATGTCCCCAAATTCTTAGGGTCCTCCTCCCTTCGGGAGGTGGAGGCTAATTCCCTCCCCTGGAGGATGGTCTGGACTTAGTGACCCGCTTCTAATAGCACAAAGCGGGAGGGATGCCGTGTGACTCTGGAGACTAGGTCATAAGGAGGCATTTGACTTTCTCCTCTTGTTTGGATCATTCTAGGGTAAGTCAGCTGCCATGTCTGAGGACACTCAGGTACATATCCGGCGGCCCAGGTAGAGGGGAACTGAGGGTCCCGCCATTGGCCGCATGAGGGAGGCATCTGGCGAATGGACCCTCCACCTGCAGCCAGACCGTCACGTGATTGCAGCCCTGCCGACGTTCTGACTGTGACCTGGTGAGACCCTGAGCCAGAACCACGCATCGAAGCCGCTCCTGAATTCCTGACCCACAGAAACCGCCATATGATAACTGGTTGTTATGTTAGGCCAAGAAGTTTGGGGGATAATCTGTTACACAGTAATAATGAAAACACACATAGAATCACATTTAACTTTTGTAACATAATGATGTAGGTGTTATTATCCCCATTTTACAGATGAGAACACTGAAGCTCAGAGAGGAGAAGATGCTTGCCTAAGGCCACTCAGTAAGGGACGTGGTGGACTCGAGACCTCAGCCCTGGCCCATTTGAATTAAGAGCTGCTATGAGTGGAACTATGTGCCATACACCTCCTAGAGGGGCTCCCATGGTTGAATACAGGCCTTCCTGGAGACAAGGGACTTCCAAGAGACAAGGCATTTGGATCATGTGTGGCCCTGGACAGTTCCCTTGGCTGAACTCATCCAGACATCCAGGGGTCTCAGGAAAGATACAAATGGAGTTCCTCATACCATATATCTGAACATTTAAAAGGTAAAAAGCAGGGGTGCCTGGGTGGCTCAGTCGGTTAAGCATCTGCCTTCAGCTCAGGTCATGATCCCAGAGTCCTGGGATTGAGTCCTGCATCAGGCTCCTTACTCAGCGGGGAGCCTGCTTTTCCCTCTGCTGCCGCTCCCCCTGCTTGGACTCTCTCTCTCTCTCTCTCTGGCAAATAAATAAATAAAATATTTTAAGAAATAAACGAAATTTAAAAAGCAAACCAATCAACAGTAAATGAGTTATGACAAATATACCTTTGCTATAACAAAATATAAAATATGTATAATTTATGGTTTCTATATGACTGAAAGTCAGTAAAATATCAAAGATTATTGGATCGAATTATTACCACACGTCTGGGCTATCTCTTGAGGGGCTGATGATATTTGAATGAGTGATAACATTTCATAAAAACCCCCCATGACTCATAAGTTATATATCTACTCTATCAATTTTATTTTTCTTGCCTTTATTTTGGCAAAATCAGTAATTGTGTTGTTATAATCAAGATTTTTACATAATTTCTGTTCCGCTGATAGTAATGTGAAATTAGACAACCTTTCTTAAGTCATTGTATTTCTTAGATGGTTTTTAATTAATTTCAGTTTGGGAAACACTTGCTCTGTTGAGAAGGTAGCAACAAATTGTCGATAATATTCTTAAAGCAATATTTAGATTAGGAAATGAGCCATGAATTTTACACGGCAAGCGTGAATGTTGTAATGGGGTTGCATAAGGTATGATTATTGTGGAAAATACTACAAACAGTTGAAGTTCTTCATATAAATCCCATCACGTGTTTCTCGATTTTTACTGTCAAGGCAATATCTAGATCCAACAGTCATGGAAGCAGCCGGCATCATGCTTTAAGCTTGTTACATCTGGACCTCCATATATACAAATGTAAGAGTATTATGAATTATTTAGTATTGTGATGTCTTGATATGTTCTTCAGCTGTGCAACTTTTGCGGATACCAGGCCCTTTTTGGAGTAACCTCCGGAACCATAAGCTGGAACATGAGGAGAAGCAAGGAAATGCATGCTTGGTCCCACTGAGCACTGACGGCATTTGTACTGATAGAAAGGACTTCACAAGTGAATTATTTTGTCTTTTCTCTTACCTAAGAGCAAAGGCTTTCCTCAGCCTGCTGAAAGCCCCCCCCCGCGCTCCAAGGCAGCGTCCCCCTGCAATGTCAGCCGTCCTACAGCCCACAAGCATTGGTGGCATCTGGACGCAGCCGTCCTTTGTGTCGAGGACACGGAGCGAGAGATGAGCAGAAAGCGTTTTCCTCGCCTCCCTGGGGCCTGGGCCGCGTCAGTCACGAGAGCGGATGTTGATGGTGAGGGACTATGCTGGTGCCAAGTGACTGGGGCTCACGTGTTCCTTAATCAGTTGTTTGCGTCTGTGACATGGGGGTCTCTGTGCCCCTCCTGTGTGGTCTGGTAGGGCTGTGGCTGGTGTGGGGGCTGGCAGAAACCGAGAGGGTTTCAAAACTTTCATAGCGAGAGGGCTCATGTTCGCCGTTCTAGCAATTCCTCTTTTTATAATTATTTTATGAAATGTTCTAAGACAAATACGTTTCTCTCATTTCTGGCCTAATTTTAGTGCCATTGCTTTATGAAGCATCGACTGTCATTGCAGAAGAGCATTTTATATATTGGCATCTGTATCGTTGTGAGTTATAAAACGTTTTTTTAATTGTGGTAGAAAACACATAATATAAAATTGACCATCTTAACCATTTTTAAGTTTAGTCGTTTAGTATATTCATGGGCTTGTGAGATGGATCCTGAGAATGGTTTTGTCTTTCCAAATGGAAAATCTATACCCTTTCAACAACTCCCCCCGCCCCCCCGCCCCCCCGCCCCCCATCCCCAGCCTCTGGTAACCATCATTCTGCTGTTTCTATGAATGTGACCACTTTATATACCTAGTTTCTAGTAGTTCATTTTTATTGTCTTTTATAAAACTATCAGTAGTCTATGACAGATTGGAAATTGACAAAGCAACACAGTCCTTCCCAATGGTAGTTTGAGGAGCAACACTCACAAAGGGCAGAGCCTAGGACAGAGTAGGTCTAAAGGCATTTCAGATTGACTTTGCTGGACCTCAGTTTCCCGAGTGTAAAAAGGGGTGACAGAGTAGTAGTACTCTGAAGGGCTCTGAAGCCAGATCACCCCAGGATGCTCCAGTGATTGGAACTCCCACAGTCAGGACCGGCTGACTGGCCAGGCAGCCACCCTCCGTCCCCTCCCGGTGGGCTTTGCTCCAAGTCCCATTTCACGCACTGAGGACTCTTTTGTCTCCACTGACACCTGGTTTCCTGCCTTTGCAGTCACAGAAAGGCCTTCTCATGGATGACACATAAGGGCAACTTCCACTGCTCATGTCCTGGCCAAAGGTCCACAGCACTCCCCGCACCAAATCCACATTCCTCTTTGGTTGACTATCACTCCTGTTTGCCATGATTCACACGAGGGCTGGAAGGGACGAGCTGGGGTTAATGAGGGTGCAGCCAAGGATGGGGGCTACCCCATGCTAGAATTTCAGAGCTGAAAGGGACTTGATTCTATTTTTTCTCTTATTTCACAAGTAATACACAATCATTGCAAAACAACGCCCAAAGATGGTAAAGATGGTATGCTTATATTCTTCTTTAAGATCTTATTTATTTATTGGAGAGAGAGAGAGAGAGAGCAGGGTGAGAGAGCACAGTCAAGGAGAGCAACAGAGGGAGAAGGAGAAGCAGACTCCCCACTGAGCAGGGAGCCCCACGCTGGGCTTGATCCCAAGACCCTGAGATCACGACCCGAGCCGAAGGCAGACGGTTAACCTACTGAGCCACACAAGCGCCCCAGTAAATGTATACATTTAAAAGCCACCCATACTCCCAGAATCCAACGATGATAACCTTTAACATTTTAGTGAATATTTTGCCCATTTTTTTCAAACATACATTTTAAAACAACAACAGTAACAGGAATGTGTTACCTGTGTTGTTTATAATCTGCTTTTTCCATTCAACATTTTTTCCTGCATCTGTATACACATTGCTACCTCATCAGTGTGAGTGGCTGCCGAGTATTGCGTTGTGTGTATGTTTGGCAGTTGACAGGACCAATGTCCTTTGATTGAACACCTATTCTCTCTCTCTCTCTTTCTCTCTGTCTCTCTTATCTGCTTCCTCACTGTCATAAACAATAAGCAACATTCCTGAAGTCAATTTTTTCATCTTTTCCTCAGAATGAATTTCCAGAAGTGGAGCTCTAGGCCAAAGGATATGCATACTGTATTTAAAAGACTTTGGCGGGGCGCCTGGGTGGTGCAGTCGGTTAAGCGTCTGACTCTTGGTTTCCACTCAGGTCGTGATCTCAGGGTGGTGAGATTGAGCCGACCGTCGGGCTCTGCACTGAGTGCAGAGTCTGCTTGAGTTTCTCTTTCCATCTCCCTCTGCGCCCCCATCCACACGCACTCTCTTTCTCTCTCTCTCTAAGGTAAATAAATGAATACATCTTGAAAAGACTTCGGCTATAGGGTTTGACAGTATTGATGAATGTCACCTTCAAAAGTATCAAGAGTGCCAATTACAGCTCATGCCTGCCAGCACTGGGTATTATCGCTTTTTGTTTCATTGTTGTTTTAATTTGTATTTCTTTGTAGGATGTTGGACATGTTATTATGCTTATTGGTCAATTACACTGAAAAATATTTTGGAGCTTATCTATCCAGTCCTTTATTGTGACAGCTATGAAAACAGGCACAGAGGTGAGGAGCTTCTTCCCCAAGCAAGCTAGGGATAGCCCAGAATGGAAACCAAATTTTCCAATGCTTGGTAAAGGAGGTTTTCCCATGATCCTGGGGTCCCTTGAGTCGACAGAGGGAGATGCAGGGTTATGAGTCAAGAATGGAAAAGGCTCCGCCTATGTTCCATGTCACTCTGTGGCATGAAATGAGTAACTCCTCCTGTCTGTGCCTCAGTTTCTCACCTGTAAAATGAGGAGGCTGAATGAGTCAGTTGTGCAGCTCTTTTTTTGCCTCTAAGATTAGGATATTCTACCATCTCCAAGTTCCTTCCCATTGCTAATAGTTATAATGAAAATCTTACAGGTGCATAGCCCCTTCTGGTGTACAAAACATTTCTGTGAAGTAGAGAGGAACAGTTGTGTCATTAATGCCATCTCACCAATAAGCCAATGGAGGTTCAGAGAAGCTCACATGGCTTGACCTGTAAGAACCACCACAACTCGGGGGCAAATCCCCTAGCCATCCTCTGAAACATATTCTAACAAGATAGCTGCCTCGAAACTTCTGTTTAGAAAATCTGGATCCACCAATGTCTATCCACCTGGCACACGTTCATTCAACTACAAAATCCATGGAGCGCCCACTGAGTGACAGGCTCTGTGTCAGGGGAGGGCGTACAGAGATGAGCAAGGAGCTTGTACTCTGGGGAGGGAGACACAGCAAAATGGACCCTTTCAATAGAAGGCAGTAAGTACTTTGAAAGAGGGCAACGTGAGGGTGGTGGAAGCCCACCCGGGGAGATGAGAGGCATCAGGGCAGGCTTCCTGGAGGAAGCGATGCCTGACTCTTAGCTTCAAGAGAGAGTAAGTGATAGATAGATGAAAGACAACGAAGGGATTGGGGTCAGAGAGAACAGTGTGGGCAGAGATCTAAAGACAAAAACGGGAACAGCACCTGCGGGGAATTTTAAAAAGGTCACAGAGCTTGGATTCAATCCAGTAACTGAGCAAACTGAGAAATACTTATTTATTAATTCATTTCAAAGTAGCAATAATAAACCCATTACACGTTAAAATAAATAATAGATTTTTATTAAAGATAACTGTACTTTCCAATATAAAAGTGTTTAGTGGGCAGAGTGACATTGTTTTAAATTCTGGCAGATCTATTTTATGTCTGGCTTATTATCAGGAAAAACTTTTGATCTCACAAACTCCCCAAAGGGGTCTTGGGAATCCACACTCTGAGGCAGATGAATGGATGAGGGCATCCTGGAGGCACAGGGGCCAGCGAGGAGGCGGTTTTGTATCCTACCCCCTCCTGGGAGCAGGGCAGTGTGATGACGGAGGGCCGGGTGGGGGGGAGGAGGAGGGAGGCTCACAGGTGTTCGTGGGGTGTTCGTGGGGATGCGGAGTCTGGGTGCCTGCTTAGCTGTTGGGGTGCTGGCTGCTGAGCCAGGGCTCTGGTGGAGGAGCAAGTTTAGGGAGGCGATGATAAATCGTGTTTGGAACTTTTGGGGCTCAGGGTGTCTGTGGTCCCCCACAGACTGGCGCCTGGGCCTTAGAAGGGATGGGTTTGTGTGGGAGAGAAAGTGCCACTGAGGACGAGGGCAATGGTCCCCAAGCTGGGGTGCACCTACTGCTGTTGTGGGACCAAGGGGAGAGGGGGTGGTAAGGGGTGTGTGGCTTGGACTGCTCACCAGACAGCCAGGAGCCATGGTGGGGGGGTGCATAGCTGTGGGGTTCTGTCTCTTCCCAGCCGTGCTGAGCTGCATAATCCAAGCCAGCTCCATGGAGGTCCAGCCAAGGAGAGGCTTAGTGAGGGCTCAGCTCAGAGGGGAAGTGGGGACACAGTGAGGGGTGAGCTGGGGGCCCAGAAGCTGAGTTCTGGGGAGGTGGTGCACGAGGTGTTCAGGGGTGGGAGACATTCAGGCCTTCAGTGATGAAGAGACTAGAGAGGATTCTCCTCATCTTTGAATCTCTGCTGTGTTTCGAGAATTTGGACACCTTGCCAGGTGGAGGCAGAAGCAGAGGTAGCGATCTTCCAGATGGGCCCTTCTGGCATTAAGCCATGGGCCTGCCCTCAGCTCTCTGCTCTGCTACCGTTCTGTGGGGTCTCTTACGGTTGAGCTGGGTTGTGGGAATGCCAGCCCCAGGCTGCCCTGGTCCTTCCTCAGGCAACGGGGTGAGCCCCCCCACGTGCTAGCCCCACGCGGGCCCTGGGCCCTCACGCGATGTCAGCAGTCCGCTTGCCTTGATCTCCCTCCTCAAGGGCATTGTCCTCAAACATTCTCTCCCCAGGTGTTGGCAAGAGGGCTTCCTCCGTAGTAAGCCAAGGAAAAGAAGAGGACTCCCTCTTCTCAATATTTGTCCACAGAATTCCTGGACAGATTGTTGTTGCCTGGACACGAGTCACGTGCCCACTTTTGAACAGGTTACCACAGTCTGAGAATAATGGACTGTGCTGACTGGCCAGGCCTGGGATGTGTGCCCACCCTTGGACCGGGAGGCGGGAAGGGTGGGGGCTGCATTGTCAGCCCCTCCGAAATGACAGAGACTGCCAGGAAGGACAGGAGTTCCCCCAGAGGAAATCTGGGAGACCGCTGCCAAGAGAAGGGGCTAGGCCTCGGGCCGCTGACAGCCATTCCCTCAGGCTGAAGCCCACAGAGCCGAGGGTCTTCCTTGCCCATAAGTACCAGGCGTCCCGCACCCCCCCTTACATGTAGCATAGAGCCGGGGCCCCCACATAGCGCTTGGGCGTCGGTCAGACTTGGCTTCCATCCCGGCTGCCCAACCCCTGGCTGTGTGACCTGGAGTGAGTCATTTCTCTCTGGGCCTCAGTTTCCTCCTCTGTGGAAGGGAGGAGAGGACACAGAGGAGAGGCCATGTGAAGACAGACATGGAGACTGGAGGGACACTGTCAGCAGCCAAGAAACGCCAGGAAGCACCACAAGCTGGAAGGGTCAGGGAGGGGTTCTCCCTTCATCGTCAGAGGGAGCGTGGCCCCGCCACCCTTCGGTTCCAGGCCCCGGGCCTCGGGACCTGTGAGATGCTCTGCTTTGGTTCTTTCAAGTCACCTAGCCTGTGGCTATTTGTCGCAGCAGCCCTGGGATACCGATACGCTATCGGGAATTTTACTTACTTTTTGTTTTATTTTTTATTTTATTTATTTCTGTGTTTATTCCCCATGCTTCTCCCCAAGGGATCAGCTTCATGAGGACAGGTGCCACCTGTCTTTTTCACTGCTGTGTCCCTTGTATCTGGAACAGGACCTGTTGCATAGTAGATGCTTCTGAAACATTTGGCTAAATCAAAGATTGGGTGAGTGCATGAATCCCCCACCTGGCATTCTCGAAGGACATTTTCTCAGCCTGGGCCCAACCGGCCATTCCAGTCAGGCCCTTCCCAGACCCTTCCTCCCGCACTCCCCAGGCATTTTGCTCTGACAAATGGCAGTGGGGACAGGCCATGTTCCCATCCCCTTCTTTCCCCTAGACACCCCCGCTATCCCTACAAGGGCAGTGTGGTCTGGTGGAGACCAGCTCAGAGGTGTGGGGATCCCAGACCTGCTTTAAATTCTGGCCCTGGCTTGCCCAACAACATCACTCAGACTGGTCCTTTAGCTCTCAGTTTTTTCCTCTGGAAATGGGGATAGGATCCCCATCCTTTCAGTGCCTAGAACACAGTAGGTGCTCAATAAATGGTAGCTATAGTCAACTCTCCTTGGACATCCTGTCTTCCCCACGAGGCTGGCCTGAGTCTTTTCCTCCTGCAGGAAGCCCTCCCAGACCACTCCCAGCCTGACCCCAGCTCTCCACTGCTGACCCTCTGAATGGCTCTCTTGCCGCTCAGCACAGTCTGCCTGGGATCATTAATTCTCTTTTTGTGCATACGTGGCCCGTCTCCCTGGTTGCCTCAGCCGTTGGCCATGTTTTAATGAGGATTTCTCTTTGTGAATAAAGAAGTAGGTCTTTGATCTCCCTTCTGGAATTGGCTGTCTTTGATAGTCTGCACTGAGTAACTGCTGAGAGCCAGGCCAGAATTCAAGTCTGGGCACTGCTGCTGGCTCTTGGACTCTTGGCAGGTGGCCTTCCTTCTCCGGGCCTCAGTTTCTCCTTAAGTATAAAGGGCTCATGCTGAGCATTCTGTTGTATGTAAATTTGCTAATCCATGAATTCAGCGAAATGTCACCTTAGCCTCCATTTCTTTTGTAATATCTGCTTCTTAAATTTCAACTACAAATCAGCAATTATCCCCAGCTTACTGATGAGGAACAGTGAGGCCAAGAGAGGTAAAGTAACTTGTCCAACCCCCTCAACCAGGTATGGATGGGATAGAGGCAGGATTTAAAAACCTTGGTTCTCTAATTCCTAGTCTCATTCCCGTGATCCTCACCCCCCCAAGGCCAAGGTTAACTGGGAAGACTGTGGTCAGCTGGCGGCATCTTGGGGTGAATCAGAATCAGGACCCACAGGCTCACTGTGCTCTGAGAAGGGAAAATCTGAGAGCTTTGGGCAGGAGGTCAGGCTGGGTGATTGAGATGGGGGTCCCTAGGGGCACAGTGCATGGGAGGGTTGTCCAGGGAGGCTGGAAGAGACACCAGGATTTGGAGGAAGAACCATTTCCGAAGGTGAATAAAGTTTTTATATAACTTCTCCAATCACTCAGTGGCCCTGGTTCTTGGGGATGGAATGTTTGTGAGACCATGTACCCCAAGCTGGGTGCGCAGAGGAAGAAGGTCTATGAGAAGAGCAAAGAGTTGCCTGGCGTTGGCGACAGGGCTGGAACTGGCCCCGCACCACGACCTGTCTGGGAAGCTCGCAGGGGAGACCCCGGTTCAGGGAGAGGGACACACAGTCAGGTTCTCTGGGGGGACGTGTGCATTGGGTGGGGGTGGGGCAGGGCGAGCAAGAGAGAGGATAGTGTGAGAGAGGAGAGACAGTGTGTGAGAGGAGAGACAGAGAGACAGAGAAGTGGAAAGCAAGCAGCAAAATGATAGACAGGAAGGCAGGAGGAGAGAGGAGAGAACCATGGACTCACTTCCATTCTCTGGGCAGAGCCCACTTCCCGGGCTGGGGAATGGAGGGGCTGGGACAGCTCACTGAGCCTGTTTCCCCTGGAGCATGAGGACCCTGACTGCCTTGCCCCTGTGTGGCTCCTCAGTGGAGGGAGTCTTGTGGATCCAGGGCCAGATCCCTTCTGGGAGGGGCGAGGCTGGCTGGAGGCCTGAGCTTTGCTCAGGAGCTGGGTGACCTTCTGAGAGGCATGGCCCCTTTCCTGAGCCTCAGTTTCAGCATCTGTAAAATGGTCCGAGTGGGGCCAGCAGGGGTGTGTTTGTGTAGAGCACAGCATCTGGCCTCTGATATCCTGGGTTCCAGCAGTCCTGGGCTCAGGGCCGCGCAGGGCTGGGAAGTGGGGGGTGGGGCAGCTGGTCCACGGTTCCCTCCTTGGAAGGGATTCAGCCTGGACCTCAGCTGCTACCTCCCCTTCCGCGTCCCAGCGCCTCCCTCCCCCCTCGCCTGGCTCCTTCCTCACACCACCAGATAAACCCCAACCCCGGGGGAAAAATGAGTGTTTGGGGCCAGTCGTCAAGGGGCAGAAACTCAGTGTTTGCTTCTCTTCCTGTTCTGGGATCCATCCTGCTCTGCCCCATTTAATACCGACTGTGGCTGCCATTATTGAGCACCTACCGTGTGCCAGGTCTGAAACTAACGGGTTGAATATGTCCTCTCATCAAACCCTCAGAATGACCCTCTCTGCAGGTGCCCACTTCACGTTTGAGGAGAGGGAGGCCGGGGGAGCGCCGTGACCAGCCTGAGGATGTGAATCAGAGACAGCAGAGTGGGGCCTGGGGCCCGCGTCAGGGGTCCCCCAACTCTAGGACTACAAAGGTGCTGGACAAGCAGCCAGAGAGGTGACTTTGGTCCCCGTTCTGCTCCTACCCTCAAGTACGTCACCCTCCTGCTCTGAACCCCAGCTTCTTCATCAATAAGGTGGGACAAATAACATTATCTGTCCACGCCTCAAAACTACTGTGAACCGTTCCAAAACCAATAACAGCTAACACTGTGGGACACTTAAATGTGAACTAGACACCATTCTAAGTGACTCTAAGTAACGATTTAATTAATTTAGTGCTCAGAACAACCCTATGAAGTGGTTAATATTACCCCATTTTACAGGTGAAGATCTTGAGGCCCATAGAGGCTAACTGGCCCAAGGTTGCACATGGAGTTATGGGGGCCGGGACCAGGGGCAAGATAGAGCCAGGACTTCATGAGGTCTGTGACCTTGGGCGGATCACCTTCTGTCCCTGGGCCTCAGTTTCCCCATCTGTCCAAGGGCTGTTGTGAGAAACAGAGGTGCTGGAGAGCCTTGGCTGAGGGAACCGCAGTTACATGGATGAGCGAATTGAGATTCGGCCTCAAGCTGAGATCCCAGCTCTGCCATGTAGCAGCTGGGTGACTCTGGGCGAGTGCCGCCTTGCTGAGCCCATTTGTCAAACAGGGTCCTGCAAGGAACACAGAGGTCTGCACACAAAGGGCCCCACTGAGGGCCTGGCGCTCGAGGGAGGACCTTGGATCTCAGCCCCTCTCCTCCTCCCTTGTCCCTTTGCCCCAGCCTGGCGTACGGGTGTGGGAAGGGAAGGCACAGGGCAGGCAGGGATTAGCCTGGGGTCCCCCTCCTGGGGCGGTGCTTTTAACGGTGTTCTCCTGACGGCTCAGCCCTGCCCCCTCCCAGGCCCCGGGCCAGGCCTGTGTTTGCCGTGGGGATCTGGGCCGGCCAGGCCGGTCTTTCATTCCTGGGCAGCTTTTGCTTGCTTTCTGCTGTGGGGCCAGCCGGCCGGCTATGCCCGGCTCCCTGGGAGCAGATGGGCCGCAGTGGGAAAGCTCGGCGCTGGCCCTAAGAGGATTGGCGTCTTTCTTCCCACCCTTTGTGCCGCTCCCTGAGGCCGCCTGAGCCCAGACCACAAAGGCCGCTTGTCTGACTGCCTCTGGGGGCGCAGGGGTCACAGCTGACAGCGGCACCCCGTGTGTACTGGAACGCCTGGAGCACCCAGGCTCTGGGAAGGACCAGAAGTCCCGGCTACCCCCTGGGGTTAGCGGAAAGCACGCTTCACGCAGGGAGTAGGGGTGATGCTTAGGACACGTTCAGAGAGGGTCTGAGTCCCCGCTTATCACCTCCCTGAGAGCCCGAGACCCAGAGGGGTTAGGGCAAGTTAGTGCCCTGCCCGTTCTTGCACCCGGGGCCCCCAACACCCAGCTTTTCCCTTCCATCGGCAAAATGTGCTCTCCCTTCTCTGCGAGCTCATTCCTCATGAGAGTGGGGATCGGGAAAACCTGCGGAAGGAAGGTTGGGACAGCAGAAATGGGAGGCACTTGGCAGGCTGCAGCCGAGAAACCAGGGAATCTGAGACCAGGCTCCAAGTGAGAAGTGGCTGCTGCGCAGAGGAAAGGGACAGGGATTATCTCACTGATGGGAGAATTTATTAAAATTTTTATTTGAGGGGCGCCTGGGTGGCTCAGTCGGTTAAGCGTCAGCCTTTGGCTCAGGTCACGATCCCAGGGTCCTGGGATCGAGCCCCGCATCGGGCTCCCTGCTCAGCCCGGTTTGTCCTCTCTCTCTCTCTCTCTCTCGATCACTCTCTCTCTCAAATAAATAAATAAATAAAATATTTTTTAAAATAACCAAAAAAATAAAAAAAAAATATTTTTTATTAAAACAAACAAAAAAAAACAACAAAAAACAACTGTTGAGTGCCTGCAGAGGAAACAGAGAACTAAGATCAGACCCCACACTTGAGGGCCCTCAGTGTGCAAGGGGGACAGATCCGAATGTAACGGACTCTAGACCGGGGGTGCTCCGCCTTGGCACTACGGACATTTGGGGGCAGATGCTTTACTGTCGGGGCCATCCTGTCCCACCAGCTCTCAGTAGCAACTCTGCACCTCCCCAACTGTGTGACAAACCACGTCCCCAGACATTGCCAAATATCCGCTGGGGAGCAAAATCACCTCGGTTGAAAACCATTGGTCTGGACAACAATTCTGTCCTTCACCTGTTCATGTATTCGACCTGTGTCCTGAGCTCCGAGGGTGTGCAGCGCGCTCTCGTAGGACCTGCGGCCTCAGCTGTGGCGTTCCGGGTGTTGAGTTCATGCCCACTACATTCGCCTGCTGGAGGAGGGAGGGAACTATGTCATGCATGGATAAAATTGGGGGTCAGGGTGACCAAAAGGCTCCGAGAAGGCAACGCTTACCCAGGCCTGGAAGAATGATTAGAACGTACTGGGACAGAGAAGATGGACTAGAGGGACATTTTAGGCTGAACAACATGCAATGGCCATTCTGGATTTGTTCCCCAGAGGTTCACGGAGGGCCTGCCGTGTGCGGGGCATCTCCGAGGGTGCAGATGGACAAAGACAGGCCCTTTCTGGCATGCAGACAGGTCAGGGCATGCAAAGAAGGGCCTTCACCCTATCTGGAGGCTGCAGAGGGAGCAGGAAAGACTTCCCAGAGGAGGGGAGACAGGAGCCAAGTCTTGAGGCTGAGCAGGCGGGGGAGAGAGAGAGGAGACGGGGAAGAGGGCACAGTCCTGTGCCGCCCCCCCCCCCGCCCCCGCATCAGCCGGAGAGCTGGAGAGCGCCTGAGGCTTTGGGGGAATGGCAAGGTGTCCGTTGGGGCAGGAGCACAGCATTCTGACAGCAAAGGGAAGCAGATGGGGCTGGAATAGGAAATGGGGTGGAATGGGACACAGCTACAGAGCCTGGACTTTTATCCTGGGGGTGCTGGGGAGCCATGCAGGGTATTTGAGCAGGGGAGTATTTTTATTTTAGAAAAATCACTGCAGCTACAGTGAGGAGATGGGGTCTGTGGGGAGCAGGTCGAGAGATAGGGGCTGGCAGCAGAGGTCAGGAATGAGATTAGGGTGTCAGTGAGTCTGGAGTGGAGGGGAGCAGATCCCCGCAAACATGTAGGAGGTGAAAGCATTAGGGTATGGGCTTGAATGTGGGGCCAAGCGAGCTGGAGGCAGCATCTGGGCAGACTGGTGGTGCCTAGCAGTGCAGCCCTGAAACGAATCACCAGATTAGAAACACCAGATAAAAGACCGAATAGAGAAAGATATGCCCGTGAAATCTCAGAATACAAATTATTTTTGAAACTTTGCTCTCATGCATCATCTTTAAATATTAATAACCAACATTTTGTAAGAGCTTAATGCTGTGCCAGGCACTGTTCTAAGCACTACATGTGCATTAACTCGTTAAGTCCTCACAACCACCCCCGGAAGGGAGATACCTTCTAGCATCTCTGTTTTGCAGAGAAAGACACCGAGGCACAGACACAGCAAGAAACTTGCCCAAGTACACACCTAGCAAGTGACTGAGCCAAGATTTGAAGTCAGGCAGTCTGGTTCCTGAATCTTTGCTATCTGCTGTTAATACTGCCAGCATGAGGTTTGTTTAAAGTCTGCTTAACTTCAGCTATTTATAAAGTTCTGTAACCTTAATATAAAAGTAAAAAAAAGCAACGGCATTATATTTTATAGGTTGTGGAGGAATATAAACTGGAAAATCACCTTCTGGAATCTCAGGGAAACCTTACACCTTTGCAGTGACTACTGCCACCTGGTGGCAGTATACCCCAAATGGAGGCGCCATGATAAAGGCCAAAGCCCAGTATATTTGGGTGTCGCATTTACGGATTCTGAAGCCAGGGTGACGAGAAGTTGCTAATACAGCTACTACTGTTGTAAAAATGTGTCTTCTCTTGGACAAAAAGAAAGAAGTGAGGCTCCCAATGCCCAGCCTGCAGGGTGTGGGCTCTAAGGGACTATGATTGTGGTACTTGGGATTGGGGTTGCCAGGCCCCATCCACACCCCTTCATCAGTTCCCTAGACAACCAGCGTCAGGCATTTCTGAAACAGCTGGTGGGAGCTAGGGGTGGGTGGGGTGTTACTCTGCAAACATGGGCCGTACCCGTGACCCCGACCTTCTAATCCCGGGGCTTAACTGACTTCATTAACTCCAGGGGGCCCAAAAGAGACCCCCCAAATCATTCTCTGTCAAACCACATTCATAAAAGTCCCATTCCTGAGGGTTGTGTAGGAAAACCTCCTGCCTAAAGGCAAGGGACTAGAGGTGGTGACCCTTGGATGTGAACCATCCATAGGCTGGTGACATGGCAGGATCGACCCCCCCCCCCCCCGCCCCCTCCCCGGCCTGCTGAAGGGCAGCGAGGGAGAAAACTGGGTGAAAGCAGAGCATGCTGGGTAACCTGGTCAGGAGCTGAGCAGTCCAGCCTCCCACCCCCCACTGTGGTTACCATGACAACCGAGTGGGGGAGGGAGGAGGAGAGGAGAGACCACTTGCCCCTCAGACAATGGGAACCTATTCCAGATCACCCTTGGCCTTGTCATCAGGGACTTGGGGTGGTCAGGGGTCCTGGGTTCTTCATACTCTGCAGTATCAGGATTTGGGGGAGTAGCCTTAGCTCAGGTCAGGCCTGGCGAACCCAGAATGAGGGTCACAGACAGGATCCCTGCCCCTGAAAAATCCCAACCCAACCAGAGCCTCTTCCCTCCCCAGCTCCCTGATGAACTAACATAGGCTAATTCCAGGCGAAGTTCGGTTCATATTCTGAGCCTCCCCCCAACACTGAAGAACTTGACCTGGTAGTGGGGGTTGAGCAGCAGGCGCGGGGAGGCGGTAGCAGTCACTTTGGGGACAGGCCAAATATTTTATGAGTAATTTAATATCTGGAGCGCGAACCACTGAG
The DNA here is from genome assembly GCF_003265705.2 of Callorhinus ursinus. Classification (NCBI taxonomy): domain Eukaryota; kingdom Metazoa; phylum Chordata; class Mammalia; order Carnivora; family Otariidae; genus Callorhinus; species Callorhinus ursinus. Next base: position 20,327,236 of record NW_027397080.1, read on the forward strand.
CAGAGAACCCATCAGCTGCCGGGAGCAAGGAGCTGGTCTGGTCCTCATAAGGCAGGGGAGAGGGTTGGGGATGACGCGGGGCTACAGGGAAGTTAACCCTCTGAGGGCCCTGGGAGGGAGCCAGGAGGGGGCAGGGCAGGTCTCCACTCACGGTGTACCCGCCTGGCCCAGGATACCATGCACTCCTGATGCATGGAGCACTTGAACTCGGGAGGCAAGGTTTGCCCTGTTGAGAGTCAATGGCCTTGAGACACACGGACCTGAGTTTGCCTCCTGCTACGTGTGTGACCCTGGACCGATGACTCCACCTGTTTGAGGCTCAATTTCCTCATCCAGAAAATGAGGGTGATAATAACGACACCTACATCACAGATAAGAACTCAGTGACAGCAAATACAAAGAATTTAGTCTGATGCCCCGGACACAACTGGCACTCAATAAAGACACCTGCCCTCGTGACTCTGATGCTGTGTGAAACTCCGGACAGCTCTTCAAAGTTCCCAAACTTCCTTCGTGGGGGCCTCCCTACCCCCTCGCTATGTTCTGGGACCCTCCTCCCTGGCCCTGGGGCAGGGCCTAATGGGCTTTCATCACATCTACACAGCGGTGGTTGGGTCTCTCTTGACACCTGCTTTAGCACCTCCTGAGAGTTTCTGGGGAGGGGTCTTGTCTAGCCTGGTGGCATAGGGTCCTGTCCAGGCCCTAGACACAGGCAGGCCTGGATCAGAATCCCAGTCAGCCGCATTCTGGTTGTGTGACTAGGGGCAGGCACTGCATCTCTCTGGGCCTTCATATCCCTATGATCAAGGAAACACCTTCCTCATAAGGATGCTGTTACAATTACAATGAAAAGGGATCACTCAATAAAGATGAATATTTAGAGCCTGTCACACAGTAGGTGCTCATTAAATGATTCATCATCAATACTCCAAGAGAGCAGCTTAGGGGCCATACTATTTTAGTCCATGTCCCAGCTCTGAGGGTCTTGGCCAAATTACAAAGCCTCCCTGTACCTCAGTTTTTATACCTGTGAAATGGGCATAATATCAGTGATTGCCTCGTGGTAATTAAACAGACATAGGAAGTGTTGAAAACAGAGCCTGGAACAAAGGAGGAGCCTAGTCAATGCCAACTGTTCTTATTCTCTGCTTCTGAGGTTAAGAAGCAGTTAGGAAAGGAGTCTTCACTGCCCTCCCCTGCCCTCATCCCGCTGTTCCTGGGTCTGGGATGCAGGCTTCCTCACGTTACCTTTGCCTGGGGCTCCAGAGGGGAAGGGTGGTTCACAAAGCCCCATAGCAAGTAGATGCTCGGGCCAGAACTTGAACGCAGACCTCTAGCTGCCCATCTAGTGCTCTTTCTCTACGTCAGGCTGCCTCGGGGAGCCTGGCCATAACAAATGCCCAATCCTACTGAACATATGGAGATCCAGAGATGTGAGGGGACTGGCTTATAGTCCCACAGCCCATGGAGGGAGGGGGGCAGGATTCAAACCCAGATCTGGGGAGCACCGAAATCTGAGCATGTTCTATGCCTGTCCATCAGGGCCAGCAAGGACCTGGCCCGCCAGTCTTCGGCTTAATTACAGTGCTCCAGAAGGAAGAGCCTGGGCAGGCCAGGGATAAGCCCCCCATTTTACAGATGAGGAAACTGAGTCCCAGAGGGTAGAGTCACTTATCAGAGGTCACACAGCAGGTCAATTTTTGTTTTCCTGACTTGCAGTGGGCGCTTCCTCTGTGCCAGGCACTGCCCCAGGTACCTTATGAACGTTCTTTTTATCTTCTCAGTAGCCCATGGCACATAGATTATTGTCCCCATTTTGTTTTATTTTATTTTAATTGTCCCTATTTTATAGATGAGGAAGCAGGCTCTAAGGGGACAGGTGACTCCAGGTCACACTCTTATGCTCCTGGTTGAAGGCACACTGCCCTGCTCACCGCTCTCGCAGGCTCTTACAGACTTCCAGCCCTGCGAACCCCTCCATACAAGCCATCGATGGCCTGAACCATGACACAGAAGGAATGAAGACATAGTTTTCAGGTCTCCTTCCCCCGGAACCAGCTGGGGTGGGTCCCGGCAAAGTTGACAGTTACATATTGTCTTTAATCACATTAGCCAAATTGTTCTAGGCAAGGTGTGCAAACGCCCTTCTAAGGAGGACCCAGCTTTCTCTCTCGTGGATACCTGGGCCTGTAGGGAGAGTTGCCCCAGAATCTGGGACCCAGAGCCCGTGCACAGGCCTGCACCATGCCACAGCCCACACTCCCCAGCTACCGGCGCACACTGGAGGGAGGACGGGAAATTCATCTCAAGGCGAGCACAGGACCTTTCCGTTTGCAAAGTTTTTTTGTCCCTTGTGGCCCATGCGAAGGAACTTCACAAAAACCGATAGTCTCAAAAAAAAAAAAAAACAACAAAACAACCGATAGTCTCACTTTATAGATGACAATGCTAATATGTGTTGAGGACTTACTATGTGTTGGGTGTGGCACGTGGTTCTTCATGACAACCACTCTTGGTTGTGTGCCTACTATGTGCCAGGCAGGCACTTCACATACGCTGGCTCATTTAGTGCTCACACCAATATTAGCCAGTACAGCTCCATTTTACAGAGCTGGGCTGACTTCCTTGCCCAGCAAAGCGGGATTTGAGCCCCATGGGGGCGCTTGTGAGAAGCCAGGAGGGAACGTGCACAGGAGCACGGAGCACGGGGTGGGAACCTGACGCACAGCAGGTGCTCTGGGCGCCACAGTCCACTTCTCTTGCGCTCGGTCCGCTGTAGCCTCGTGTCCATCCTCCCTGCTCCCCAGATGCCCTAAGTGCTCATAGGGACAAGCACGATGACATGGCAGAAGAAGACTCTGTGACAGACCTCCGGAAAACAAGGTGGGGGAGGCAGGAAGACCTAGAATGGAAGGGAGGAAGGGGGCTCTCAGGAAAGTCTGTTCCGCATGGACCTGCACGTCCACGGCTGGTGCCTCCCTCTGGAGATTTCCTCGAGTCTCTGTTCTCTGTGGCATCACTGGGGCATAAGTTGTAGTCTCTGTGTGCCTGAGGCGGGGCAACGGCACCCATGTCGGGGTGGGGGGATGTTTTGAGAATTATATGGGCCCATTCCTGACCTCAGTTACATTTCTCCCTGCCTGCATTTGTTTCCCCTGGAAATGCCAAGGCTTCCCATTGATTGCCCCAAGGGCCTAGGAGATTTTATTACATGACCTCTCCTTCTAGGGAGGACATATATATATATATATATATATATATTTTTTTTTTTTTTGAGAGGGAGCGAGAAACAGGGGGAGGGGCAGAGGGAGAGAGAGAGAATCTTAAGCAGGTTCCATGCTCAGCATACAGCCTGATGCAGGGCTCGATCTCACGACCCCGAGATCACAACCTGAGCCGAAACCATGACTTGAGCTGAGGCCAAGGGTCGGATGTTTCACCGACTGAGCTACCCAGGTGCCCCAGGCAGGACATAATTTTGGCATTCCTTCCATTTGGTCTTTCTTCCTTGCATTGAACTATTTCCTGGGCATATATGACGTCTATCTGTCTCCAGGCCCTGCATGCTCTGGAGTAAGAAAGGTTCATCTATCAATAAATGATTTTGCACAGCCATACTTTCATTCATTCGTCTGATAAACATGGATCTTCTGGGCTCTCTGGGCTGTGACATGTCCCTGTCTGGCCTCCTTTGTTCCCACCTGGGTCCTCGCTATGTTCTGTGTGGGTAGGGCGGCCGGATGGGGGACTTGGCCACAGCTTCCTCCCCCGTCACGACCCTGTCAGAGGCCTTCTCCCTTCTCCAAAGGGGGTCACAAACTCCCCTAGGTTTCCAATCAGTAGGCTTGGGGTGGGCCTGAGAATCTGTGTCTGTCCCAGGCGAGTCCAGTGCCGTTGACCTAGTTCAAGCTCCTCTTTCTGAGGGGAAGTCTGAGCCTCAGAGAGGGGTAGCAACTCGTCTGAGGTCACACAGTAAGTCAGGTTCCGAGGCCAGCCTAGAACTGGGAGCTCTTGACTTGCCATCCAGGGGGCTTCCTGCTCTGCCAGGTCCCCTCGCTGTCGGTGTCCCTCCCTGGGTGGGCCCTGCTGGATTTCTTGAACAAACACCCCCTTTTCTCCTGCATCTGGCCAACAGGGCTGTCTATGAGAATGCCTCCTGGCTACGTGCAAAAATAAACGCAGCTTGCAGCTTGTTCTACAAGGAGGGCATGTGTCTGTGTGAGTGTTGGGTGGGGGTGGTTGAAGGCAGGGCACCTGGTGCCCTGTTGTCAGCGGGACACCAGAGAGGTGAGGATGTGGAGGAGAAATGGGGTGAGGCCCGCAGTGCTCAGAGCAAGGGGTGCTCAGGGGCAGGAAACTGACTGCCCATGCTTTGTCCTTTCCTTTGTCTGCCTGTGAACTCCCTCACTGTCACCATCAGGACATAATCACAATGACCACAGTGGCAGCAATAACAGTAAGAGGTTCATCACCGAGTGCTTGCCCGGGTATGAGAGAATTCCAGTTCACGGCTATCCGCAAGCTAAACCAGTGCTCCTAACCCTGGCCACTTCCAGAACGGTCCCTGGCCTAGTTCTGGCCACTTCCAGAGTGGTTCCTGGCTCAATGGCATCACCAATTCCCTGACCCCAGCTTGTTAGAAAAAGCAAACTCTCAGGCCCCACCCCAGGCCTCCTGAATCAGAATACGCATTTTACCAAGACTCCAGGTGCAAATCATTAAAGTTTGAGGGGCCCTGCCCCTTGCAGCCCCTCAATTCTAATTGCAACCCACCCGTAGCTGTGGCTCATACTTGTGGAGGACTTCCTGGGTGCCACGGGCTTTGCACATAGAATCTCATTTAACCCTCATCAGCTTTTTGGGAGTGGCTATGATTATCACCCTCATGTTACAGATGGGGAAACAGTAACTCAGAGAGGTTAAGTACTTAGCTGGAGAAGGCACAGCCTCTAAGTGACAGAGGTGGGGTTTAAATACAGCGTCCAGGTCCTTCCACTGCCTGAGCCCCCAGGCTTCCCTCCTTTTTTGCATTTCTCATCTTGGATCCATTCCAAGAGATAAGAGGTCTGTTCCTCCTTCTTCCCTCAGCCCCATAGAGCCGATGGGCTTCTGTGGACGGATGCTGGGCTACTCGTGGTCACACTTTCAGATCCATTAGCTCAGCCTTCACACTGGCAGAGAGCCCCCTCCACTGGCTTCACCCGGGGTGTTTGAGAAAAGTGCAGATCCTCAGGCCCCTCCAGATTCTACAGAATCAGCACCTCTGGGATGGGGCCAAGATACTAGCCGGTCTCCGGGGGATTTCATTGCCCTACAGTTGGAGACCCGGTGCCTCAGGTCACTTGGGACAGGGATTGCGATGCCCGTCTTATAATTGAGTAATTGAGAGTTTTTCTGTCCATGTCCCAAGGTGGGCCACTCTGCAGACTGGCCTAATGGAAGGTGCTTGAGAATCAGGCAGCTGTGGGTTCAAGTTTCTGCTCTTCTTCGAAGCCTAGAACCATACCTGGGTCTAGAGCAGGTTGGCAGACCTAGCCCACAGATTGTGTGCAATTTGCTAGCTAAGAATGGCTTTTACATCGCTACGTGGATGGAGAGAAAACCAAAGAAAAAAATATCTTGTGACATGTGAAAGTGGTGTAAAACTCTCCTGCCAGTGTCCATAAAGAGTGATTGGAACTCAGCCATTCTCGCTTATTTATAGATTGTCTATGGCCCTTTCCGGGCATCAGAAGCAGGGCTGAGTGGTTGCAACAGAAACCGTATTTATGGCCCACAAAACCTGAAATCGTTCCTGTGTGGCTCTTTATGGAAAAAGTTTGGCAACCCCTGGTCTACAGCAGTAATTCTCACACTTTACCACCCTCAAAATCACCTGCAGGGCTGTAGAAACATGGACTGCAGGGCCTCTTCCCAAGTCTGAGTCACCCAGCCTGCATTTCTAACAAGCTCCCAGCTGATGATAATGCTGGAGCCACGATTTGAAGACCCTGGGTCTTCGAAGCTGACCTTGGGCCCCACTTGAGCAGCTCATAGCCCAGGCTGGGAGTGGGGTGGGCTTGGGGAGAAGAGAGAGCGGAAGGTGGAGCTCCCACCATCCGGGGCCCATCTGACCCACCAGTCCACGAGCCCTTCTTCCAGGCTGTCCTTCTCATGGTGTCTGCTCCCCCCTGGTGGCAGCAAGCCTGGAGCTGGCCTGGCTTGCTCAGGCTTCATCGCCCATCCCTGCATTTGGAAATGCATTTCAAAGCTTTCAAAGTTTGTACACCCTTGCCCTTAGGGAGTCCACTTCCAGGAATTTAATCTGAGAGGACTCAAGGATGCATAGCAGGATGCTCGTGGCTATATTATTTGTTTGTAAGAGGGTAAAATAGGAAACAGGGGCAGTCACTTGCCATGGTCATACAGCTGGTGAGAAGCCCAGGTGGGACTTGAATTTGGGTCTGTCCGATTTAAGAGCTAGTGCTCTTAAGGGCTACACCACACACCCCCTTGGCATGCTTCCCATCTGCTATAGCAGAGCAGTGACCAGGAGCGTGGCCTCTGGAGCTGAACTGCCTTGCGTCGAATCCTGGTTCTATTATTCACTGTGCAATACTGGGCAAGTCACTTAACTGCTCTGTGCCTCAGTGTTCCCATCTGTGAAAGGGGAACATAACTGTAAAGGTTACAAGCATTAACATGAGTGCTCAGAGCTGTGTGCTGTGTGAGCTGTTTTCACTGTCATTCAGCCCCCACCTGACTTCTTCTTTGCCCTTTACCCTCCTTTCCTCTTCTTAACGGGCCCCCGGGGTCTGGGCAGTAGGGGACAGAGCTGAACACGTGGACTGCTGGGTCAGATAGGCCTGGATCTAAATCCCAGATCTTCTGTGTGACATGGGCAGGTAACGTCCCCTCTCTGCACCTCAGTATTCTTATCTATAGAATGGGAGCAAGAAGATAAGAGCAGCGGTTTTTGAAGTGTGGTCCTGAGAGGCTGTAGCAGCTCCAGGACAAGGGAGATCTGAAGCAATGTTAATTCCAGCAAGCCCTCCCGGGGCCTGTGGTGCTCTCACAGTTTGAGAACCACTGGTTAGAATATCTACCCCTCAGGCTGATTGCGACTAGTACAGGAGAAAATGCTCGCCAGGCCTTATGAGCTGTTGTCATCGCCACAGGCTTGCATCTTCTTGACCTCTGCTGATGGGGGGGAGAGTATCCCTGTTCCAAAGTGGGCCGGTTTGATCCCCTCTCCTGGGACCTGGGAATTGGAGACATTAGTCTCCGCGTCACTCCTTCGAGGGGTGGGGCTAAGCTGGTGGGCAAGGCCGCTGTTTGGGGACTTGCATTTTTCTCCACTTGCCTTAACAGTTGAGAGGGCCAACCTGCAGAGAGAAGCACAGAGATGAGATGTCTCAAAGGGAGACCTGATGGCCCTGGGCTGGGGCCACCCATGTCTGGCTCCATGTCCACAGAGATCGAGCTGCCCCACCTGCTCCTGCGTCCTGTAGGACACCTCTGAGCTCCCCTGAGAAGTTCCTCCTTTGCTCCTAAGTTGGATGGAGGGGGTTTCTCTCATTTGCAACTAAAAGGGCTCTGGCATGTGGAGGGGTGGGAGTCAGAGTCAAGGGGGTGCGTGCAAAGGTCAGGGGTCACAGACCTGAGGGGAACCACTTCCCTTCCTTCCCCTGCCCAACTGCTAGCCCAGCCAGGAGATCTGAGTTTCAACCCCATCCCCATTCCCTGTGAGAAGGTGGCAAAGGAGAAAAGGAGGCGTCGAGGCAGTGATGGGATGGGCAAGATCCTGAGAGCTGTCGGGGGTCACCTCGGGGGTCACTTCGGGGCTCCCCTGTTATCTTGGTCCTGGTTCCTGTGCTGAAACCCCAATCTCCCCAATCTTCCCAGAGAGCCGTAGAGGAGAACCCTCCCCACTGGCTGGGAAAGAGCGACAATTAAGGTGAAGGGTTTCGATGTATTCACGTTTGTGGACAGGCAGGTGCATTTGACGGGGCGGGCACGGCTGACAGGCAGGGAGCCCTGGAGTTCTGGCAGATCTGGGAGCAGACTGAGGAAGGCACAAAAGGGGCCCTGTTAAGAGGGTCCTGCCTGGGGTGGGGGTGGTGGTTCTGGTGGAGGGAAAGTGGCAGCGTCAGGGGTCAGAGGAGTGTAGGTCCTGCAGGAGAACCAGCTGGCTTGAGGCACCATTGGAGACAAGCGCTGATTTCTTGGCCGCGGTCAGCTGTGCCTGGATCCTTGCAGAAAGAGGGGTGCCCTGCATGTGCTTGACATCAGCAGCCGGGTCTGCCCCTGGGAGAGGGGAGTATAACCCTGTATAGACAGATCCAACTGCAAAGACTCAAGAATCCGCGCCCCCCAGGTCCAATGGGTTTGGCTGAAAGGCTGGGAGGCTATGGAGGAGGCCTCATAGATTTAGCAAGAGCTTTGAGACAAACGGAAGCAGGCTCCAATCCTCGCTGTGTACCTGCAGCTGTGTGACCCTGGGCAAATCACTTGCTCGCTCTGAGCCTCAGATTCTCATCTGTGAAATGGATAGTACTTTGTATCTCCTAGAGTTTGTGGTGGAAATTGAAAGAACTAATGTACATTGAGCAGTAGGGGCACAGTAACTCAACTGTGGTGTGGTTATTTTAACTACTACTACTAGAGTCAAAGGCCAGGCAGATGCTTTGTACTAAAAGGTTGGACATTCAAATCAAAACCACACTGAGAGACCACCTTACACCAGGTAGAATGGCAAAAACTGGCAAGGCAAGAAACAACAAATGTTGGAGAGTTTGCAGAGAAAGGGGAACCCTCTTACACTGTTGGTGGGAATGCAAGTTGGTACAGTCACTTTGGAAAACAGTGTGGAGGTGCCTCAAAAAATTAAAAATAGAGCTACCCTATGACCCAGCAATTGCACCCCTGGGTATTTACCCCAAAGACACAGATGTAGTGAAAAGAAGGGCCATATGCACCCCAATGTTCATAGCAGCAATGTCTGCAATAGCCAAACTGTGGAAAGAGCCGAGATGCCCTTCAAGAGATGAATGGATAAAGAAGATGTGGTCCATTTATACAATGGAATATTACTCAGCCATCAGAAAGGATGAATGCCCAACATGGATGGGACTGGAGGGGATGATGCGAAGTGAAATAAGTCAAGCAGAGAAAGTCAATTATCATATGGTTTCACTTATTTGTGGGACATTAGGAATAGCCTGGAGGACATTAGGAGAAGGAAGGGAAAAATGAAGGGGGGGAAATCGGAGGGAGAGACGAACCATGAGAGACTATGGACTCTGAGAAACAAACTGAGGGTTCTAGAGGGGAGGGGGGTGGGGGGATGGGTCAGCCCGGTGATGGGTATTAAGGAGGGCACGTTCTGCGTGGGGCACTGGGTGTTATACGAAAACAATGAATCGTGGATCACCACATCAAAAACTAATAATATATCGTATGGTGACTAACATAACATAATAAAATAAAATTAAAAAAAAAAAAAGAGTTGGACAGCAAAAAGAAGGCCCAGGCCTTGGAGAAAAGTCTCCTGGTCTCTGTTGGAAAGTCTGAGGTTGGGGCAGGTCATCAAGGCCAGGCCTGAGGCCCAGGAGACCAGAAGCTGTGCCCAGTGAATGGAGTCCTGAGAAAGAGGCCAGCTTCCAAACAGTCTGGTTGCCACGACCCTGTGTGAGAGGCCGGAGTGCCTTAAATCCCTCTTGCCCCAGGTCAGGATCGGTCCACAGTCTTGTGGACTAGGGCTAGTAGGAGGGGCTACAGCGAGCCAGTCCAGGGGCTGGGACTCTGGAGGGTCCTATGCCTGTGTCCTTGGCCAATCAGGCACTGTGTCTTTATGGAGTGGCTGCTTCTGTGGGGTTCAGAGGTGGGCAGGGTAAGGCCGCAAGCTGGGCAGATGGGCTGGGCATGAGTGAAAAGCCAGATGCAGGCCATGTGTGCTCAGCCCGGCACACGTGAGGAATGGGGGCGGGAGGAGGCAGAAGAGTGACTTCAGAGGAGCCAGAAGAGTGACTTAGGGACGGCCAGCTGCAGGGAGATGAAGTGGCTTGAGTGGGGCCGTGTAGGATGGTAAGGCAGGCAGAGCAGAGGAGAACTGTGGGCATAAGGGCACCGAGGTGGGACAGCACGGGGCTTGCCTGAAAGATGGAGGACCTGGCAGTCCTGAGAGGAGATAGTCTTTGTCCAGGAGCAGAGGGGGTGAGACCAGAAGGCCAGCCCATGGAGAGCCTTGAAGGCCAGGCTCATGGGCTGGAACTATATCCAGTTGGCAGTGGGGAACCACCGAAGGTTATTGAGCAGGGGAGTGACGTTTGTTCTAGCTGGATGGCCGAGCTAGTGCCAGGCTGGGGAGGGTTTGGGTGGGGGGTGTGTGGGGAGAATCAAGAGGGGAAGGGTCTTGGTTTCATGGTCAGTTAAGATGTTGCAGGAGGACCCCTTGATCCCTTGGGCAGGGGCAAGTGACGTTGTAAGCAGAAAACCTCTGTAAGTGGGGCGCCTGGGTGGCGCAGTCGATGAAGCCTCCAACTCTTGATTTCGGCTCAGGTCATGATCTCAGGGTTGTGGGATCAAGCCCTGCGTCGGGCTCCACGCTCAGCATGGAGTCTGTGGGAGATTCTGTCTTTTCTCCCTCTGCTTCTGCCCTTCCCCCTGCTCACATGCTCTCTCTCTCAAATAAATACATAAATCTTTTTTCAAAGATTTTATTTATTTATTTGAGAGAGAGAGAATGAGAGATAGAGAGCATGAGAGGGAAGAGGTTCAGAGGGAGAAGCAGACTCCCCGCTGAGCAGAGAGCCTGATGTGGGACTCGATCCCGGGACTCCAGGATCATGACCTGAGCCGAAGGCAGTCGCCTAACCAACTGAGCCACCCAGGCGCCCATAAATACATAAATCTTAAAAAAAAAAAAAAGAACAAAAGCCTCTGTAGTGGCCGGCCTCAATATGTTGCCTTGAAAGAGGCCTCAGGTCGTCAGGTGGGCCGACCCCGTTCTGTTTGTGGGGTCGAGGATGGTCCCTTCATCCTTCTGACCCTCAGTTTTGTCCGCTGTAAACTGGGTGCAATGCAACCTGTCTGCCAGGATGAGTGTGAGGCTTAATGAGAGAATGAAAGGGTCTATCTAGTCCAGTGCCTGGAACATAATAGGTGCTCAGTAGATGGTGTGCCTTCCCCATCTCCCACTGTGTGGCTGTCACGGAGCAGGGCACAGAGTCTGGCTCTCCAGTCACCTCCAATCAGATAGAGTTTCTGCTTTCAGAGGTCATGCATTCATTCATTCATTCATTCAACCAGCATTCAAGCAACATTTCTGAGCACCTACTGTGCACTGGGTGTTGGGACACAGAGTTGAATTAGACCACTGTCCTTTGGCCTTGAAAAGTTTATTTACTCATTCATTCAGCAACATCCACGGAGCCCTACTCGTGTTTTGGCCTGGTGGGGGTGGCGTTGGGGGTAAAAGTGAGCATTGCTGGTGGGGGAGGGGATGATGAGGGGGTGAACTAGCCTCACAGCTCATGCCTCTGCGTCTGGGAAGAGCAGGAACCCAGAGAAGATGCTATTGGCACCTTCCATGCCCAGCAGGGAGTTCTTGTCTGTGGCCTGCAGGAAGACGTTCTCCCCCTGGTTCAGCCTGAGGACCACACTGCCCGTGGTGACCTGGAAGGTGCTCTGGACGTAGTCGCAGAAGGTAACCACCTTCTCCATGCGCTCCCGGCCCCGCATGAGGTTCACGCACAGGTTCCCTCGAGAGCTGGCGTGGTAGGTGAAGTAGTAAATGCCGGGCACGTTGCAGGTGAACTTGCCACTTCGAGGTTCATAGTTGCGGTTCTCGTTGGTGATCACGTGGTCGAAGCGGATGGTCTGGTCCCGCCGCAGGACACTGTTGATGGTCCTCGTGGCAGAGAAGGCAATTTTCTGCGTGGCCTTGTAGTCCCCTGATTCACCCTTGGGGCCGCGGGCTCCGGGGGGCCCTGGGGAACCTTTGGGGCCGATGGGGCCCTTGGGACCTACTTTGCCTGGTTTCCCAGGAATCCCTGGGTCTCCCTTCTCCCCATACTCGCCATGGTCTCCAGCCAGCCCTGGCAGCCCTGGAAAAGGAGAGACAGTAGACATGATAGGCTAGGGATCACTGAGAACCAAAGGAAAGAGCCCTGGGCCGGGAGGCCGGGAAACTGGCCGTGTAACCTTTGACATGTCCCTGCTTCTTTCTGGACCTCAGCTTCCCTGTGTGGAAGGGGGGGCGGTGGGCGGTTTCCTCTCAGCCCCACTTTCCTGACAGCAATGGGACCTGACGCCAGAGGTGCGGACAACGGTGTCTCCTCAGGGAGGGTGCTGGGCCTGCACGCCTCACCAGCTCATACAATCTCCCTTGATCTGGCCTGGAGCTGGATAATGAATTCTTGGCCCACGCGCTACCCCTCCTCACCCCCTCCCCCAGGGCAGACGTCTTTACTCAATCCCGACATTCCTTTCACCAGAGCCTGGAAGTGGGCCCTGGAAACCTTCTCGTGGCCACACCAAGCGACCGCCACCCCTCTGTTTGGCACAGTGTGAGAGAAAACCTCTCTTCCAGGAAAGTGGTGGAGTATTGTGGCTGAGAGCATGGGCTCAGGGGACAGACAGATGTCCTGCCACACCTGCCATTATTAATCGTGTCACCTTGACGGAGTCACATTCTCTGGGGCTCAGCTTCCTCCTCTGTAAAATGGGCATGAGGATATTTTGCGGGATTGTGAGGGTTACTTGCGATTATGTGAGGACGGCGGTTGGTTTTGGTTAAATGAATGAATGAACTACATTTTACGGGGGGGTGGTGTCTTGGTGAGAAGTCTCATTTGAACCCTGTGACAACCACACAAAGAATCTGCCCACGTTTTATAGGTAAAGAAACCGCATTTCAGAGAGGGGAAGCCACCCACCCGGGAGGCAGCCCGGGGTTCTCTCTCTGTGCCTGGAGTTAGGGGTGAGAGAGCCACGGTCTGGTCTCCGCCTCGACACGGACTGGGCTCCCCTGGGCAAATCAGTAGCCTTTCCAGACATCAGTTTTCCAGGCTGTAAAATGGGACTCGGAATTCCCTCTTCACAAAGTCATTGTGGAGTGTTGTGGGCGGGGGGTTGCTTGGCAAGCTGACGGATTTGCAAGTGCTTTTGTGATCGCTCGGGTCAGCAGCTGTGACCGGGGAGGCAGGAGACGGGGCCTTGCTCAATGACACGAGCGTCTCTCCCCAGAGCCTGCAGTACCTTTCTCTCCCTTTACCCCTGGGGTCCCGGGTTTGCCATTAGAGCCCGGTGCGCCAGGGATGCCGGGAATGCCGGGGATGGCCGGGTGTCCGGTACAGCTGCTCTGGGCCCAGGAGACATCCGGCAGACCCAGGACCAGCAGCAGCGCCAGAACGCCGCCCCCTGGGGTCTTCATCACCGCCCCGCCTCAGTTACCTCCTGCAGGGGGGACAAGACGATGCAGTGGGTTACTACCATGGAGACTCGTAGCATGGCTTCAATCATTCATTCACCCCTTCACGTATTCACTGAGTGTGTCCTTTCCACCAGGCCAGACCCCGCGCTGGGTGCTGGGGTAACACAGATATGGCTCTTGCTTTCACGGGGCTGGCGGTCTTAGGGGAAGGCGGACGATAAACAGGTCAACATACAAGTAAAGGGAAGTAGTGAGAGACTGTGCAGAGCGCTCTGTAGGCAACGCAGGGGTGCTTGGAGGGAGAGGGAGAGCAACTGGGATCGAGGGGCAGGTGGATGGTTTTCTGGGGTCGAGGGGCAGCGGGCAGCCTCTCTGAGAGTGGTGTTCAGGCTGAGACCTGGAGGTTCAGGAAGGGCTGGAGCAAGAATGTTCTGGGAGGAAAGGAAGCAGGGGCAAAGGCCCAGAGATAAGATAGCGCCTGGAGCGCCGAGGCCCCACGGGGAGGCCAGTGTGGCTGGAGGGGAGTGAGGGGTCAGAGGGATGAGGGGGTCAAGGTTGTGGCTCTTGGGCTTTGGGTTTTCTTGCAAGCGTTCCTATTCGTTAGAGTTTCTGAGTTCAGGGTGCCTGTGCCGTTTCCATAGTGGGCCACTTTACATCCTCAGAGCAGCCCCGCCTGGAGGAAGCTCTTGTTTTTATACTGAAGAGGACCCTGAAGTTCAGGGAGGCCCAGACACTTGTTCAGGGTCATACGGGAAGGACTGTAGCCAGACTCAAACCCAGGCCCGTCTGCCTCTGAAGCCAGCTTCCCTGCCAGCACACCAGGCTGTCTCTGCTGATGGAATATTCTCAGGTCCCTCCAAAGGCCCAGGTAAGAGGGAAGCGTGGACCCCTTCTGAATCCCGGGGGACTAGGAAGGACTGAGCTGTCTCGAGCTGGTCAGAACAGCCAGCACCCCATAGCATTAGTTCTCAAGACAGAAGGGACCTCAAAACTCATTGAATCCAACATTGCTTTAAAAAGTTGAGGTGATGGGGCGCCTAGGTGGCGCCGTCAGTTAGGCATCTGACTCTTGGTTTTGGCTCAGATCGTGATCTTGGGGTCGTGAGATCGAGCCCCACGTTGGGCTCTGCACTCAGGGTGGAGTCCGCTTGGGATTCTCTCTCCCTCTCCCTCTGCCCCTCCCACTCCTGCTCGTACTCTCTCTCTCTAAAATAAAATAAGGGAACCTTTAAAAAAAATTGAGGGTCATTCACATAATAAAAATTTAACCTAAACTGTTTATTTTTGCATAATACCAGTTTGCATTCTTCCTGGAGGCTTTACAAAATGACGGATTTGACAACTTCAATAACCCGTGCAATGGGCATTTAGCCAGGCTCTGGGCCAAACACTTTACGTGCCACTATCTCATTTCCCATGGTCCTTACCACAGCCCCCCAGGAAAGCAACCGGCTTTCTCCTCCAGATGAGGACACTGGGTACTAGAGAGGGTGGGAGCCCCGTCAGGGTTACGTGGCCGCCTTGTGGCTGAAATTCCAACCCACGTCCACTGGATCTTAAAACCCACAGGGTGTTCCGTTAAGAGGCCGCTGAGCTTGGTGGTTCAAATGTGGGCTTTGGAGCCGGACAGGCTGACAGCGGCTACTGCGCAGTGACATTTTGAGCCGCGCTGGGTACGGGCGGCCGCTCAGTGGAGGAGGCATCTATCCTTACTGCTCAGCAGGCTCGGCGCCAGGGGCAGTGGTGAGAGGCCCCGGTGTCAGAAGGATAGCAATGCTACCAGGAGCCGGATCAGCCTCTGCCACGTCCGGGTGAGGGCCTCAGGCAAGTCGCTTCTCTCTGGCGCCTTTCCCCTTCCATAAAATGGGGATAACACTAATCTCTGCCACGCAGGATTGGTGGGAGGATGGACGAGGTAGGGCCTGGCATGGTGGAAATGCTAAATGAGTATTAGCCTTTTTTTGTATTATCCCCGTCATCCAAGAATCCCCAAGCATTGGGATATGACGGAGGATGGTTGGAAAAGTATAAAACAGGATCCAGCCCCTTTGGGAGATGGGGCTCGGGGAGAGGAGGTCTCAGGTGGAGGCAGCCCAGGAGTGGAGAGCTCCAAGCAGGGGGTGGGGGGATGAGGGCAGTGGGTCCAGACCCACCATGAGACTTGGGCTTCCTGGGGAAGCAGGAGGTGGGGTTGGGGTGGGGAGTGGGAAGATCCAGGTTCTGGCTCATCTCAGGGGCCACTGAGTCTCAGATTTGGGCAGGGACCTAGGATTCATCTGGTCTGACCCCTGTCCCTGCCACCTGTCACCACTGCCAGCCTTGCTCCTCACATCTTTCCCAGGTCACCAGTCCTCCCGTCTCCTTCCAGCCCCCAACAGTCCCTTCCCACCCGCTCCCCAACTTGCAATCAGGCCAACTGGACTTTGAACTCCCCCTCTGCTGCCAGCTCACTGCATGACCTCAGGCAAGTCCCTTAGCCTCTCTGAGCCTCTCTAGCAAAGCTAACTTCTACCTGTCAGGGCTGAGGGTTAAATGAGGTGGAGTCTAAGAGGAATGAGATCTCTTGTGGGGCGTCTGATCCCAACCCCTCCTTTATAAACATGATTCGGTTCACTCAGTGCTAACTAATAACGAATCTCAACTCCACCTACAAGTCAAATTCGTTCCTTGAAAGAGTCAGGCTGAGCTTTCTCAGCAGACCGAGAGGAAAGGAGAGAAGGCAGGTGTTGGAGAAATGCTGGGCTGGGTGGAGGGGGACCTGGGTTCTAATTTCACCTCTGCCTCCCACATATCTTGAACCAGGTCATTCGCTAAGCTCTGGGTGAGCTTGACCTCCTTCAGGACTCCCAGTGCCCCTAAAATGTTCTATTATTCCCAGAGAGGGTCCAGGCTGAGAGAAGTTACATGCCTTGCCCCAGGTCACCAGCATCTAAGAGACAGAAGCAGGACTCAGCTTGAGTCTTGGTGGCTCCCATGTTAGGCTGCCTCCCATCACTTGGGGCCCCGGATAGCAGTAGACTCCCAAGCACACCCCCAGGGAGTTTGACTCCCCAGGTCTGGGATTGGGCCCAGGGATCCGCATGGTTAATCGCCCCCAGTGGCTCTGAGGCAGGGGACGCAAGGCCTCCCCTTTGGACATCATCACCCTCTGCCATATTGGTCCTGCTGGCCGGTCCCCCCAGGCGCCGAACCCCATCCTCACCTGGGAACCTGGTGTCTGGTGATGCCGCTGGGCCGGGCAGCAGTGGGACCAGGAGCCAGATCCTTGCTGCTCTCAGGCCAAAGCGGAAGTCCCATTCCTCAGAGATAGGAAGGGCCTTCCCCAGACCACCCCCACCCATGGACCCAGCAGGACGGCCCCCTCCACTCTTAGCCCATCCAGGCAGTTTCAGGTCCCATTTCTGCAATCTGGAGGGGTTTACTGTAAATGGGGAGGGTGGTTGGCCAGTTTGGTTTCGCCAGCTCAGCAGCCGTTGGGGGAACAGGCTGTGCTGGGAGAATGTCCACAACTGGTGGCTTGCGTGTCAGGGCCCCCGGCCTTGTGATCCCCTCCAGCAGACATGGGTGTTCCTCACTGAAATGAGAACATGGCTGGCCCGGTGCCTGAGCACTGGATTCGGAGTCAGAAACCGTGATTCATATTCTGGCTCTGCCACTCATCAGAGAGCTTGATTCCTGAGCTCTCAAATGGGGGCCTAAATGTTCTCTGCCAAGAGGACTCAAGGGAGCCCCAGTTTCCTCTGCTAGATGTTGGGGCTATAATGACCAATGCCCCGTAGACGGCACAGGGCACTGGGGGGCTCATTTGCGATCGTGGAGGAGAAAGTGGAGCATAAACTAGGAAGTACAAGGCACGTGTTAATTGTTACTACCATGCCATGTCTCAGGCTTCCCTTTTCTGGGCTCATCTCCTCTGCCTTCTTCCCATCCTATACTTCCGCTCTTGCCCTGTTCTCAGAAAATTATCTAGTAATGAATTTTAAATGCAGTCATTATTTATTGATAGCCCTTCCTCTGCTTACAGCAAGGCTCAAAGCTGATGACAATGATGGGCATAGGCACGGGCTTATTGCTTGCTGATCCTGGAATCACACCAGGTCAGGGCTGGAGAGGGGCTCGGAGGTCAGCCAGCTCATTCCCCTCGCCTTAAATATGGGAAAACTGAGGCCAAGAGAGGAGAAAGTCATCACTGAACAAACGTCTATCATGAGCCTCTCCGTGCTAGGTGCTGGGCACAGAGTCACAAACAGGTCAGCCATGGCTCTTGTCCCCATGGAGAGTTTCTTCTGCTGGGGGAGACTGGTGTTAAACAATGAATGAAGCAGTGGTCTTATGGTCTCTGCGATAAATGTCAGAGAAAAGAGGGGACTAGGAGCACCTGGGTGGCTCAGCTGAATGAGCGTCGGACCCTTGGTTTCAGCTGGAGCCCACACCTCATACAAGTGGTAACTGCAGGACTCAGAGACAGGCATACCTGGCACCAGGGTATCAGCCAGCTTGCTGAGGCTGCATCTAAGGCAATATGATGCCCCTCGCAGGGATGGGTGCCCCTCGTAGGGATGGATGCCCCTCGCAGGGATGGGTGCCCCTTTCAGGGATGGGTGCCTCTCGCAGGGATGGGTGCCCCTCGCAGGCATGTGTGCCCCTTGCAGGGATGTGTGCCTCTTGCAGGGATGGATGCCCAGCCAGCGCCAGGAGTTGCCACAGGTCAGGAGGGCCCCACTTGACATCTGTGCTTGGAGATAGAACATCTTTGGGCTTGTGGATGCTGATTGATGGAAATTAAGGTTACCTGCAGTGGGTATTAGGGAAAGAAGAGACTAGTTTGGTAAAGCCAAAGGGTTTCTGGGCTCGGCCAACTATAGACTCAAAGGGACTTGGCCTGGATGAGGAGGGGAAGGCAGTGGATTCTGAGCAGGGAGAAGGGTAGAGTTCCATAACACTTAGTCTCTGAACCTATAAAATTGTAAATTCGCAGGTTGCAGGTCCAGGGTTCTTCTGAAGGTCCCCAAGGGCCGCCTGGGCTTCTAATTCTTTGGTGGCTGATGGCAATGAGAAAAGGTGAATTTGAACTTGGGGTTCAAGGAGACAGCTCAAGACTAAGAGCAGGAGGCAGCAGGTAGGGGAGGATGGGCATGGGCTTAGGAATCAGCCTCTCCCAAGTTTGAATCCCAGCTTTGCCTTGGTCTAGCTATGTGGCCTCAGGCATATTTACTGGCCTCGGTTTCCCCATATATGAAGGGAAAGCATGGGTTGTGGGGGGCCAGTGAAGTAACCTGGCACATCCAGGGCCCAGCCCTCTGCAGGCCCCCCATGCAAACCTGGGGACAGTGCTATATATATGAAGAGAAGACCGAATTCTTGGAGCCTGCGTGCATGGGAGCCATGCCTGGATCAGGGACCAGGAGTGGAGGGGTCTCTGGGCCTCAGCCTCTGAGTAGGAGTCAGCTAGTGTCTGTATAAAAATCTCTGCCTTGCATCCCTGGCACAGAGGGGAATGATCCCTACCTAGGGTGGGAGAAGAGACAGACAACTCCTCAAAATTCTGTGGTCTAAAAGGGATTCCTTGAGGCGTGGGGTGTCCTTTTCTTCTTTTTAATGATTTTATTTCTTTATTTTGTTCGGGGGGGAGGGCCACAGGAGAGGGAGAGAGAGACTGTCAAGCAGACTCAAGCCACCCCTTGGAGTGTCCTATGCTGGTTCGTGTCCCACCTCCACTGCCCCTCGCTTGCCCCCTTCGAAGCCCTTGCCAGGTTCCCCTCAGCCCAGCAGACAAGCTGGCATTTTCGAAGGCCTGTCTCTCCTGACAAAGCGAGAACAACAAGGAAACAATTATGGAAAATAAAAATGGCACAAAAATTGTCGTTTCCAAAGTACAGGTTTCTCATCTGACACCGTGGCCTACATAAACGGTGTATTGATTTTTTAAACAAAAGAGAACTGAGAAAAAAGATGTAGCACTTGAGGCGCTGCTGGGCAGACTGCTAAGTGGCTGATGGAGGACAGCCGTGAGGAGTGGCCCCGTGACCTGGCCCTGTCCCTGCCAGAGGCACCCCCTGACCCAGCCAGGGTTCCTAGGCCCTTGCCTCTGTTCCCACTGTGTGTGTACATGCGTGTGTGTGCGTGTGTGTGCACACATGATTTTGTTGCACCACCAGATTTGGGAACCTGGGCTCTAAAAAGTCACCCAGTTTGTGATCCAAGGCTCTGGAGGGCACTGCGGGGACACACATGGGAGAATCAGGGAAGGCTTCGTGGAGGAGGTGATCTTTGTGTTGACCCCTGACAGCTGAGTGTGTATTATCCAGGTGGATGGAGGACTAGTGTGAGCAGGGTGAGGGCTCTGCAGGATGAAGAAACAACACGGCAAAGGCAGGAGGGTGTGGACTGGCTCCTTTCACGAACAAAGGAGCCAGAGTGGGTGGAGCTGGTGGCGGGCTGCTGTGGCAGCCCCGGTGGGTCAGTGCCTCTGTGAGCTCCGCGGGGTCTCGTGGAAGCAGGCTGAGATCTCAGCGAGGCCGGGGCAGGTTCTCCTTGGGTCTCTGTGGGCTCTGAGGCCGGATGGGCAGTCTGCCCAGGAAAGTTACACTTTTTATCTTTTTTGAACTTGAACTGTCAACCCTTCTCAGGGTCCCCACAATGAAAGGGCTGTGGCTAGTGTCGGGCCTCCTGGTCCTCCAACAAGGATCATGCCAGCCGGGCCCAACCATCAGGAGCCTTGTGTGGAAGGCTGACAGCCTCGGGGCAGCACTCGTTTTCGTTGAGCGCCTGGGGGCTCCCAGAGTCTGACAGTTATTTGGGGTGAATCAGACAACCGGGGACACAGATTCTCTCTCTCTTACTGGCTCATGCCCATCTCACTCATTCATTTACTCTGCTTTTAGTCACGCATTTACCCACTATTCATTCATTCATTCGCTCCAACTAACTCATTAATTCGGCACAAATCCACTGCACATCTGTTCTTGGTCTCCATTGGGCTTACCTGAGCCCAAACTCCTCCTGTGACAGGTGCAGCCACAATTCAACATAGGTCTGGGAATTCAAACACTCCCGTTTACCTGTGAGCATGGATAACTTTAATGACAGTAGCACCTCTCACCCAAATAAGTGACAGCAGATAGCCCATTGGGAACCTCTTGCAGCCTTCCATCACACCCTCCCAAATGGCCACAGGACGCTGAGTGTCTCAACATTGGCACCAACCTTTACTGAGCACCAGCTAGAGGCTCTGTCTAAATCCAGAGCCTGCAGATGGCTGCGGCAGGTGCAAAGCTGAGGATGAAGAGGCCCGCTTCTTCGAGAACTTGGCAGTGAGAAGCCTGAACCGTGCATATTTATCAATTTATTTATTTATTTATTTATTTCTATATGTCCTTGCCTTTCCCAAGACTTGGTGGGTGGCGGGAACCATTGACAGTATTAGAAGGTGTTGGTTAAGTCTCAAAGCAGTGGCTCCTGAAGGAGCTCAGAGGAGGGAGAGAATGTGGGGCACGGGGTCAGGGCGGGCTTCCTGGAGGAGGAGTCCATCAGGCGGGGAGAATGGCCCGAGCACAGCGGTTCTTGCAGGGAAGCTGAGGGAGGCGGGACGGCCCTGGGGCTGGAACAGGCCTGACCGCCCTAGTCAGGAAAGAGCAGGAAGCCGGAGAAGACGCTGTCAGAGCCTTCGGTGCCCACCATGCCGTTGTAGTCATTGACGGCCAGCCACACCTGTTCACCCACCGGCAGCCGCAACAGCACACCGCCCGAGCTGACCTGCTTGCTGTTGGACATGTGGTCACAGAAGGTGGTCACCCTGGCACCACTCTGGTACAGGTGCACGCACAGGTTGGCCGTCTGCGACGTGTGGTACACGAAGTAGTAAAGCCCCGGGACTTTGCAGGTGAACTTGCCGGTGCTCGTATCATAATCCCCCTGCGGGTTGGTGATGACTGTGTTGAACTTGACCAGGCTGTTGGGCCTGGGGTGCTCAGCCGTCTGCCGTGTGACTGTGAACACGGACTGGTGCTTCTGCTTGTATCTGCCCTCCTCGCCTGGCTCCCCTGGGGGTCCTATGAGACCGGGAACCCCTGGAATCCCAGAGGTTCCCATGGGGCCATTCTTCCCGGGAAAGCCAGGTGTGCCGGGTTCTCCCTTCTGACCCTTGGGTCCTCGTGTTCCAGGGATCGCTGGGATTCCTGGGGGGAGAGCAGGTGGGAAGGAGGTGATGGGGCAGGGGACAGGGACCCTGGGGGTGTCCTCCAGGGGACATAACAGCGGAGTTTAGCCTCTGGAACCTCCTTCCCCAGATGGACTATCACCTGGAGTCCTGCCTCCCTATGGACTTGCCCTCTGACCGTGGCTAAGGTGCTCCCCTGTCGGTCGGCCTCAGTTTCCACATGTATGACGGAGAGGGTAGGCCTAACCAGCATCAGCACATGTCGGAGCGTGTTCTAACACGATTTTGTAGCACGTGTAGATTTGTGTAACCAACCCCTTCCCTGCAAACAAATGGACCTATAATTTTGTATTATTTTTTTAAAAGAGGGCCCTCAACATTTTATAAGCTTCAGAACTCCACAGAACTCGTGTCCGTTCCTGAGACGGAACCACCCCGGACCAGCTTAGCGTGCGGGAAGCACTGGACGGAGCCAAACGGAAACGGCCCCACTAAGGGGGTTGTGGTCTCCCCTGGCCCCATTCAGCCGCCCGGAGCCCCTTATGACACCTGGGCGGGTTCAACTTCTCTCACGGTACAGATGAGGAAACTGAGGCTGGAGACTCACTCAAGGCCAAGCAGCCAGTAGGAGGTGGAGTCAAGATTGGAAAGTCAAGTCTGTCTGAGTCCTAGTCAGAGCGTGTGATTTTTGTGACAGCCCTGATTCTCTGAGCCTCTGTGAGATTTTTCTCCCCTTGTCCAAACCGTACTCATCTTTTAGGGCCGGGCTCTAGTCTCCTCTTCCCGGAAGCCCTCTCTGGCCAAGCCTACCAGCCTCATGGCTGCTTCCTCCTTTGACTTCCTTACGGTTGGCTTTCTGTGCCGACCTATTTGTGACAGATCCTCCCTCCATGGTTGTGTGAGCCTTTTAGGTCCTGGGGTTAGGAGAGGGGGACCAGGATCCAACAGACCTAGGCGAAAGCTGCCTGACCCTGGGCGGGTGACCTCCCCTCCCCGAGCTTCTGCGTGACTAACCGAGGAAAGGGTGTAATACAACGGATTCCAGAGAGCTGCTGGGAGCTTGGAGTGGGAGAGTGAGCGTTCCAGGCACCGCATAGGAAGTGCTCAGGAAGGTCAGCTCCTGGTGAGGCCCGCAAGGTGTGCAGGGCCTTGTCTCATCCCTCAGGATAGCTTCCAGCAACTGATTGGGAGGGGGAGGACATGCCATGGGGAGGGGCCTGACAGGCAGTGGGGAGGGTAGCGGCTAAAACATATGCTGAGCATTTGGAACCATGCCTGGCATATAGTAGGAGCTCGATAATTGGTTGCCATCGGCCACCCTAGGCCACGAGATGGCCAGAGGCAGCTGTGCAGTCTACGTTCTCGAAAAATGGCAGACCTGGGGGCCTCATTTGGCTAACCCTGAATCAGAGAATTCCTTCTGGAATGTTGGCAAAATTCCATTCTAGTGCCAGGAGTGAAGATGACAGTGGGGAAATTCCTAAGGACATTCCTCATCCCTGGCCTGCCCCCGCCCCCCGCCTCTGCCGCCCCCCATCACCTCTGTCCAACCACACCCCAGTCTCACCCACACTGGCTCCAGACACACCTGCATCCCAGATATGCACCTTCTGACCGAGAAGGCGCCCCCAGACTCCAGCGCTTGCCCAGCACCCACGCCCCCTCACGTCTTCAGCCCCTTTTGCTCACGCTAGGGCTTGCCCATCATTCTGCAATCCTGACTTCTCACTCCCCGTGCCCCCAACTAGGGGGACGGAGGTGAGCACAGATCCGATAAAAACAATAACAGCTATAACATGCATAGGCTCTGCCACCCTGAGACCTTACCATGTACGCGGTGCTGGTTTACATTTCAACTTGTTTAATCATCCCAGCACCCCTATGCACTAGGTACGACCATCTCCCCATTTGACAGATGAGGACACTGAGGCACTTCACGCAGGGAAGTGGTAGGGCTGGGATTTGAACCCTGGCCATCTGTGTGTTGTGGACACTCAATGTGTGGGCCCCACCCCCCAGAAGTCCATGCTGCAGGGCAGGGGGTAGAGGGGCTGTAATCAAAGAGCACAGCGCTTTAGAGTTTGCCAAAGGTCTTCAGAATCATCTCCTGTGATCCTCCCTGCCCTGTCCTGGGACAGGTGCTCTTGTTCGCTCCCTGGTGTCAGATGAGACCCTGAGGCACAAAATTGGGGAACAGGGAGAACCGAGCCCTGGGCTCTGAGAAGAAATGGGCTACACCTGCCAGGAAAGCGGGACTCTGCTCTGGGAGTCTTGCCAACAGGTTGCTGTCCTCCTCCCCCCAGCTTAGCCTCGGACGGACACTTTGCCCGCTGCCCCCAGGCCTCAGGTGACCCCTCCCCAGCAGGCCGGCAGACTCACCTGGCTCACCCTTGGGCCCCGGCCATCCATCGTATCCATCCTTCCCGGGGGCCCCTGGTAGGCCCGGCATCCCAGGGATCCCGTAGCAGCCTGTGCTGGCCTGGCCCCCAAGTGGCAACGCCAGCAGGAGCAGCATCAGGTTTAGTCCAAGGCGGGGCCAGGAGCTGGACCCCATGTCCATCCTGGGGAAGGATCTGGGTGGGGAGAGAGCCGAGTTCACTCTCTTGCTCCCCAGGCCGGTCCTTCTCAGCCCTCTGGAGCCTACCTCCCTCCCCAGGCCCCTTGCCCCTTGGGGTCTGGGACTGCAGGATGGATGGGAGATGAGACCTCTTCTCTGAGCCCAGGCCCTTAGCTCTCAGCAACGGGGACCCTCCTTCCCCTTACCAATCAAGTTGTCCCCATGTTTCAGGGAGGCGGCAAGGGGAAGCTGCCATTTGCCCTCGCCTGGGGTGTGGGGGTTCCTGGCCTCACCTGAGGTGGCAGGATTCTGGTCTGGTCACAGAGATGTCCTCAAATCTGCTTCCCCTCTCCGGGGCAGGAGGACACCGCGTCAGAGTAGACACAGCGAGGAGGGCCCACAGCAGACTGGGCGGCCCCCTCCCCTCTGCTCACCCTGCCCCCAATCCCACATCCCCTTTCCCATAATTTGTCCTGACTCAATACTTTCTTTTGGGTACTGAGCCCAGCTGACCACAGCGATGCCCCTGCGTTCCCCATCCTAGGGTCATGCATGTCTGAAATGAGGAAATGTCCACTGCCCCGGATCTGCCGGAGGGAGTGTGTGTGTGTGTGTGTGTGTGTGTGTGTGTGTGTGTGTGTGTCCAATTCAGCCCATCCCCATTTGTTGGCATTTACTGTGCCTGAGACAGCTGTTTTACAATGTCCCTAGAGGGAAGTTATAACCCCCTTTGCAGATGAAGAAACTGAGTCTCGGGGTGAAAGCCCTTACCAAAAATCACGGGTAAATGGTTTCTTATGGTCCAAAGCCTTGCTCTGGCCCCTCTGCTTAGCTGCTCCCAGAAACAAGCCTCACACACACTTGTCAAGTGGCAGGCTTTATTCTAGAATCTTCCATTTGCCCCCCTCATTTGTTACACTTGGGAGTGGACACCCAGGATGGGCAAGCCTCGACAGCAGGCAGCCTGCTGTGGTGGATAGACTCTTGCTATGGAGTCAGTGGCCTCAGATCTTCTTCTGGCCCTGCCACTCCCTTGCTCTGAGGCCCTCCGCAAACCACTCTAGGCTTCAGTCTTCCCATCTGTATACTGGGTGGTGGGGGAGGCCCAGGCTTTGCACATGGGTGCCTCTTCCTTTGCCGAGGCCCCTGATGATCCATCCCTGGCACTCCTGCATCTGGTCTTGGAGTCTGTGATGGTTGGTGCAGGGTTGGGGGCTGGGGCCAGGCTGGCAGAGGCGGGAGAGGCTCCTCTCCTTTCTTCCTCTTCTGCTCCTATG
Organism: Callorhinus ursinus; assembly: GCF_003265705.2. Taxonomy (NCBI): domain Eukaryota; kingdom Metazoa; phylum Chordata; class Mammalia; order Carnivora; family Otariidae; genus Callorhinus; species Callorhinus ursinus. The sequence continues at coordinate 20,352,642 of NW_027397080.1, forward strand.
ACATTCTGAGGAGGAAGGGGCTGTTGAGCAATTGAGGGTTCCAACCCTGACCCCCCACCTGCCACCGATGTCCCTCAGGGTGAGGCCTTCGACCTCGCTGAGCATCGGTTCTTCCTCCGTATTTGGGGGGTTCCAATCGCTCCCACGCAGGGCAGTGGTGAGGACCCAGGGCATGAGGCATGCGCAGTGCTTAGCTTGGAGCATGAGTTCACAGCTCCGCCCCTGCCCCACCAAGTGACCCTTAGGGCCTCGGTCTCCCCATCTGTCCCTCTACCCTGTGGCCCAGGGTTGCAGAGTGTGGGCTGAGAGTAAGGATGTGAATGAACTTGACCTCAGAAGTCCCCAGCAGGTGGAGGGCTGGGAAGAGCAAAAACTAGACACAGCCTTGGTGGGGGGCCCCCATCTTCCGTTCTCAGCTTGTTTGCGCCTGGGTCTGTGTCGTCCAGCAGGTGGCAGCCTCGGCCCACGCTCAGCCTGCCTTGCCCCGCAGCCAGGCTCTGGCTCCGCCTGAGCCTGTTCCCGTCCTCCAGGCCTGACCAGCGATTTGCCTCAGGGAGGCTGGGTGGGTGGGGGAGGGGGGTGCATCTGGGTGGAGTTTAGGATAAGGAGCAAGGGACACTCCCTGCACTCACGTTTCTCTAGCTTGGTCTCTCCCACCACTTACAGGGGCTGCACTCCTGACATCTTTGCAATGAAAAGGAGCTCCCCACTTTGGGGTCAGGCAGAGCTGGTTCAAATCTAGGTCCTGCCACTCTCTAGCAGTGTGACCATGGGTAGGGATCTCCTTTCTCTGAGCCTCAGTTAAGAGGGATTGCTGAGATTCAGTGCATCAGTGGCTATGAAATGTCCAGCACATCGTGGGTGCTCAAAGATGTTTCATTTCCTGGGCCACAGGAGCGTGTATTCTGGGCAGGGAGGCGGAGAGCCGGGGCAGAGCGGAGGCCTGAAGGAGGCAGAGGGGGCCAGAGGAGCCTAGCTTGGACCTGCGGCGGCAGCAGGCTCACCCTCTTCTTCCCGACCCCCAGAAGCTGTTGTTGGGGCAGCCCTGCCCCAGGAGAGGGTCTTGGCAGTCTGTCAGAGGCCTGGGGAGGGGGGAGGTATGGGTTTGTGAGGACTCCCAGGCTGCCTGTGTGTCAGTCAGTAGGTGGGAAAGACCATTCCTGTGGCTCGGAGAATGGCCCAGTGGGAATGCGAGCGTGTGTGAGGGTCAGCAGGTGCGAGAACTGGGGCATTTCTTTTTTTTTTTTTTTAAGATTTTATTTATTTATTTGAGAGAGAGAGAATGAGAGATAGAGAGCATGAGAGGGAAGAGGGTCAGAGGGAGAAGCAGACTCCCTACTGAGCAGGGAGCCCGATGTGGGACTCAATCCCAGGACTCCGGGATCATGACCTGAGCCGAAGGCAGTCGCTTAACCATCTGAGCCACCCAGGCACCCCAGAACCGGGGCATTTCTAAGGCACATGCGTGTTGGAGGGTGAGGAGGACGTGTGCACCTGCTCAGCAGGGGTGTGTCTGGGACACATGTCTTGAGGTTTTGTGTGTGTGTGTGTGTGTGTGTGTGTTTGTGTGTGTGTGTGTGTGTGTGTGCTTCTGACAGTTTAGGAGAGGCACTTGGGTATCTGAGACAGGGAACCCTGGGTATGACAGCACATCTACCCCAAGTATGTCTGCATGTTTGAAGGTGTAACGAGTGTGCATGTCCAGGGCTGTGCACGGGCATCTGAGGGAGTGGCTTGGGTGTGCGCTGAGGGAGGGGATCACTGTGCCGTGTTTCAGTGGGGAGTCGGCAGATCTCAGTCCGGGAATGTGGGTCCACGTGCATCTTGCGGGAGACGAGTGTGCATGTGTAGTGTGTGGGTGTGTGGTGTGTGTACAGGGCACAAATGGTTTCCTTTGGGAAAATGCACAGGGCATTAGACATCCTCAGGACTGAACTCCCGGGCTCCTTATTGTCTTCACATTCAAAGGACATGGTGGGGCTTCTTGCCTCTGAGCAGCTCTGGACAGGCTAAGTGGGACCTTGGGAATATTCACCATGAGCACTCCAGACCTTTTCAGTCCCAGCCCAGGAGGGGTGCCCAGCCCAGGAGGGAGGCAGCCTCAGTCTCCATGCCTGCTCAGGGGGAAGCCCAGGGCTGGACTCAGGAAACCTGGCTTTGGGGAGGACTGCTGGCTGCCCTTGGGCCAACTGCTCCCCGCCATCTCTGAGTCTTGCCCATGTTTTGCTGGTTCAGGGTTGAAAAGCAGGTGTCACTTGTCAGGCATGTGGCTATGGAGGCTGGCAAGGGTCACAGTTACACACACACAGGCTTGGTTACCAGTAAGATCCGGCTTCAAATCCCAACTCCTCTCCTTTATCACTGACCTTGGGCTTTATGTCCACCCCCACGCTCCAGCCTGTTTCATTATCTGGAAAGTAGGGTCGTGATACCCGCCTCACCCCTCAGCTGTACAGATTAAAAACATACAGTAATAGCTCAAACTTCCATAGCCCTTACTATGAATCAGGCACAGCTCTGCAGTTTTCACGTATTAAGTCATTCATCCTCCCAACAAGTCTTTGAAGGAAGTGCCATTGTTATTCCCGTTTTACAGATAAGGAAACTGAGTTCCCTGAAGTTATATCATACACACACGGTTGGCCAACTGGTAAGTGGTGACCCTAGGATTTGAACCCAGGCCGATGAGGCTCCCAGGACCTGCTAAATACATGTTGTAAAATACAAAATATGGGCCTGCCTTGTAAGCACTCAACGATTGTCATTCTCATGCTCCCTCCCAGCGTCCAGCGTAGCAACCGAACCTCAGACTCAGCACACATGGACTCAGGTGTTTATTCTAGAAAGAATTCTAAGAAATCCATCTTCTTACAGTGTGCAGTGGGCAGTAAGTTCTCGGGGCGCCGGGAGCCAGCCCTCTCCCTCAGACAGCTAAAGCAACAGCACCCCCATAGAGAGGAGACCATAGAAACCAGAGAGGTGGAGGGAGTGGGCCAGAGTCACACAGCAGGAAGCACATGCGGCCAGGGGCGGGAGGGTCCTTCCCGGTCTCAGATGGACGGGAAGATAAGGAAGCCACTGAAGACGCTATCTGCCTCAGAACCCTGGTAAATGCGGCCCTTGGCGGGGTCTTTTTCAATCCAGACCTGGTCCCCTCGCTGTAGCTGGAGAACCATACCCCCGGACACCACCTGGAAAATTCCCTTGCTGTTGGTGTCACAGAAGCCCAAGGAGCGCCGGAACTGGCCCCCCCCAGACGACACGATGGACAGGCAGATGTCCCACTTGGACACCACCTGGAAAGTGAAGTAATAGTAGCCGGGCACAGCGCAGAGGAACCGGCCCGTGTGGTTCTGGTACGGGCCTTCCTGGTTAGTGATGACCTTGTCGAAGATGACCACATTGCCACCCATTGGTGGGTTCCGCCTTATGGCTGAGAAGGCCGGCCGTGGCTGGTCCTTGATGTTTCCTGGGTTGCCCTTGATGCCTTTCGGTCCTGGGAAGCCAGGGAGCCCCAGGGGGCCACTGGGCCCAGGGAAACCCATTTTGCCAGGGCTTCCCGGGGGCCCAGGGTTCCCCTGGTCTCCTTTAAGGCCTTGGATGCCCGTCCGCATGCCAGGAGCCCCTGTGGGGAGAAAGGCCAGATCTGGAGGGGAAGTCCAGTGTCCACCAGTCCTCAGGGAGGTAGCTGGGACTCTTGACTGCTGTGGGATAGAGCATGGGGGAGTGCCTGGGCCTCCAGGACCTCAATTCTGGCTGGCTGTGTGACCTTGGGCAAGTGTTTCAACCTCTGAGCCTCAGCTTTCTTATCTCTAAAGTGGAGAAAAGTGGGAACAGGTACTTGGAAGCTGTCAGGTTCTGGCAAAAACAGGACATGGGCTCCTCCGCTGGGCCCTGCCCAGGGCTGTGTCCTCCACAGTCCACCAGGCCACTGCCCCTGACTTTTTCAGGTTCGGGACTACATTTAGGACGCGTGGATGCCAATTATTGCAAATGTCTATGCAGATCTTTCTGGTCTGCTATGGACTGGGGGGCTCAAGGGGACTGAGACTTTCCCTTTCCACTCGGAGCATGCCCTCCTCTCTTTTCCTTCACCCCCAGCCTTTTTTCTAGAATGTGAATTTCTGAAGCTGGAAGGGGCTGGGAATGGGGAAGCAGGGACAGAGTTGGGGGAGGCTGGAAGGAAGCAAAAAGATAGTTGCCATGAATTAATCCTCTCTGTGTGCCAGGTGGGTTTATTGTTTCGTTATGCAGACGAGGAAACGGAGGCTTAGAGAGGGTCAGTAACTTGCTCAAGGTCACACAGCAAGATGAGTCTCCTGAGTCTAAAGGCTGGTGCCTTATTCATTCTGGTAACTGAACAACAACCCAGGGCTGGGCACTGCTCCAAGACCTTTCACATTGGTTGCTTGTGGTGGTGCATGAGAAAGAGGACTCAGGCAGGAAGGGCAGCCTGGGGACATGCCGAGGGAGGAGGTCAGGTTCCCCTTGGCCCCTGGAACCAAGTGCAGAGTGTAGGGGCTTCACGTGGGGGCCCAGGTGGATTCCTGCTTCTTGGCGCCACCCCCCAGCCTCCCCCCGGAGGCCAGGCCCAGCCAAGGGATGAGGGGCTGGGGTCTAGAGGGATGGGCTTACCAGGCTCCCCTTGCTCCCCCTTGAGGCCTGGCCGTCCGTCTCGGCCGGGTGGTCCCGCAGCTCCATTCCTCCCATTCGGTGCTTGGCACACACTCTGGGTCACTGTAGAGGCCAGGGATGTGGCCAGCACACCGACCACCAGCCAGCCCCACGGGGCCTCCATGATGCCACTATGGAGACATGGGGCAGGGCTAGACCTCACACACTCACACACACCCATCTCGTACGTACACTTGAATCCCACACCTACAGGGATATCTACACACCCGCCCGCCACTGAGGCACATACACATCCTCAAAGGCCTTCGATGTCTGCCTTCCACCCAGCTCCAGTGACCCCACACATAAATGAAGAACCAGAAATTTGCACAGACACCCACACACAACTGAGCACACCCACAGAGTTACACACATAGATGCACGAACCTAGCCTCTGATCCCACACCTACAAACACAGTGAGCAAACTCAAAATCCACTACACACTCCTAGATGCACAAATTGACACCCAAATAGACTCCATCGCTCACTTGGCCAGACACCCACACTCATATACTCCTACAGATGATCAATTCCATTGAACAAATATCTATTGAGCGCCTACTCCTTATTTAATTCACACTCTCTCGCCCAGATGGCAGAGCTGTGCGTACACACGGGAATTCACAGCCCCCTGACCCAACACATGTGCTTACTCCCCTGCACACTTGGCCCCTTTCAGCACCCCCTGGACCCTCTACGGGACCCCTGTGCTGTGGTTCTAACGCTGCCAGCCTTTCTCCACCTTCTTGTGTTTTGGGGGGGTGGCAAACGCAGGAACTCTGGTTGGAGCGGATGGGTCTATGTCACCACCTCCCACTATCTCCAAAACCCAAGGAATGAAGAAGGCCTCCCCACTCACTTATTCTGGGTCCTGGATCAGGCCCCCCTGGCCCCCCCACACCCCGCCAACTCTGTCCTGGCCCAGAACCCCCAGGGCAGAGCTCGCCCTCCCCTGCCTTCGTAGTCTAGCCCCCTAGGCCAGCTCCCTGGGCTCCCTGAACTTCACAGCCCCCTCCCCCCTCCTCGGGCACTGGCCTCACCTGCCTCAGCTGGCGGACAGTTCAGCTGGATGCTCCAGTCCTCCACCCAGGGGCCCAGGGACCGCTGTGGGACACCCAGCAGGGGTGGTGCCTGCCTGGCTGTGGCCAAGTTTCACATCCTTTCCTACTTCCCCTTCTCCTTCCCTGAGCCTGCCCCCCCACCCCCGCCCCGCCCCACCATGCCCCCGGGGCCAGAGGCCTCCCGGAGACAGTTTGAGCAGACCTCAGCAAGACTGGGACACTGGACGCCCCCCCCCCGCCGCCCCCGACGCACGCACGCATGCAAGCTGGTGTGGGGGCAGGGACAGCAAGGTGGGAGTCTGCAAGGACGGAGGCCGAGGAGGGGGTCCCGGGTGGGATATGAGAACCAGGGAAGCACAGCACATCAGGGCAGATGGAATTTTTTTAAAAGTCAGTAACTTGTAAGACTTTTTCACGATTATGAAAGCAACATGTATTCACTGTCAAAAGCTTGGAAAATACAGAAAAACACAAAGGACAGTGCGGTAGTGATGAGAAGCTTAGTAATCAGCTTTCTAGACCTGCCACTTCCTAGCTGCCCTTGGGAAGTTACTTAACCTCCTGGAGCCTCGGTTTTCTTATACATAAATTGGGAACAACAGATTCTACCTCATTGGAGTATTATAAAGTTTCAATGACATAATATACATACAAAACACTTGGCATGTGAGGAACACTTCATAATTAGCTTTTATCAAATTTAAAAAACAGCAACAAAAGCCCATGAATGCTACCATCTAGAGAGTTACCCTTTGGCTGGATCATCTAGCCTTACTCACTCTTGCTGACAGGGTGCTCACTACCTGTCGGCCCACCTCACTTCACCAGCTTGGACCCTGAGCACACTTTAGATTTAGCTACTCTGTCTCCCCAGTCTGGAGACTGATATGTTCAGGCCCAGGCTGACCAGGACTTTCTGTTTCTTGCCATGACCATCCCCCCCCCCCCCCCCCGGCCCTGCTGCCTCCAAGGGAAGAGGAGGAGGGGAAAACTGAAGGCTATTGACATGGACAGATGAAGATGGTCTAGGGCCGGGGTTTTCAAGCTTCTGGGACTCCTTTTTCATTTGCAATCCTGTGTGGCACCCAATATGTATCTGTCAGATAAAAATGGGGGTTCCCTGGATAAGAGTGGGGGCCCAGAACAACTCCTGTCAGCCCCTCTCTTGCTCCCAGGGATTCAGGAGGTTAGGAGAGCTGGAATCTCACAGGCTGTGCGCACATGTAAATCACTGTGTAACCTCGGGCAAGCCACATCATTTCTCTGGACCTCAGTTTCTTTATCTGTAAAATGGGGATGATATAGCCTCCTCATTGGGCTACTGAGGGATTCTATGGTGAAGTTTATACTGTCAAACACCACATTAAAACAAGTCATCATTATGAATAATATCTGTGTGACCTTGGGCAAGTTACCTAACCAGTCCGAGCCTCACCCCCATCTCTCTCTCAAGGTGAGGGAGTGGTGGGAAGCAGTAAGTTTGTGCCCTGTAACACCCCTCCCAACACCCATCTTCTCTGACTGCAGCATGTCAGTCTTGCTTCCCTGCAAGAGGAGTTAGGAACATCACGTGTTGGAGCCAGAAAGGCCAGCCTGATGGCTCCCATTTCACAGCTGAGGAAACTAAAGACCAGAGACAGCAATACTTGCCCAAGGTCACAAAGAAAAGTGGGAGAGTCAGCATGAGGAAAAACCAAATACTATGAAAAGCTTCTCAAAGTATAGTTTTCAAAATTTTGAATACACCATTCTTACAGAAATATAGAGTAAGCACATGTGAATTTTTTGTGTGTAGCTTATTAATGAAGGAACCAGCAGGATGACAAAGTTAGTTCAATGAAGGATATGAGAAGAAACATTTATATTTATATGTACCTATATAGAGAGAGAGGAGAGAGATTTAGTAAAGACAAAAACAACAATAACCCCAAAACTAGAATTCTGGAATATTCATAAGACTGCTAAGTTAGATGCAAAACTGGTGAATGTTTATAGGGCAATAAAATCACAATGTTGGGGGTTATCTTCTTTATTATCATTTGCATGATTTCTCTACCAGACAAAAATAATTTGTAACTTATCAGTTTTCTACCAGCTAACAGCGATCTTTACAGAGCCTGGGCCCTGGTCAATAGCAAATAATAAGTCAAGCAAAGTGACATTCCCCTAGAGTGTCAGATGACCCTTAGAAGGGCTTGTTAGACAATGTTTTAATTTGACTTTGAAAGGACACCGGTTATCTATTTGCCTTATTTCCAAGTATTGGATGATTTTACTTATCAGGCTGTTGCAAGAGTATAAACATTTCCAAAAAAATAAAAGCCATCGATAGTAATGAACGTATCAGTGTGAAAGTAAATGGGTCAGCGATAGCCCTGTGAATGTCACATCAGAGACACCTTCAATCAGAAGGGATGGATGGTGTTCTTCCTTTTCCTCCAGAGCTTGGACTCCTGGAGGGGAGAAGTGGGGTTGGGGGAAGTGGGGGAGGTGGTGGGGGGATGAGAGGCCCTGTAATACCTGTAGGGTCATGATCCATGAGGCCCAGGTGTGGTTAGGAGTCTAAGCAAAGACCAAAAAACAATTTTTAAATCACTCAGATTCTTTATGGTGGAGTCACATGTCACCCAAGGGTTGGGTTCCAAAAATCAGCATATTAGGCAAAAATTGTAAATGGCCAGTATTACCACTGGGAAAAAAAGAATCTTAGGAAAGTGCCATGTTGGAGGCCATATTATCACTTCGCTATAGTCCTGCACTATCAGTTTTGGCTTTGACGTTCGAACAGAGTTCTCTTTCTTCAGTAAGGTAGCAATTGGCAATGGATATCCCCCTCAGCCCCCAAAACAGGAACGGAATCTTGAAAGACTGGGATCATGCACTGCTGAGATGTTTAGACCATGAGAGCCTCATGGGATGAGAGGCAGACTTGGGGAAGACAGGTCCATTCAGCGCTCCCTGTCCATGCTCACTCCAGAAATAGGCTTCTTGAGGGTCTAGAGTGATGGCAGCATCCCCTACCTTCTTGAAATTGGTATTTGTAACTCTTTGTCTCTCTGAGTCTTATTAGGCAAAATGCAGATTGTCAACTGTTACAGAACATGGCTCTGAAGTTCTTGTATTTCTTTTTTTTTAATCAAAAAAAATTGAAGGATAATTTACATACAGTAAAATGCAGGAATCTTTTTATTAGAGAGAAAGAGAGGCAGAGAGAATCTTAAGCAGCCTCCAGGCCCAGCGGGGCTCGATCTCCGCCCCCTCCATGTGTGTGTCTGTCCATTTCTTATAGCTGAGTAGTGTAAGTGTATATATCACACCTCATCGAGCCCTTGCCCACTGGTGGGTATTTTTGGTCATGATGAGTTGAGCTGCTAAGAACGTTTTCCTACAAGCCCCTCTGCCTATGCAGCCCTCATGCACTCAGTTCTCTGCTGTGCTGTTTGCACACCATGAAGGAGACACAGAGTTTACACCCATACCCCACCCTCCCCATCCACTGCCACGCATCTCTCTCTTCAACACCCCTTCCCTCAAAAAAACCCACAAACCTCCTGGACCCTCCGCCTGAACCTCTTTTTCTCCTTCTCACTCCTTCCCATTCCACTCCCCCTTGCTCTTTATTATGGAGATTGTCTTAATCACGGGTCTTTCTTCTTTTGGGCTAAATCCTTCCCCGCCTCTTGGGCCTTCTTCACCACCCAATAAGATCAGGGTTCTTGTTGGCAAGGTTGGCGGGGTGGGTTGGGAATTGGGGAGGGAGCTGTCAGAGCCTGCCACGCGTCTTCAGCTCACATTCTTTATTCTTTGCCTCTCTAGGCAGATAAAAGCGCTTTAGGGGATTGTTTTATGAAAAATGGAGGGGATTGTAAACAACAAATAATTTGTTGGGGAGATGAGAGGCAACATGGGTTCAAATTCAGCATCCGCCTTCCGTTTGCTGTGTGCTCTTGCATGAGAGAACTTCTGTGCTTGGGGGTGACCATTGACCCCTCCAGCTGTGACAAGGCTTCAGATCTGTGTGACTTGTCCCTGGTGCCGGGTAAGCACTTAGCAAATGTCCTGTCTTCTCCTCTTTCCCCTACCTGCCAGTCAGGGCACCTGGGCACAGTTCTAGTTGAGAAGTTTGGGAAAGAAAATGTAAAAGGAAAACGAAAGAAGGCAAAAGCAAAAGCAAAACAGGGAGAAAACAAGCCCCCTGTAGCTGCTGGAGCCCAGCATCCCAGACACCCAGAGGGAAGCAGCCACACCTTCTTTCCTTCCTTCCAGGGGCCAGGTGGAGCCCCAGGAGAAGTTCCCAACAGGCAGATGTAGCGGGAAAGGCGCTACTGGAAGCTGCCAAGCATGCAGGTGAGTGAGATATAAAAAGATTAAAAGTATTAACAGAGTTAGGGACACAAACTGAACAGGCGGTGGGAGGGTGCAAGGACAGATTGCCTCTGATTTGGGGCAGCCCCGCCCTGGGTTCTGAGGGCTATCGGGACACCACAGCAGGGAAACGTGACACCTTGAAGGTCAGAATGATGCCCACTTCCAAGGAGCTCACACGGATGCAAGGGAACCCCCCCGCCCCCGCCACCAAGCAGAAATGACCTCCCTGATCTGCCCCTCACTTGGCCTGAAATTCCAGTTACCCATTCTTTCCATGGAGTAAGCACTGCTGTCTTGGGGTGTTTTAAAATTGGAGCTGTGTCTTGGTGCATTTGCAAGATGTTAACCATCACTGCTACCAGTGCTTAATACAAGGCAACCAAGGCTCAGAGAGGGTGATTCTCATAAGGTCACACAGCCAGTCGGTGGTAGAGGTATTTCTATCATATCGAAAACCTTTCCGAAGATGGCGGTGTGGGGGTGGGGGGGGTCTAAAACAGGGACTCTGAAAGGGAGAGGAGCATGAAAGGGCTATGGGCCCTCTGAAGGCGATCTCCCTTGGGTTGGGCATTTTACATATATCATCCCATTTAATTTACACGGTATCCTCATAGGGTAGAATTTTGATTCATTTTTAAAGGTAAAGAAATTGGGGTTCAGAGAGGTGAAGTGACTTGCTCATGGGTCTAGGGTTGCCAGATTTAACAAATAAAAATATAGGATGTCCAGTTAAATTTGAATTCAGATAAACATCAGTATGCATGGGATATACTTGATATTAAAAAAATTATTTGTCCTCTATTTTCTCCGGCAACCTACAGAAGTCACACAGCCCGATAGCGGTTGTCCCACGCGTCCCTGAGTCGCTAGGAAGCCTAACTTGGGAGGGAAGGGTGGACTGAAGGGATGGCTCCTCTCTGCCTCCCGGGTGAATATGGGTCTTTGTCCCCACCTAGGGTCCCAGTTACTGCTCTTGTGGGTGAGCCAAGGACCCCAGCCAGGTTTCCCCACCATGACCCCTACATCATTGCCATCACAGGCTATCCTCTGGGGGAATCTCTCCCTGCACCAGACTTTCATCAGAAGAGTCCCCAGTGGGCTGGAAGCAGGGAACTTGCGTTCTATTTCCAGCTCTGCTGGGTGTGGTCAGACAAATCACCTTTCTGGGCCTCAGTCTCTCCGTCTGTGAAAAAGAGGGAGGAGTTGAACCAAAGCAGTGGTTCCCTTGGGTCAGAGTCACTGGGACACCACTGCCCCAGCTGCTCCCCTCCCTACTGCTTTAGAACCCTTGCTTTCTGGGTTTATCATAGGTGCTCTGGGGGAATCTCACGCAGGAGGCAGCTCAGCACCTTTCTGGAGCTCTGACAGCAACTGAGGATCTTTCCAACCTTGACACATTGGTTGGGCCACCCTGGCCCTTTGGACATGACCATTCTGCATCTTACAAGTAGAGACCAGGGGCAGAAGGGTCTAGAAACGCCTCAGTGGAGTAGGAGAGGGGGGCAAGTCCTGATATACTGGGTGGGAGGAGGAGGGAGGGAAGGTCACTAATCTCCCCTGGGGCTGAGACCATTTCCAACCTGGGAATCGAGAAATATGTCTTACCTTTGAGTAGAGATTTATGTTTTTCACAGCCCTGTGTGGCTCACATGATTCCTGGCCAGGCTGTTAGCCCCCCTAATGGGAAGACCAAGGCTCAGTGAGGGCAGTGTGTTCCTGGTGTCACACAGCAGAGCCGGTCCACTCTCCAGTCTCTGGGGCCAGGATTCCACCCAGCAGCCCCACCCTCGGGTGGTCCTGGAAGGTCCTGTCCCAGTCCCTTCCCTGCCCAGGCTCCTGGGTTCTGGGCATTTCTTCACTGTGATGTTCTGAGCCCGGTCTCTGTCCCGCCAGCCGCTCACTGGGGGCAATTGTCCCACACCCCCCTGAGCTCAGGTCCAATCATCAATCAACCCTCCTCCTTTCCTTGAGCCAGGACACACCCAGGGTCACAATGGCAAGCCCTGACACAGAGCCGGGACCGGGTGCGGGTCTGGGGTGCTCCAGCTCACACTCATCTTTCCACCTGCAGAGCTGCTCCAGAATCCAGGCTAACGACAGGTGCTTCTGCCCTGTTTCCTCCCCTCTTCCAGCCCTCTGCTGATTACAAATAAACACCCGGTCTACACGGGAGAGTAATTAACTCTCCAGTGTGGGGTGAACTAATCAGCCTGGAGTTTGCTGCAGGTGGGAAAAGCGAAGACTTTTCCTAAGTAGTATGCAAATGACACCCGTAGTATGCACACCAATCTCTCTGGGCTGCTGGGAAAGGCCGCCAGAGCCTCAAGCGCTGGCTGCCGAGGAGGGACAGGCTCTGGGAACAGTGGTCCCTGCTGCCGGGGACCCCCTCCCTCAGGTTGAGGGGGGCTGGAGGGGTCAGAATAGGAGTGGGGGTGCACCTTCTGGGTTCCACAGTGCACCTGCAGTCCCTGTGTCTGGAGCATTGTGGGGAGACTGCAGGGGGTGGGGTTGGGGAATAGGCTCGGAGCTCAGAGAGGACTAGCTTTGAGTCTGAGCCCCACTGGTCCTCGCCTATGTGACTTGGGCAAGTCACTTGCACACTTCTGAGCCTCAGTTTCCTCGCTGAAAGACGGGGATAAAAATACATACAATTTAGACTTGTACTGAGAGCTGGACAGTACATAAAGTGCCTAACATGGTCTGGTGCTTAGTAGGTGTTCCATAAATAGGAGAAATAGGAGTTATCAAGATTGGCCCATAACACCCCTGTGGCCATGTACTACCTGGTCAAGGCCCCGTGCCCTTGGGGGCTCATCACCACCTGGTCTGCCTTTCAGGGGTACAGTCAGCCTTGTGATATAAGATTTGAAAGGCTTCAGGAATGATCCTCCTGCTCCCAGGCACGTATGTCTCCTGTCTTGCCTGAAATTCTGCACTGGGGCCACAGAAAGAGAGTGAAGCTCCCTGTGAGCAAAATTTCCAGAGGCATTCACTCTCAGGTTGTGCATGTGCAGAACTGACCCCGGGAGTGAGCACCTGCTTACACTGCTCTGCCCCAGGCAGGCATCTCGGTCCCCTCCCCTTGTCCAGGTCCTGCTGGCTCTCTACTTCTGTTGAGTCAACTTCCCTCAGCGTTCAGCATTGCACTCTTACGCTGCAGGGGCGGGCATGAGCACATGTTCTGGGTCATAGAAATATTTTATATCCTAACTGAAGGGTCAGTTACACAGATGTATCCCTTTGTCAAAATTCATCAAATGGTACATTTAAGTTATATGCATTTCACTGTATATACAATTGACCTCAATAAAACATAATTTACAAGTAAATCAAGTGTAGGTATCTTCTGGGAGATATCACACATTAATGTACAATGATGATGATGATGATGATGACGACCAGAGTGGTCATCCAGCTTCTACTCGTATACGTCCTGTGATGGGGAGCTCACCACCTGTGGAGCCAGGATATCACTTGTTTGGCGGTGGGACTGGGGTTTGAACCCAGATCTGACTCCAGGGTCCAAAGCCTTGGTTTCTTCTCTACTGACTCTCCCAGGACTCTGTGTGCTCAGGAATCGTCCTGGGTGTGATGCGTGAAATGTTTGTCACTTGTGGAGAGAGAGCAAGAGCTCCTGCACATCTGGGACACGGGTGAGCTGCACTTCCCCTGCCCATCCTTGCAGCTAGGTGGGGTCTGGGCTAGTTCATGCAATGACGCTGAGCAGAGTGACGCCGGTGAAACGGATCTGCCAACACGCTCTTGCCCTGCTGCTGTTGTAGAGACCTCCTGTTGTGATGGCGGAGCCCCAGGCTCCAAGTGGCCGGGCTTGCTGAGTGCCTTCATGGAGGACAACTGTCCCAGAGGGTCACCTGGGTCACAGCAGGCTTTGCAGGAGGGATGAGTAAATCCTGGTGTTGTTAAGCCACTGAGGTGTGGGCTGTCGCTACAGCATAACTTACTTATCCTGACCGATGGGTCTGACACCGATATGATTGCCAACCTCATAGTCTTAGTCACCGCCCTCCTCTCCATTTCCAGGGCTGTCATTGTCATGACAACGCCCTCACAGGATGCTTCAGGCGGCTCATCTCTCCTGAGCTGTCCAGGGTCCTGTCCTCGGCCTGAGCCTCCACCACTGCGCAGGCTTCCATCAGTTCTGTGCCATCCAGGCTGAGCACCTGGGATTCTACAATGAAAAATGCCCGGACCCACCTTTGGAGAGCTTACGTTCTGTTGGGGGAGGCAGAGGCAAATAACTCCCAAAGTGAGCAGCTCATGGGGTGCCAGAGATACCCAGAAACCAGAGGTGGGAGCTCCCAATAGGTAAGACAAGAGTCACCCCAGGGCAGGAGTCTTGGGGGACTTCTTGGAGGAGGAGGAAGGGTTGGAGGAAGGAGGCAGCAGCAGTGACTCCCTCCCAGGTATTTATAGGCTCTCCTCATGACTCAGGTCTGAGTCCAGCTTCTTCCACTTTCCGCTGAATAATGCCAGGCAGGCATTTTCCCTCCTAAAGGCTTGGTTTTCTCATCTGTAAAAATGGGGACAATAAAAGTCCATCTTCATAGGGTTGTCATGAGACTCGAACAAGTTAAGACACGTAGAGTGCTTTACTCAGTGCCTGGCTCTAGCAATTGCTCAATAAACAGCTGTTATTACAATCCCATTTGGCCTTTGCAACAACCCTGCAAGAGAATTGGAATAACTAGAATTATCTCTGCTTTACAGATGAGATAAAGGAGGCTCAGAGAGGGCCAGTGACTTGCTTAAAGCACACAGCTAGAAGTGCCTGAGCGTGCAACGTATGCTGGGCGTGCCTTTAACCAGAGCCTTTCTGGGGTTAGGATTTATATCCTCAGACCTGGAGCCTCACTACTCCCTCTGGCTTGAACGCCTCTCCCACTCTTTCGATGCCTGACCTTTGAGATCCCACTGTTTCCTTATTGTGGCAAAATATACAGAAAAAAATGTTTACCACTTAAATCATTTTTAAGGGTACAGTGTAGTCGCATTAGTTACAGTCGCTGTGTTGTGTGATCATCACTACCGTCCGTTTCCAGAATGGTTACCATCCTCCCACACGGAAACTCTGTCCTCATTAAACACTAAGTCCATCTTTCCCCTCCCCCAGCCCCTGGCAACCACTAGTCCACCTTCTGTCTCTCTGAATCTGATGACTCTGGGGACCTCGGGTACGTGGAATCATACACCATTTGTCCTTTTTTGTCTGGCTTATTTCACTTAGCGTGAAGCCCTCGCGTTTCCTCCATGTTGTAGCAGGTGTCAGAATTTTCTTCCTTCTTAAAGGTGAATAATATTCCTTTGTGTGTATATTTCACACTTTATTTATCTGTTCATTCATTTTTGGAGATTTGAGTTGCCTGCACCTTTGGGCTATTGAGTGCTGCTGCCACAAAAGTGGGTGTAGCAGTATCCGCTAGGGTCTCTTCTCGCATGAGACCCCGCTGCTACCACCACCTCAGGGGCCACTCGGAGGGCTTTGCCAGGATCCAGAGTTCCCAGCGATCCAGGAGCCAGACCCCCACCCAGCCTACAGCACGCTGGCCGTTTTGCTGTCCTGTCAGCTCCACGCCCTTGCTGTCAGTCAGTTCCTCTCCTCTTGGCCTGCCTTCTACACTACCTGCATGGTCCAAATCCACCCATTCCTCAAGGCTCATCTCGAATTAACCAGCCCTCCAGGAAGCACTCTCTACCCTCCGTGGCCTTCTCCTACCCATATGGCACCCAACCCCCCATCTGTCCCGTGCTCGAGTCTCTGATTACTGCTATCAGTGCCACCTATACCCTCTCTTCCAGAATCGGGAATTTCCTTTAAATATTGTGGAGATAATGTCCCCTTGAAGAAAAGCAAAAATGAGAATCCCCTTCCAAAATGTGTCCAGCTTAAGTGACCAGTGAATCTTAGGGTTTTAATGTACCCGTGTGACACATGAGAAGCAATGTGGCTTGCTGGGTCTTGCCACACTCTGTCTTTTCAAGCTAGAAAAAGCAGCAGCGCCATCAGTCCAGGACTTCTCTTCTGAGTGGGACTTAGAACTGAGCAAGCCCTGAGGAGGGACAGGTGGGAGGGGCCCCGGCAGCCGGCCACCCCCAGAGCGAAGGAAGGAAATTGTGGGTAAGAGCACTGGTGGCCTCATCTTGCTTTATTGATGGGGATCTGAGGTCTGCACCCCCAGGAGCTTGCGCATGAGAACACCTGATTGGAAAGGGGGCCCAGGCATAAGCAAGTTCCCATTAGCCTTGTCCTCCCCAGAGGAAATGGGGCAGGGCAGAGGCAGGGGGACAGGGGACACAGACACCCCTTTCTGTCCGGCATAGCCCCTGATCCCCAGGTAAGAGACCTCTTTTGGGGCGGGGATGCCTCAATTGGAGGGTCCTTGTGACTGGGCCCCATGACGGGTCAGGAAGGATCATAACAGACACTGAATTCCTTGAGCTGCATAGAAACCCTAGCAGACTGTGAATCCTGGAAGGCAGGGCAGGCCGGAGTCACCTTCTCCTGGCTTGATGAGCGCTGAGTGCGTGGCATGTATGTGGCGCCCCCCTCACCCTTTCCTCCCGCTTGCTTCCCTCACCCCCACTCACTTGCCAGAGAAGCAGCCTAGCCGCCTGGGTTCACATCCTGCCCCTGCCCCTGCCTAGCTGTATGATACCGGGCAAGTTACTTTATTCCCCACTCCTCCACCCCTCAGTGACTCCATCTGTAACCTGGGGGTAGTAAGAGAAGCCCCCTCACATGACTGTGCTGAGGAGGAATGAAGTCAACATGGTAATGTCTTTAGAACAGTGCCAAGCAACTAGCAAGTGCTTAAGAAACACCAGATATTTTTTATTCAAGAAATATATAGTGCTTGCTCAGGGAACTGTGGCCGGATTAATGGGAGGGCTGAGCCTGCAGAAGGAGCTCGTGTTCAAGGTCAGCAGGTGCCCGGGTTGCCTTGAGAGACCTGCTTTGCCCCTGGGAGTCTCCCTGTCTCCTCTGCAACACGAAGAACACGTTTCCCATTGCCCTCACTGCAAGGCTGTCATGGCATTACTGGGGAGCTTGGGGTGCAGGCACGGGGGAAGCAGGGCAAGCGACCCCTGGCTCAGCCATGGCCTCCCCTGTGACAGGGGCATCTGAGCAGCCCTCTCTGGGGATCCCCCGCTCGACATCTGCAGCCCCATGGCTCCAGGCAGTTGCTGGGACACGCTGGTGGGGTTGGCACCCATTGGGGAAGGGGCTGGTGGGATAAGCACCTCAGCTTCGTTCCCACCAGCTCCCACAGGAACCAGGGCTGCAGGGGGGCTTTCCCCGAGGCTGGCCTGACCCAGTGGGGCGGAGAGGAAGCAGAGCTTGTGTGTTGGCCTCTGGGGCCAGCCTGGGCCGTGGAGTCTGCTGTTCCCGAGAGCCAGGCCGGGGCACCAGCTAAGCCGAGAGAGGGCCCCGGCTTGAGAGTCTAGAGGCCGGGTGCTCCCCCTCGGCTCGTTCATGCTGCCTTGGCCTCCTCCCTGCCTCCCCGGGGTGTTGGCATCTTCGTCTCTAGCAGGCACTATCCCGCCTGCCTCATGAGGCTGTGGGCTGGCTCCGTGGGAGGATGCTCATCAGCAGCGTCCCAAAGCTGGGCACATCTAAGGGCATCAGGGTCCTGCCAGTGGGTAACTCGCTCAGGGTCTCCCACAGACATCAGCAAGAGGCAGAGCCAGGTCTGAATTTAGAGACATCTCTGGAGCAGAAAGCATGCTGGCTGGCAGTCCCCCGCCCCCTGTGCAGCCTGCGGGGGAGCCTAGAGCCAGTGATGCCGTCTCAGGCTCAGTTTCCCTGTCGCGGAGGGCAGCTGCAGTTAGCCCTGCGGCAGGACAGGCAAGGGTTTTGTTTGCTTCGTTTTCTAATATCTAACTGTCACAACTTCTCTGCATAATCCTTCCCAGTCTACAGATGAGGAAGCAGGGGCTCTGGGAGACGGAGTCCCTTGCCCCAGAAATCCCGCTGAAAGACTAGGAGAGCGGAGCCCCCCCCCCCCCCGGGGCTTTAGCACAGGCTGCTGTATGGCCTGGAGCGAGCACTTTGCCTCTGAGCTTCGGTTTCTACATCTGTAAAATGGGAGTGGCAGTCTGTCCGGGGCGGACACTGAATAGTGGTAGGTGGCAAAAATCCTAGGAGGGCTGGCTGAGGTTTGAACCGGGGGCTGCAGGACCCCTTGGCCCTACTTGCACACCGGGCCACCTCTGGCGCCTGACAGGGGGGCCGGGTGGGCGCCGGGAGCCTTTGCAGCTTGACTTGGACATTCCCAGGCCTTATCTAAGCCTCCGGATTCCTTGAAGGCCTCTGCCTGATTTCATCGGGCCTGCTGCCTAATTTTGCTCCGAACACAGGCTGCAGCCCCTGGGGCTGGTTTCAGTGATGTGGTGGCCCCCCTCTCCCGGCTGTTTCCCAGAGCTCCCGTGTGTGCAGGGTCTTCTGCCGCAAGGAGGCTCTTCGGACCTCCTAACACTTGCAACATCTGGGAAAGGCTAACTGGGGGTGCCCCTCCAAGGCACCCCCCTTTGCTTCTCAGCGGGAGGGGGCGGCTCAGTTATTTTTGTGATAAAAGTTTAATAAATTGGAAGGCACGGTTTTCATTCTGTGGGTAATTAGCTGCTGCCACTGTGCTCCCTCCTAATTGTCTCTCTCACTCCAGACCGGCGGAGATCAATAGGAAGCGGCCCCTGCACGGTGAAAGTCACAATTAATTAATTGTCGGGTGTGTGTGTGTCTCCATCTCTGTCACATCAAAGGCCCAGGGGCAGCAGCTGCCCACGTTTCTGGCTCTGCTGGGCCAGCCCAGGCCAGAGTTCCCAGATGCACGTGACCGCAAGCCACCGTGCACGCTTCCTGTCTCTCCCTCGGGCAGCAGGAGGCTCCTGGAGAAGGGGTCCCCTGAGACACCAGGCTCAGGAGCCTTCTCTGACAGCCAGCATTTTCCTACCACCCCAGCTCGAATGCAATCTCTGCTCTATCCCTGCGTGGGTACCTGTGCCCTGGTACACCCCCAACCCCTCACCCCACTTAACCTTTGCCTGTCCCATCCAGTCTCTTGTGTGCAGTCTAACCCAGTAGATTTTCTAGACTAAAACTTGGGCTGTATCCAGAAGAGTGGTTAGCTCTGGTGATAGGGGGAGGTATGGGCTGGGAGACAATATTTTGGGATTCTTGGGATGCTCTACATTTTTGAGTGGTGGTTTCATGGATGTATACCTATGTAATAAGCCGTTTGCATGTGCACACAGACACACACACACACACACACACACACACACACACACAGGCACACAAATGCCCCCTCCCGTTCGGTAACAACAACTCACTTTTATGTGCCAATGTTAAGACATGAGGATGACGAGGAAGGCAGCCAGCACGTGATGGAACCACAGGCTCTGCCGCCATGTATCTTTCCTGCTCTTTCCCACGAGGCTTGGCGATAGGTAGTGTCATCCCCGTTTTACAGATGGGGAAACAGAGGCACAGAGAGGGCCTGGAAGGAGGACAGAAGACGTTGGCGGTCGGAAGGTTGAGAGGAAGGGCCTGAGGATTCCAGGGGCTTGTGGGGGCCACCTCGAGCTTTACTTACCTCCACCGCTCTGTGAAGGCACAGCCGTGTGTCCCATTTCACAGGCGGGAAGCTGAGGCTTTGAGAAGTGGCGTCCTTTGTCCGAGGTCACAGGGCCTGGGAGTGATGAGCTGGGTCTGGAACCTGGGTTGTTTCTGAGGAGGGGGAGGGAGGAGAGAGGGAAGTGAGGGTGAGAGGGGTCCTGAGGTGGGGTGAGCAATTGGGGAATACTAGCAAGGTGTGATATGAAAGACATGGCGCTAAAGACCTGTGTGTGGGAGCGTGCATGCACACGCACAAGCGCGCGCACACGCGCACATACATGCATGCACATGCATGCCCCCGTGCACGCACCTGTGCACACGCCCCATCCTTTCTAGCGGGGCTTCCAGCCGTCTGTCTGGTGCCAGTGAGTCCAGCTTCCCCTCATCCGCAAAGTGAGAGAGGAACCGCGGGGCCTCAAGGTTTGCTGTGGCGGGCTCGCGGCCTGGCAGACACAGTGGGGGGCTTGATGAGTGGGCCGGGTCTCTCATGCTCCTCCATCTCAGCCAGGCAGGGCCGTGCTGGGCTCCCAGGCACCCACCCTCTGCCCAACACCCGCAGCTCTGCAGGTGAAGCTTGGCTCTGGGAGGGGTCAGGTCCCCTTGTCCCAGACCCTGGGCCTGTGCTCTGGTCTCCTGCCCCACCCCACACCCAGGCGGGCCCATCCACCCCCTGGAACTCAGGGGTTGACAAATATTTTAAGAGCTTCCTCGCTCGTGGGGAAAGGTGGTGCCTGTCCTTCTGTTGGCTGTTTCTCATTGCCTCCCCTTCATGGCTGGTCGTCAGGGGAGGCCACCTCCATGCTCCTACCTCCGATGCCGCCTGTCATTGAGCCTTTGAAGTGGCGCCTGATTTTCCAGTCTGTCTGAAGTTGCTAGCTGCTTATGCAGCAGCTGGTCCAGAAGGTACCCCCGCCGGGCCTTTCCGCGATGGTGCCAGCCGCCAGAGACTCCGGGAGACAGCCGCCGGGTCTCGGGGGGTGGGGCGGGGCAGGCAGAGGAAGCCCACATGCCATCTCTGTCTCAGGGTCTTCTAGACTGGGTTTGCTTATTTTTTGTTTAAAAGGATGGGGGGGAAAAGAGTTTTCAAGAACCCCAATGTTTTATTCTCTTCAAAGAAAAAGGAATAAAGATTTTTAAAAAGAAAAAAACTAAGGGCCAAAGGTAAAGCTTTTAAATTTCTTTGAACATTTTTACTGCCATGGCAGCCGCATGGGGGAAGGTGCCGGCCTGAGAATCCTTTCCTGGTCGCTGATGTGCTGTGTGACCTTGGGCAAGTCACTTCTCTCTGGTCGTCGGATCCCTAATGAGGGTTTGACTGGTTCTGGCCCACTCCACATTTGGGACCTTCTCACAGACTGTGCTGTTTGTTTTCCCTGAGACTCATTGCCACAGGCCCCCTCCTCCTTCTCCATATGAAAGTCTTCCTGAGCCCAGGAAACCAGAGAGGCAGGTGGAGAGGCCTCTAGGGATCCTGTGAGCAGGATGACCCCTCAGATGTGGGTGCACAAATCTCCATTTTGAGGATGTCACAGCTGCAGATCAGAGGGGTTAAGTGGCTTGCCCAAGGTCACACAGCGGGGGAGTCCATGGTAGAAGCGGGATTGAATCTGTGTCTTTTAACTCCCCGGCCTCATTAAGCTGCCAGAGGAGGGTTCCTGAAACCAGGCGCCAAGTTTATGTGGCTTACATTTTTCAACTGAGGCTCTTGAGAGTGGAATTTAAGGGCGAGAGCTTGGGGTCAAACAGAACTTGGTCTTGGATCGGCTGCTCTGTTTGTGTGACCTTAGGCGATCGATTTCACATCTCTGAGTCTCAGTTTCCCTAACTGTAAAATGGGGCTGTTCCTTAGGCCTCCTTGATGTGTAGCTGTGAGGGCAAAGGAGAGGATGCACGTGAAGTGCTCAGTGCGGGGCCTGGAACGCATGAACCCTAAGTGCCGACAGCTACTCGGGCGAGCCTTTAGCGTGGGGCTGGAGCTTTATCTGCTTTCTTCGTCAAGCACTTGGAGAAAGAGGGCACGCTGGGCCAGCCTCTGGGGCCTGGCTGTCATGCCTGCCTTTCACGCCACACCCCCTCCCACCAGAGCCCCTTCCGGGGAGACACAGGCAGCCCGTGGCAGGCTGTGTAGGAAATGTCAGCCTCGTCTCATGGAGAGGCCTCTGCTGGCACTGATGAGACCCCTGGCAGACGGAGTGGGCAAGGAGCGGCCCAGGGCCTATCCTCGCTCCCCCTGGGCCTGGACTTTCTTGGTCTCCCTGTCACGGCTGTAGCTCCAGCCCCAGGAGGGCACCCCAAATGTTGCCTGGGGCTGGGGAAGCCGTTGTTCCAGGGGCCAGGCTTAACTGGAGCTGGTAGGTGGGCAGCTGGGTGGGCTTAGCTTCGAGCCAGGGGTGCAGAGGGCAGGTGGACAGTGGGTATGGGCGCAGGGTTCAGATAACAGAATGAACTGGGTTGGAATCCTGATCCTGACTCTACCACCCCTAGCTGTGCGACCTGGGGCAAGCCAAGTCACCTCTGTCAACTCAGGTTCTTTGGCTGAAAATGAGGGCAGGATTAAGGCGGTCTCCACAGGACTGTTGGAAGACTGGAGAACCGCCAGCCTCTGACACCTACAGTAGGAACATCATGAGTGGGAGGTGCTAGGGAGGTTGTTATGCTCTGCTCTCAGGGGTGGGCATGGGGCTCTTCATTCACACATTATTCAATGAGGCTTTATTGCAAATTCTGTCATTGGCCTGCCCAGTCCCAGGCACCAGCAAGACATCAGTGAACACAGAAAAGATCCCTGCCCTCAGGGAGTTGACATTCTAGTGGGAGAGGGTGCAGGAGATCAGAGGCCCAGAGAGGACAAGGGATGGGGCTGGGGAGCAGCAGGAAGCAGAGGAAAGAACACAGAAGCCTGTGTTCAAATTCTCACTCAGCCACTAACTTGCTGTGTGACTTCAGAAGAAGCACTTGCCCTCTCTGAGCTTTAGTTTCCACACTTGCAAAATGAGATCAATCACCCAGCCTTGCATCACCAAGAGATAAGTCTCCATCAAGAAGTCTTGGGAGGGCACTAGGGAGACCAGTTTCCTCTCTCTGTGCAGCTTCTCCACCCTGAAAATCAGGGCTGGGCAACTATCAGATGTCCCCTGCGACTCTTCTACTCAGCCTGGATGCTCCAGCCCAGGAAACCCCGAAGCCATGAACCTGGAAGCAGATGTTCCACTTTCTCAAGTCTGGCCCTAGGGTGGGACAGGAGCTCCGCACATCTCCTCCAGCCCTAGACCCTCCATGCTGGGACCCCTCCTTGAAATCTTGTTTCTTCTAGTCACCTTCAGGGTGGGATTCTGGGGATCCAGAAGGCCATGCTGCTGGAAAAGACCAGTAACATTCATTCATTCATTCATTCATTCAATCGTTATCAATCAGTTGGTCAGTCAACATTTACCATGTGGCAACCCCATGTTAGGCATGGAAGATCAGGAATGTATCAATTCTTCAACAAATATCAAGCACCTCCTTTGTTTCAAGCTCTGTGCCTGGCACTGAGGACAAAGTGATTAATTGATTTAACATTTAGAGATGACTGCCATGTGCTCGAGGCTGAGTGCCAAACAAATACTGAGGTCCTACTCTGTGCCAAGGACTCTGATGGGTACAGGGAACAAAGAGACACTTGCTCCCTGAACACCAGCTCTGAACAAGGCACCACACACCTGGGAGAACAGTGGCTGATGTTTTGTGGGTGGACATGAAACCCAGCATCTCTCTGTGGCTAATCATCGGGCTCACAAGCACAAACAGACCCCCTTGTCCATGAATTTGCTAATTGAGCTCCTCGAACTCAGACATTAACCTGCATTACCATAAATACTGTGGAGAACAGCCATTCGCAATTGATGCTCAGTGGTAATGGAGAAAATCAGTAGAGGAATAAAGCTGAAATGGAATCATAAAACCTTATTTTCACCATTAATTTGAACCTAGTCTTCCCCAAATACCTTTTGATAAATCTTTCTGTAAGACTCGAGGGCTGGAGAGAGGAGTGTAGGGCTGAACGAAGGGAGATGCTGTGCCATGGAGGCTGGGAGCTGAGCTGGGGCTGGAGGGCTGGAGGGGGGGGGTCCTGGCTCACTGGCTGCCTGCTCTGCCTCACTGGGGGCAGCCAGCCCTGGTTCAGGGCCAAGCGAGGTGGCTTTCGGTGAAGAGTGAACCCAGCTCCACATATGGAGAGAAGTGGGGATGGGGAATAACAAGGTGGATAGAGAGGAGACAGATAGGAAGGCAGGACAGACTGACTGCCAGGTAGACAGAAGAAAACACACAAACTCAAAGACAGTTGGACAACCAGGCTGACCAGTAAAAGGATAGTTAACAGAGACAGACTGACAGACTATTGTGATGACAGACAGCAGGTAGACTTGAAAAACAGGAGGCCAATCTGTCCATTGGGAGGACAGTCAGACTTAATAGGAAAAGAGAGGAAGACCCACAGAAAGACAGACTGACAACCAGTCTGACCCACAGGGAGCCTTCAACCGACAGACCGACAGAATCACAGGCAGACAGACAGGCATAGTGATAGTCCAGAAAGCAGATCAAAGGAGAGGTAGGCAGCCAGTCTACACTTTCAGAGGATAGATGGACAGATGGACAGACAGGGAACAGAGACTAGAGTTGGGGCAGAGGCTGGGGTCACTACGCTTTCCTAGGTGTGCTTAGGGGGACGGGGGGAGCGTGAAGAGGAGGCCTGGTGGACGTCTTCCCATTGCGTGTCAAGCCCCTTGCGTGAGGGAGATTGGCGTGCAGGGTGCTCCCCTGGGCCCCAGGCTTCCCGGCTGCTTCCCCGCCTTCTCCTCCTCACTGCCATGTGCATTGTCTTGCACGCAATGCAGGGAGGCTCAGAGCCGCTGCTGAGGGCTGCTCCATGGCTGGGGGCTAGGGGCAGCTCCTGGAGCCGTCTGTGGGTCACCTGCACCCAGGTGTCTGTGGGGGGTTCAGACCCAGTGAAAGGTCCTAGCCCTGAGAGCACAGGGGGCGGGAAGCCTTAGAGGCAGCCTCGGCCCTCTGCTCCTCTGCCTCATTTGCACCCCATAACCTCGGCCACGGCTGTGGAAGGTTCTGTTGGCCCCATCTCACAGAGGAGCCAACAGGGGCTCAGAGAGGGGCAGTGCTCAGGCCCAGCGCTCTCAGCATGAGGGTGGTGGGATCTTTCCTTCTGGGAGCCAGGCTGCCGACAGGAAGCCCATGTGTTGCCGTGCTCCCCTGTGGTTGGTCAGTGGCCTTGTGGCTGCGCGGTGAGTCTGTCAGACCCTGGATTCACCATTGGAAAACTACTAGTCCTCAGATGCCAGCCCCACTGTCCAGCACCAGCTTTTCCAGGGATCGAGATGCCTTTGGCCTCCATCTGAGGGACTCCCATCTGTGTCAGTTAGCTGCAAAGTCAGGCCAGGCAAGTTCCCAATAACTGGGGTCTGGTCCAGCAGAATTTCTGTTGCTTGTCCCCCCCCCACCCCTGGTGACACGGCTGGTGGAGAGAAATTGGGGGCTTCCCTAAGGCGTGCCCTGCTCCTCCATGAATGGGCCTCAACTCCAACCATCTTGGTTTTCACCCATGTCTTATTCCCACTCAGGATGGAAAATGCTTCCGTTCATCAACACAGTGATAGTAGTGCAGTACAGCAGCGGCAGGATTACTACTGGTACCACCAGCAGTGGCAGGATTACTACTAGCACTACTAGCAGCAGCAGCATTACTACTAGTACTACTAGTAGTGACAGGATTACTAATAGTACTACCAGCAGCGGCAGCATTAGTACTAGTAGCAGTGGCAGCGTTACTACTAGTACTACCAGCAGCGGCAGTGTTACTACTGGTACTACCAGCAGCAGCAGGATTACTATTGGTACTACTAGCAGCAGCAGGATTACTACTAGTACTACCAGCAGCAGCAGGATTACTACTGGTACTACCAGCAACGGCAGGATTACTACTGGTACTACCAGCAGCGGCAGCGTTACTACTAGTACTACCAGCAGCGGCAGCGTTACTACTGGTACTACCAGCAGCGGCGGCGTTACTACTAGTACTACCAGCAACGGCAGCGTTACTACTGGTACTACTAGCAGCAGCAGGATTACTATTGGTACTAATAGCAGCAGCAGGATTACTACTAGTACTACCAGCAGTGGCAGGATTACTACTGGTACTACCAGCAACGGCAGGATTACTACTGGTACTACCAGCAATGGCAGGATTGCTACTGGTACTACCAGCAGCGGCAGGATTACTACTAGTACTACCAGCAGCGGCAGGATTACTACTAGTACTACTAGCAGCAGCAGCATTACTACTGGTACCACCAGCAGCGGCAGCATTAGTACTAGTAGCGGTGGTAACGTTACTACTACTACTACCAGCAGCAGCAGGATTACTACTGGTACCACCAGCAGTGGCAGGATTACTACTAGTACTACTAGTAGCGACAGGATTACTACTAGTACTACCAGCAGTGGCAGCATTAGTACTAGTAGCATTGACAGCATTACTACTGGTAATACCAGCAGCAGCATTACTACTAGTACTACTAGCAGCGGCAGGATTACTACTAGTACTACCAGCAGCAGCAGCATTAGTACTAGTAGCAGCAGCAGCATTACTACTAGTACTACCAGCAGCGGCAGCATTAGTACTAGTAGCAGTGGCAGGATTACTACTAGTACTAGTAGTAGCGGCAGCAGCAGCGTTACTACTACCACCACTCCAGCAGCAGTAGTAACAGCAATGACTATTTGTTGAGTGATAACCAAGAGAAAATAAACTATGTTGCAAGCCCTGGATGTATGAACTCACCTCACAGCGGCTCTGTGAGGCAGGCATCTTCCTCATTTTACTGGAGGAGAAGCCAAAGCTTATGTGGCTTCTCTAAGGTCTCAGGGAAAGAGGCAGAGGCAGGATCTAGACTCTGGTCTGACCCAAAGTCTGGGCTTGTTTTGCTGCCCCAGGCTGTCTGGGAGAGGCAGCTGGAGTTCGGTGGAGCTTCTGAGAGTTGTGGCTGTGCTGTGGGGAGCATAGGAGGTGGGGAGGGTGATGGCAGATGGTGGGGCAGGGCGGGTTGGAGAACCTGCAGAGCCAGGAGGCCTTGGTGACTTGCAGGCAGCTTCCTCCACTGCCCTGGGTTGCTGCGGGTGAGAAACGCTGTCCCATCCCTCATGAAAGAAACATCAGTATTAATCGGATCAGGCCCCACACTCTGGGCTGGGTGCCTCAACCATTTTTAATTTATTTCTTCCTTAAAACTCAACCCAAGGGGAGGAGGAGGGGAGGGAGCTGAGAGAAGGCTGTGGGGAGACATGAGGGAGAAGGTAGGAATTCTACACCTTCTGGATTGGTCAGGTTAACAGCACACGGAATCACATGCCTGGGTATCATTTCAGCCCAATTATTTGCCAGGCATGTGACCATGAACAAGTCAACTCCCCTCTCTGGGCCTCAGTTTCCTTATCCGTAACATGGGGCTAATGATATATATGCCCCTACGTTGTGGCAAGCAAGTGATAGGTGTTCAATAAATAGTAACCATTGTGCCAAAGGGCTGGTCTGCTGTCATGAAGACCCTAGAAAAACTGAATGTTTTGTCTTTCTCACTTTTGGGAAGCCCTTCTCTTCCTGAAGTCTCCAGTGTGTGGTCCCAGGAAGAGCTAGCCTGAGTCTCTTTCCCAGAACAGTCCCTCCAGGATCTGAAGACAATGATTGGTGACGCTCCCCTTGCTATGACTCCCAGATCACCTCCACCATGGTATACTCTCATGGACGCACTCAAGGGCCTGTTTTTTCCCTTCAGCTCAGTCCAGCAAATATCACTGAACCAGGACCTTGGCTACATCAGCCATACCCAGCCTTTGAGAAGCTCTATGAGGAGTGTTTAGGCAAGAAAAGAGGCAAGGCTTTAGACATGGCAGGCCAGCATGATGCATGGCAGGGAAATCACCTCCCCTGACCCTGACTCTATGCTTCCAATAATTCAGCTTCAGGTCATCCCAAAGTCCAGAGGTGACCCCAGATCAGGCCTTGGAGGCGGATGCCTGCTGTGCAGTTTCAGAACCAAGGACAGCTCCACACCATTGTGGGGCCGCACCGTTTTCCCCCTGGATTTGAGGCTCAAGGGAGTCTCGTGAAGATGACTACCTAGTCCTTGAAGAGTTGGTTATAGGCTGATAGACCGTGTCATCTGCTCACAGGGTGGAAGTGCTGAATAATTGTTGGATGAATAATTGGTTGTCTTCATTTCAGACAGGACAAGAGGTGAAATTATGAAGCAAAAGCTCAGAAAATTAGGGGACCTTAGGGGAAAGCAATTAGGACCTGAAGTTGTAGGCAAGACTCTCAACTTGTCTGAACCTCAGTTTCTCCAGCTGTGAAAGGATAGGAAGAAGAATGGATATTATACACACACACACACACACACACACACACACACACACTACACACTCTTTCTGAGGCTGGACCATTCTTTTTTTAAGATTTTATTTATTTGACAGAGAGAGAGAGAGCACACACAAGCAGAGGGAGCAGCAGGCAGAGGGAGGGGGAGAAGCAGGCTCCCTGCTCAACGGAAGAGGGAGCCCCATGTGGGGCTCCATCCCAGAACCCTGGGATCATGACCTGAACTGAAGGCAGACACTTAACTTGACTGAGCTACCCAGGTGCCCTGAGGCTTGATCTTTCTTAAGGATAGAGCCAGAAGTGTCTCCCTGGCTTGGGAGGGATGCTGGGAGTATCTGAGGGTTAAGCAGGACTCTGGGGCTCTGCTGTGCATCTGCAGTTGAAAGTTCCATGTCCAGAATGTCGCCTTGAGGATCTTTACACTGAGGCAAATGACTCCTATTTTAAGCATCTTGACAGACATTCAATTCTGTCACTGGGAGAGAGACTGGGGGAGGGAGGGAATCAGAGGTGACCATCTGGGCTTGGCACACACACACATACACACATGCTCCTACCTGCCTCTACACACAGGCATACCATTCATATACTAAGTCACACATTGGCTCATGTTACAGTCATGGAAATGCTTATGCACTTCACACATACACGTACAATCATATATGCAATAATACACTTACACCAATCACACACATTTGTGTGTTTTATATATGTTAGTCACTGAATTCTACATACAAAAACACATCCTGTAATGTCAGCCACCTTCACCTTCATGGCATAGGCTTACCCATCGCAGTTATACTCACACAGACACATGTACATACAATCATATACCAACAGTCATACACACACTTGGAGATAATGTCACATGTGCCCTTTTGTAAAGTCTCATGTCACCAAATGCCCAAAAATGTCCACACAACTCCTTGTGGTCATCCACTTACATTGAAGCACAAATCTGCAGCAATGGACCCCACCCCACTACTCCATCACTCATCCCCTTCGGCCAGTGGGTCTCACATGTTTTCCTCCCAGGAGCAACTGTCCAGAAGACAGATACAAGTGTGAACTGCTGGGTCATTCCTGAGCTCAGGATAGAGCTGACATCCTTAACCACTGCCTTCAGCATACCCCACCATAATGCTCCCCAGGGAGTTAGGCTGACATGCATTCAAATCCTGATCCACCGCTCACCAGCTGTGTAACATGGAGCGTGTTACATAACCTCTGAATGCCTCAGTTTCCTTGCTAATGAAAAGGGGATAGTAATGGTAACACTCTTATGAAGTTGTGAGGACTGGAAAGTGTAATGCATGGAGAGCACTTGTCACTGTGTCTGGTATATGACAAAAGTGCAGTAAATAGTGATTCATTATTATTAGTAACAATAAGCTACCCACATGGGCTCCCATTACGTGCCACACAGACAGCCTTTTCTTCACAGTCTCTTAAATAGGAGTATATCTTTTTGTTGGGGGTGGTGGTAATTACATTCAGCATCCAAAAATAATGTCAGCATTGGGAAGGAGGGGGCTGCACCTGGACTCCTCTACCCTCACTGCCCTGTTCTCAGCCCTTGGGTCACCTTGGCCATGCCTCCTCTTGAACTTTTCTCCTGATGGTTCCAGATGCCTTCACCTGAGTCTCTACATTTACCCAAGGTCCCCAGGCCCCCTTCTCCTTCCTGTGGGTTCCTACCATATCAAAGCAGAAAGGTGGCTTTCTGGTTTATTTTGGTTTATTTTACATTTGATACTGGACCCCTCATTTTTGGTATTCAGAGAGAGGCTCTTGCGCTAATCTCTCCACTCTAAATGCTCATCACATTTCTCTTAAAGCCACAGGAGCTCCCCTTATTCCCATCTTTTATTCATCACCTTCCACCAGCCCTAACACAGGAGATGTGGAAATGCAAACTCTCCAAGGACTGTGAATTTCACACCAGCAACTGACCCTTCCCCAGCAGGCTAGGGTTGGGAGACGGAGGTGTCCCTAACGAGGTACCTGGGCAATGGGGATGGAATGTGAGAGGTGGTGGCCCATGGGCCCAGGTCATCACCTCGTGGGTGAAGTGAGAGATAGAGAAACCACAGTGAGGAGACTGTCCTGGGGTCTGGGGCTCTCCACACCTTCCCGCTTCTAAAACCTCACCCACACACCAACAGCCTTGCCCTTACACCATCCCAGAGACACCCAGCCACCTTCCTCCTGCTATAGTGACCAACACCAGGCACTGTCCCTCTTTCTTACCTTCATATTATCCTCTAAACCTCATGACAAGCTTGTGCAGTGCGTGTAAGTACTGACCTCATGTTACAGGTGATGAGTGATGAAATGAGGCTCAACAAGGCAAGTGACATGCTCAAAGTCACATGGAAGGGAAGGAGGAAGAAACTGACCCCACAACAGGGCAGATACCAAGGGCCCCAGGAAGGGTTGTTTGCCTGTGCTTTTATTCATCACCGAATCCTTACCATGAGCCAGACCTGGGCTGGGCACTGGGTTTCTGGGGCTAAATAGGTACACTTTTGACTTTAATTAGTCCACAGTGAAGATGGGAGATCTATCACAGTGCAATATAAGTGCTTTAATAAGGAAGCCTGGTCTGTGGGATCTCAAAGAAAGGAGAAACCCAAACCTAAATTAAGGAGAGGCCTCAGAGGTTGAGCGCTGAAGCACGAGTAGGAATTACATAGGGTGAGAAGGGAGAGGAGGAACATTCCTCTAGTGGAACACGCACATGGCGCAGTCATGGGAGAGGGCCAAGAGTATTTATGGGTCTGCAGGTACTTCTTCCTGGCTGGAAGTTCCTCTGTGGGTTTGCTGAGGAGTAAGAGCATGGGATGAGACAAGAGACATGGGTGGCACCAGGCTAGAAAGTTTGCTTGGTATCTTGGACTACCCCTTTCCATGCTTCCTCCAAGCCCCAACCATATTATCTATTCTCCTCTCCCAGTAAGCCCATTCATCGTAGGGGTGGGAAGGTTTGGCTGGTTTTGCCCACACTGAGGGCTCAGAGAATTGTTCTTCCAGGGGGCTTTTGTGTTTTCTCAGGGAAGTCCAAAGACAGCAAGTCTTGCTTCAAAGAGATGAGATCCTAATGGTGAAAATCTAGGCATTGTGTTTGATTAAAAGCTAAAGCATCCATCTGCCTGAGGATTTCCTATTGCTTCCCAAACCACTCCTCTGGGAATTTGTTTCCCTTCTGCAGGTGGTGCCTAGAAGGGCACTCAAGAGCCAGGTGGTGGAAGAGTGTGGTGGAAGAGCTGCACTGGGGGAGGGGGCCTTTCTTTAAATGCTAAGTATAAGAAATTAGGTGGAGAATTTCATACCCAGACTATGCCTCTGATGCTGTGTGAACTTGGGTGAGCCCTTTTCCCTCTCTGGATAAGGCTGGATTTCTTTATTTAAGAAAAAAAGAAGCATGTGGAGAATGACCAATTTGATTCCCTTAAAGCCCTTTAATTCTATAATAAAAGCAAAGGGGCTCGCCTGAGTGGCTCAGTCTGTTGGGCATTTGACTCTTGATTTGGGCTCAGGTCATGATCTCAGGGTCATGGGAATGAGCTCTGTGTTGGGCTCCATGTGGAGCACGAAGTCCACTTGGGATTCTCTCTCTTCCTCTCCCTCTGCCCCCTCACACTTGTCTCTGTCTCTCAAATAAATAAATAAATAAATAAATAAATTAAAAAATCTTTTTAAAAAAGAGCAAAGGGACTTATCCAGCATTCTATGATCGTGTGATTTGGCTTTTCTGTTTTTTTTTTCTAGCCTGTGAGCATCTTGGGGGCAAGAATTATCTTATTTATTCTCGAATTCATATCCCTAGCCAAGCACGGGGCTTGTCACAGAACAGGTGCTCAGAAGGTATACATTCATTCATTCAACAAATATCTGTTGCACACAAATAAGGGCCATCACTGTGCTGTGTGCTGTGGGTAAAGCCCACTGAGTAAATTAGATGCAGTGCCTGCTTTTTCAGACTGTACTGAATTAGGGGAGCACAAAATAAACAAATAAATAAGTGCTAGTTAAATCCAACTGGTTGTAAATGCTACAAATACAATAATATTGGGTAACATGGTAGAGAGTGACTCAGGTGAGTGGTGGTCACACTTGGGCGGAACCTTTTGCAGACATGGAAGAGCATCCCAGGCAGAGGTAAGAACTAATGCCGAGGCCTGGCATGTTCAAGGAATAGAAGGCTAGGCATGAGTGAGGGAGAGGATGGTTGGAGGCAGATCAGAGAGGCCAGCAGGAACTGATCCTGGGGGATGTTGTAGGCCGGGTGAGGATTTTAGGTGTTATTACAAACTTGATAGGAAACTTTTGGAGGGTTATAATTAGGAAAGTGGCATGCCCTGGTTTTTAAAAGATCCCTTCAGCCCCTTGCAGAGAATGCATTATGGGGGTGAGAGGGGAAGCAGGGAGACCAGTAAGGAGGCTCCTGAAGATGGGGGCGGCGCAGGTGGCGATAAATGGTTACATTTGGGACACAATTTGGAGAGAGAGCTGAGAAGACCTGCGCATTTGTTGCAGCACACCCACCAGCTCCAGCCGTTGGTATTCAGCACCATGGACAGCGCAAGCCTCGCAGGCTCCCCGCCCCCCATTCTAGTTCTTAGGAGACACTGAGCTTCCTGAGGGCAGCTCTCGGAACTCCTTCCTCCCTTGTGGTTTTTACACATCTTTATTTTTAATTATAAAACATTTCAATATACAGAAAACTCATAAAGTAACAGGCGTGGATGTGCCCCCCAGGATTAAATGGGTGTTAACATTTTCCCATATTTGCCTCACAACCCTCTCTTTTTAAAAAGGAAAACAAATAAGACACAGTCAATCCAGCTCAATACCCCTTGCCCTTCTTCCCCAGAACTAACTGAGCTGAAGCCAGTGTTTTTCTGTCCCAGGCATGTTTTTGTATTGTCATTATCGAGTTGTGCCACCCAAACCCTGTAATTCTATTGTGACATATATTTTTAAAGTTTACATAAATAGTATAATACTGTACATATTCCTTTGTAGTTTATTTTTTTCACTCCATATTATGTCATGGAGACTTATTCCTATTGGTACATGTTGATCTAGTTTGTTCATTTTAACTGTGATAGATGATTTCATTGTACTTATAAAGCAGCTTATTTTCCCGTTCCCCTGCTGAGAGCAGTTAGGCTGCTCCTCATTTTTCTATTACATACTAAGGTGCAGTGAATATCCTTGGACATGTATCCTTTTGCATGTGAGTATGAGTTTCCCTAGGATGCATAGAAAACACTGTGGGTGACCTGCCCAGATTCCTTTGACCTGCAGGTGCACTCATTCTGCAGCTGCCCTAAGTGTTGGCTGCTAAGAGCCCATAGCTGCTCCCTTCCTGGGAACCTCCTTGCCAAGGAAGATATACAATACGACACCACCCACCCTCCCGCAATGGGGCAGGCAGCCTATGGGCAATCAATGACTGATAAGGGTACAGGTCTGGCCCCTTGCTTCAAGGCAGATCAACTCTGTGTTGCTATTAATGCTCCAGAGCTCCCTGTGGCATCAGATTGAAGCTAATCTCCAACAAGAACATATCGTTGCCTAGCATTCCCTCCCACCCGATCTGCCTTCTCCTCTCTCTTTCACCTGGGAGCGCTCCCTCCATAAATCACCTGCACAAGAATCTCAGGCACTACTTAGGGAACTTAATCTAAGACAAACACACACTAAGGGGGAGCTGCTTGGTCTTAGATTTGCTCATCGTAAAATTTACTAAGTGTTTCCAAATTGCTCTCCAAAGTAGTCACACCAATTTACATTTCCACTAGTGGTTTATAAACATTCCTATTCCCCCAACACCTTCATCAATGCTGGTGTTATAGACTAAGTTTCCCAATCGAATTGGTGTAATACCTATCTTGTTATTGTTTGAATTTGCATTTCCATGTTTACTAGTGATGTTGAGAATATCTTTTATACCTTCATTGGCCATTCAAATTTCTTCTTTTATTTGTGTGTTCGAATCTTTGCCCACTTTCCTATGCTTTGAAATGTTTTGGTAAATTGATTCTTTGAAATTAAAAAAAAATTTGTTTTGGAAACGAATTCTCTCTTGGTTGGTTATACAGCTTGCAAATATTCCCCCAGCCATGGCGCTACCAAATCTATTTCTTTTTTGCCATGTAGAAGTTTCCAATTTGATTGAAATAAGGTTTAACATTGTTTTCCTTTATCATTTGTGCTTTTTTGTGTCTTATTTTCTGCTCTAAGGTTATAAAGTTATCTTCCTGTTTTCCTTTGAAAGTTTTATAGTCTGCTCTTTACATTTAAACCTTAATCAACCTGGAATTTATTTTGTGAGTGGTATGAGCAGGGATCCAATTTTATCTTTTTCCATGGGGGTATTTAATTGTCCTAATATCACCCATTAACTAGACAATCCTTTGCCCCTTGTCATGTTTCAAACTCTCATATATATTTGGATCCATCCCTAGGCATTATTATTCTCGGTTCTTTTTAACTGTTTCCGTATTCCCAGAACCAAATAAAACTATCTTAATTATTAGAGCTGTATAGTAATTATTGACATTTGGTAGGGTGAGGTTGCTTTCCTCTTCCTCTTTTTTCTTCTTCAAAATTGTCTTGGCTATTCTAGGTTATTATTCCACATACATTCTGGGATGACCTTGTCAAGTTGCAGAGAAAACTCCACTGCAAATTTTATTGGAAATATAATGTATAGATTAAGTTGGAGGGGGCTAGCTGACTTTATGATAGCAAGGCTTCCTAGACAGGAACCCTATTGCTTCTTTTCTGGCTATTATTCTTCCTCTTCTCTGCATCCATCCTCACACGAGGGAAATGAACCTCCAAATCCTTCTCATCCTTCAATGCCCAGCTGAATGCTTCCTCCTCCAGGAAGTCCTTGGTGATAGCCCTGGCCCTCTAGGCTTTCTCTCCTCTAATTTCCTCTAATCCTTCTGTGTGGCCCATTTCCCGGACACTTAGCGTAGCAATCTGGCTGGGGAGCCACTCTTGTGCATTCCATTCCTCCACCTAGTGGACTCTGAAGAGTCTACCTTCATCTCTGTATCCCCCAGCGACACCCAGCACATAGCAGGTGCTCCAGAGGCCCTGACGATTCCTTCCCTTCGGGAAGGAAGTGTGTGGTAACAGGTTCTTCCTCATAGGAAATGGCTAGTCCCACGGGGAGGAGGCCTGGAGCAGAGTTTTGAGTTTCAGCAGAAACACACCTGGCTAGAAATCAGACAGTTCTAGCTTAACATGGTCATTCTGCCAGTTGGGACGCTGGCCTCTCTGAGCATGCTTGTGCCCAACTGTAAGATGGAGACAATATTACCAATCTCATAGGGCTGCTGGCATTATTAGTGAGGCAATGAAGGGAACACAGTAAAATGTTTTCTCCCTGGTCTACGTTTCCAATTTGAGGGAGGTGCAGGAGTGAAGATTCTTCCCTCAGCTTGACGAGCCGCTGGAAATCATTTGCTTGCTCATCAGTAGGATCCCCAGGGGCATCTTCCCCAAATGGACACAGTCAGGTTCTGCTCTGCCCCCGATGCCGCTGCCCTGGCTCCTGCTGTGTGCCCTCCCCCCAGAACAGAGATGGGTCCTCAGCCCCTGATGTCACTATAGCAGGTGCTTGCATCCCTCCCCTGCCCACAGCACACAGGTCTCTCAATGGACCCGTTGGTCCCAAGGAAGTTGTTCTTATGAAATGCTCCTTCCTCATGTGTTCCTCCTCCAGAGGAGATCTTTCTTCCATAAGAGCACTTCAGGCAAGGGCAATGCCCGCTTGCAAGCAACCACGCTCCAGTGTTAAGCACCATCTGCACATCTTGAAAGAGAGAATTTGGGGCCTGTGGGGGTGCTTCCTAGCAAAGCATGGGCTTTGGAGTTAGAAAAACCAGGGTCCTGGCTCAGCATCCCCCAAACTTGACTTCAGGTGACTTGACCTCTGTGACTCAGCCTCCCCATATATAAAATGGGTGCATGAATCCTATCTCCTGGGATAGATGAGAAGATGAGAGCAGAGAGAATGTATGGGATGCATACAGTAGGTGCACAGCATAAGGCTGCTCTCTTACCAGGTGATGTTGAGGTTGAAAGGATGGGAAGAAAATGGGGGACACAGGCAAAGATGAGGCAGAATGAGGCAGAATTTATTCTCATTGTGGGCAAGTTCAAGACTCAGGATGAAGACCACAGAGAAGCAGATCCCTGGGACCCCAAGGGTACCTCACGCCTGGGGCAGGGGCCACACTTTTGCAAGTGCCGGGCCCTCCATGTCCACCCTGACTGTGAGGATCAGAGACCAGGAACTGGGTGAGAGTGGGGTGGGGGCGGGAGGCAGACAGGGTCCTCCCTGGATCGTGTCCTGACCATGTTTCCGACTTCCATAGGAAGGAAGAACAGCTCAGCTATATAATAATATAATATATAGAGGTGTAGAGAGCTGGCCGCAGCACCTAGGCGGGGCTGAGACTCCCCAAATTATTGCAGGAGGAAGGGGGGGCTCAGTGCTGGTGTCTCTGCGGAACAGCTGTGCTGGCTGGGGGGAGGGCTGGGCAGGGGGTGGGGAGCTGGACTTGCGCCTCCCTCTGGGGCCGGCAGGGGGTACAAGGCATCCTGCCCAGTGGGGTTCCTTGGGCCCCGCCCACCAAGCTTCCCCTGGGAAGGTGCTTTCTCACCCTGGGTGCTCTTTATGTGCTTTGAAGACCATTTTTGCATTGTCAGGAGTGAGGAAAAAATATTCTGGCATGGTAGAAAAAAGATATTTACATACCCTGGTGGGCCGTAAAGGGGAGGGTCAGTCTCGGGGTGGGGGAGCTTCCGAAGCCCCCTCTCACCCACAGCTGTCAGTGTGGGATGGTGTGTGGGGGAAAGAGCCCTGGGCTGGGAGGCAGGCGGCCTCAGCTCTATAACTTGGTTGCTGTGTGACCTTGGACAAGGCACACCCCCTCTCTAGGTCTTGGTCTCCTCAGGTGGCACAAGAGGGGGTGGACGTGGGGCTGAAAAGCTGGGATCTTATGGTCCCTGATCTTAGGATTGAGGAGGGAGGGGCATAGGCCAGGGCTGGGCAGTGAGAGGTTGGCAGAGGGTCTTCCAAGTGAGGAGCCCTGGGATGTGGAGGGGCATTGGGGCCCAGAGGGAAGTTCATGGCCCTGGCCGCTGACCAGGCAGCCAAGTCCAGCTGAGGGCATCTTGTGTACTCTACAGCGATGTCTACACAGTAGGCAGCCAGAGGGGCTGGCCGGGAACCCTGTTTTCCTGTGGAAGCAGTGGTGGGAGCCAGGTGGAGGCTGCAGGTGGCCCCCTAACTGCTAGAGGGAGGGCTCAGACCTGAGATAGAGCCGGGGGAGGGCTCACCCGGGCTGAAACGAGGGTGGGCCTGGTGCTGGTGCAGTTCCAAAGTGGCCCCTAATTCCAGCCCCCAGGTGTGGGGGGAGGTGGGCATGAGCCTCTCCCTAGTCCCTGTGGGTGCTGGGGCCTGGGCCCATACTCAGTGGGCAGCGTCACACCAAGTTCTGTGCTCACAGGCCTGTGACACACGTCCTCATTCATCCATGGTCACGCACATGTGCCCCCCGCCATTATGGAAAAGCATGCACGCCATAAGCACACATCCGTGCTCGGACCTGATGGGTGGACACGCACACATGGTCACAAATGTTCACAAAGGCTCCCACGACCTCATGAAAACACATCCCTACAGCATATGAACACACACACACACACGCACACACGCACACACGGAGGCAGGTGAGTGACGTCTCTGTCAGGCTCCGTGTCACTGAGGCCCCAGCCTCTGGGGA
This sequence comes from Callorhinus ursinus, assembly GCF_003265705.2. Taxonomy (NCBI): domain Eukaryota; kingdom Metazoa; phylum Chordata; class Mammalia; order Carnivora; family Otariidae; genus Callorhinus; species Callorhinus ursinus. The sequence continues at coordinate 20,390,626 of NW_027397080.1, forward strand.
AGAGAAGCCCGTCCGCCCTGGGGGCAGATGTCGCAGCCAAACTGGGCACCGAACGCCCCTTCCCAGGCAGCCTGACCCCTGCTGAGTCCAGGTCCTGCGGTGGAGATCTTGGCACCTGAGAGGAGGGACAGAGGCTTGGGGGGCTGCCTGACCCCCCCGCCAACCCTGCAAGTCCTCTGATGGCCGACATGTCCCGGGTCTGCTTTAGTTGCTGCCCAGGCCCCACTGGCCTTGGGTCAGAGGTGCCGGCGGGGCCCCTGCGTGCTCGTCAGCTGGGCCCTCATGGTCTGGATGCTGCCCAGGATCTTCTTCTGGTGGCCCATGAGAGTGATGCCCAGGGCACGCACGTCCCTGTGAAGGAAGAGTGGTGCTGACCCGGTCGGCCGGCCTGGGAGGCCGGGAACCATGGGGCCGGGGCAGACCCATTCCCTGGAGCTTCCAACCTCCTCGGTGGCCCTGCCTCTGGTCCCCTGCCCTCCTCCCCTGTCCGCACCCCCACGGGCACCACCCGACCCTTCACTCACTGAGCATTCATACGCAGCACCATGCCCAGGGAGGAGTACCCGCCGGCGGCGAAGTGGTCCCGGTAGCGGCCCATGCGGATGGAGTCCAGCCAGTCCCCCACGGTGAGGCCCCCGCCGCCACCCCCGCCCCCACGAAGGTCAAAGCAGCTCTGGGCAAAGGCAGGGGGTGGGCACCTGAGGCACAGGGGCCCTTGGTAAGTGGCCTGCCAGGGCCTCTGCCCTCCTCAGGGACCCTGGTACTAGCCACTCTCAGCCTCCATGCAGGCTCAGTAGTGGACAAAGGGTCTGACAAGCTAGCCCCAAGCCTGAAAAGGAGAGGCCTGAGGAAAGCTCAGGCAGGACCAGGTTGAGACCCAGGAAGCTCAGGGGTCAGGGGCCCAGGCAGGACAGGGGTCAGGGGCCCAGGCAGGACAGGGGTCAGGGGCCCAGGTAAGGCGGGGGTCAGGGGTCCAGGCTTGACAAGGGTCAGAGGACAAGGCAGGTCAGGGCTTTGAGACCCCGGCTAGGTGTGGTCCGATTGTTAGGGCTGACACTAAGTCTGGGCCTTATCTGGGGAAATGCTGGGAGAGCAGCTGGGCTTGGGCAGTGCTGGGGTGGGCCCCGGGCACCTGTTGACAGTGGCAGTGGCCCTGAGACTCTCAGGGCTCCGGATGAGGGCATCGAGGACGCTGACAATCTGGGAAAAGCGAGGCCGCTGGGCCCTGTCCTTGTGCCAGCAGTCGAGCATGAGCTGGTGCAGGGCGTGGGGGCAGCCCATGGGCGCAGGCAGGCGGTATCCCTCCTCCACGGAGCTGATGACCTGGGGTTGGGGGGGGGCAAGCACAATGCTGGGCTGGAGGCCGCCCGCCCCCTCTGACGTCCCACGTGGCCTCTGCCCAGCCGGGGTCCCGGACTCACGTCACGGTTTGTCATGTTCCAGTAGGGCCTCTCCCCGTAGGCCAGCACCTCCCACATGACCACACCGAAACTCCACACGTCGCTGGCCGAGGAGAAGGTCCGGAAGGCGATGGCCTCGGGGGCCGTCCAGCGGATCGGGATCTTGCCTCCCTGCAAGACACACACAAGTCCTGAGGGCTTCTCCCCAGCCCGAGGCGGGGAGCTGAGCGCTGGGTCAGGGCTGGGAACCCGGCAGCCCAGGAGCGGAGCCATGGCCTCCACGCCGCCTAGAGCTCCTGTTCTGCTTGGGGGACCTGCACTCCTGGCTGTTTTGAAGACTGAGCGAAGGAAGTGTGTGGCGTGCCTGGAACATAGTAGCTACTCAGTAAGCGCCAGTTAACAGGCTGATGCCCCGACAAGGGACGAAGCCCGCGGGACACGGCTTGCTTACTATGTCACTGCTCTTCCTTCCTTTCCTTCTTGTTTGTTTCTGTTTTTGTCACAAAATCCTTTCTCTAAGGGAAACCTCGTCCAGATGCTCAGATGCTTGGATGCTCAGACCCCGAGGGAAGGTTCTCACTGAGGCAGGGTGGGCAGGCCCGAGCCCCGGCCCACTCAGCCTCCTGCCCCGAAGGCTTCTCTCGAGAAGCCCGCATCTCTATGGAACAGGTTCTGCAGACACTAGTGTTTAGCCAATCCTTACAGACAGATGCGGAGTGGATTTGTGATTCAGACAGACACCGACCCTCCCAAAACCTCCCAGAGAGTGAGTGACAGTGGGGACCAGCCCTGGTGTCTCTCCAGGCCACCCAGTATACAGGAAAGGTGGGAAAGGGGGGGGTCCCAATTCCCAGAGGGGGAAACCGAGGTGCAGAGAAGAGGTAGGACTTGCCCCAGGTTGAAGTTGGCAACCCCGACATTTCCAGCTTCACTTCACTACATTTGGGGGAGCCCACCTCAGTCCCACTGGAAGGCAGGGGGACCACGCACCGTGGTGGTGTAGGCCGCGTCAGGGTCATCCTCTAGCACCCGGGAGAGCCCAAAGTCGGACACCTTGCACACCAGGTTGCTGTCAACCAGGACGTTGCGGGCAGCCAGGTCTCGGTGGACGTAGCCCAGGTCCGAGAGGTAGCACATGCCGGCCCCCACGCCTCTGAGCATGCCCACCAGCTGCATGATGGTGAACTGCCCGTCGTGAGTCTGTAGGGGAACATGGCTGGGCTTCAGCAAGGCTCTGCGCCGCTTGCAAAGTATCTTCACTTCTTATGAAGCACGTTCCTGTTTCAGCTCCTTCTCATGGTCTCATTTACGCTCATAGTGACCCTGAGAGGAGGGTGGGGCTGTGATGACTTCTTACCCATTTTGCAGAAGGAGAAATGGAGGCCCAGAGAGGTAAAACCCTGCACCTGAACACTCAGCAAATAAACGGCAGGGCAGGGGCTGGAGGCTAACCATTTCCACCACACCCGCCATGTCTCCCAGCTGGCTGGGGCACTGGGTCTCCACAGAGGCACCCCTCTTAGCCTGTGTGCAGGGCAGAGGACCCCATGCTGCAGAGGGCCCTTCATGTGAAGGGGGGCTGCAAGGCAATTTGATTAAGACCCCTCCCTATCCCTCACTCCCCTACCCCAGGTCCATTGGGTCCAAGCTCCTGCGGGTGTTTGGAGGCCCCACGTTATCTCCCATCACCCAGACTGAACTTCCCTCCCCCCTCCCAACCCACGGGGAAGGCAGGGTGGGGCACACACCCGCAGGAAGGCGTCCAGAGAGCCATTCTCCATGTACTCGGTCACAATCATTGCCAGGCGGCCTGGGGAGGGGTAGAAGGAGGGGGTGGCTCTTGGTGAGGGGATCAGGTCTGTTGATTGGAGACCCCAGGAACTTGGCCCCTCCATGAGCTGCAAAGAGGTGGGCCAGCACGGAGGGGTTCAGGGATTCTAGGGTTCCCACTGGGGTCCCAGGCTCTGGCCCCCCTCCCCAACCAAGTCAGCCGGGGACCTGAGCCAGGGGGGGTGGAGGGGGGACAGGGGCAGGGCAGGGGCAGAGCACAGTGGCCCAGGGATGGATGGATCCAGACTTCCGTCCTGGGGCAGGAGGGACCTTGTAGGGTGAGGCTGCCCTCGCCTGGCACCTACCACGGGTGACGACACCTTCAAGGCGGATGATATTGGGGTGGTCAAACTGACCCATGATGGACGCCTCACTCAGAAAGTCCCGCCGCTGTCTCTCAGTGTAGCCGGCTTTGAGGGCCTTGATGGCCACGGGCACGTCCCGCTGCCCCGGCACGCGCAGCCGCCCGCAGCAGACTTCCCCGGACTCCCCTGTGGGCCCCGAGTGGGGCAGGCAAGGGAAGGCTGTGGGACCCTCCGCTCTGCACCTGGACCCTGGCACTCCCCCCTTCCCCAGCAGGTGCACCGTGATCCCCCCTCCCCTTGTTCTGGGCACCCCTCCCCCCAGGCACCCCTCTGTGCTGTCCCCACCTTCACAACCCCCAAGGCTCACCAGAGCCGATAATTTTCTCGATGTGGATCCTGGAGGCTTCAATCTCTCGGGTGAAACTGCGGCCCGCCTGGCCTGGCTCCTCATAATTGTGGGGTTCTGCATAGAACGGGGGCTCCGGGATCTTCCCCGGGGGGTGGTGCAGGGGCAGGAAGACAGGTGGGGGTGCTGAGGGGCCAGGAGAGAGGGCCATCAGTGGGACGCAGGAGACTGTCTCTCGCAGCATTCCGTGGGCCTGGGATAGGTCTGCGGTGGGGTGTGGAGAGTAAGGAGCGTCCCCAGGAAGCTCAGGTTGTGGTGGCAAAACAGTAGGTGCCCAATACGTGCTTCCCAAGTGAAAATGGAGTCTCTATGGAGGAGCTATGGGGTCTCTAGGGGACTTTGGGGTCTCCAGTGAGTTCTGAGCACGTCTGTTGTTTTTTGGGGGTCACTTCTAGAGTCTTTAAGGTCTTTTTAAATTGCTCTGGGGTAGAAATGTGGCAAAAACGTTTTCATCACAAACTCCAAATTTGATTGAAAGTAGTTCTTTAGAAAACTGTGTTAAGAAGGATTCTGAAGCTGCACGAAGCTCACTGAGAATCGGTACCATAATTAATACTAATGTCTACCACGGGCACAGACATGAGGCATGGAGGTAGGCTCTCTCCTATTTGCCTCGTTTTCTGGGGTCTCCGCAGGGTCCTGGGAAAGTTCTCTGTAGCATGGGTTATTATCCAAGGGTATATGACATGCCCCCTCCCAAACTGTAGGCAAAACTGTGTGTGAGTGCACAAATGTGTGCATTTCCCCGGGCAGAGGGTTTCTGGCATCCCTGGTGGGGTCTGCCAACCCAGTAAGGGTGAATGGCACTCTGCCTCTGAGGTCTCGGGTTTCTGACATCCTGCTGTCTATCTCCGGGGCTCTCAACTTTTCCGTGGGCACCCTGCTCCTCCCCACCTGTCCCCTCCCCAGGCCGGCGCTGGCTCCCATCATGACCTCCTCTCTGCCCCACGTGCCTGGGCCCCTGCACTCACCCTGCCCGTTCTGATACTGCATCTTCTCCTCGTCTGAGTCCTGGAAGGCCTTGCTGTAACCGCAGTGCCTGTGGACGGCAGCCCTAGCCTCAGCCCTGACCCCCGTTCGGGGACAGATCAGAACTCCTCCCTCCTAGGGGAGTCCCCCCCCTTAAGGCTCTCAACCCAGCTGGATGGTGACATCTCTGACAATTACAGTTTACAAAGGCAAGTGCACTTGGCCCGCACAGCAGTCTACACACCATAAGCCCCATTTTACATGAAACCACCCTCGGGGGGTGGGGACAGGAGGCTTCTGGTATTTATAACACTGTGTGACCTTGGCCAGCCCCCTCCCTTCCCTGGGCCCGTGTCTCCATGTACAGGACGATGTTTCCAGGCCTTGCTGACTGGGCTCCTAAGCCCCCACGAGGCACAGTGTCCTATCTCCACCTCTCTCTGGGATGGAGTCGGGGAGGGAACGATGACTTTAGTTTTTACAGACCTGGGTTCCTGTCCCAGTTCTGACATCTACTTGGCAGAAGAGGCCTAACCTCTCTGATCCCCAACTAGCTCACCTGCAAAGTGACACCAGAATGTCCGCATCACAGGATTAAATGAGGTGGAGGAGGTCACCTGGAGGGAGTCCCCGTGGGCCTGGCAGGTGGGTGGACGTGGTATGGAGTCAGGGAGGGAGAGTCTGGATGACAACGGGCTTTGGGGCTTGAGCGACCCCACGAACAGTGGCGCCGTGTCCTGGGGGGGGCTGTGGGAGGTGCAGGTCTGGGGGTGCCGGGGACGGGTTCTTAGGGGAGAGGTCTGGGCTGGTGACAAAATGTCAGCATGACAGTGGGGTTCCTAGCCATGGGCCCTGATAAGGTCACTCAGAAAAGATGGCCCCAGCTGAATAGGGATGAGAGGAGGGTCCGGGACAAGCGTGGGGTCCTCCAGCCTTCCGAGGCTGTTTCGAGAAGAGGGGCTGGCAGGGATGGAGAAGGGCACGGCATGGAGCAAGACAAACGTGTTCCACGTGGGAGGAAAGAAGAACAGGTACACCCGGAAGTGAACCCAGCCCTAGGTGCAAGGGGACCACTGTCTTGGTGGGGCTTGGGACAGGCTGGAGACACAGCGCCCCAGAGGAGGGGCTTGGGGTGGCTGGGGACCAGGACCACCCACCTCTTTTTGCAGATGAGCAGGAGCAGAAGCACGACCAGGCCCGTGATGAGCGTCAGGCAGATCCAGACAATGGTCCGGGTGTCGTAGCGGGGCCCTAGTTGGGGGAGAGCAGGGTGGGGGAACCGGCCTCTCAGGCCCAGGGATCTGGTGGCTCTCCCGGGTGGACCCGGTTGGCAGCATCCTCAGCTGTGAGTCAGCCCTGGGTCAGGGTCACAGGCTGCCTCCTCCTCTGCCCCCACCTTCCCCTCTACTAAGCTGCCCCTTCAAGACCCTGCTGCTGCAGGCTTCCCGGCTCCCACCCCGGTGTCAGCACTTCCCGGGACTGTGTGAGCCCCAGAGAAGCTCTAGACTTCTCTGAGCCTGTGTTTTCCACCTGTAATGTGCCTGTCCTGCCTGTTGTCCAAACAGTAACAAAGCCAAATGTGCTGAGAGGTGCACGTTCCAGTCCCAATTACAAGAGATCCTAGTATTATCTTCAGTTTTTAGACAAGAACACTGAGGTTCAGAGACTTGGGGAACTTACTCAAGACCACACAGTAAATGGGATGGAGCCGGGCAGGATTCCGAGCTGGGCAGTCTCAACAAGGTATCAGACCTCAGAGCACTTGAGACACACCATCAACTCGGCCTTGAACCTTCCAATCCGAGCACCACGCCCCGGAGGGCCCCCCAGTATGGAGAGCTTAGAGAAGACTCCAAGAAGCTGGAGATGGGGGCAGGGCATTGCCAGGCTTGAGTGTGCCTCAGAATCATCCTGAGGCCTTGATAAAACCTTAATTATTGGGCCCCCACCCCAGGGTTTCTGAATCAGAAAGTCTGGGGTAGGGCCTGAGAATCAGCATTTCCAATACCCCCCCGCAGGTGCTGCTGCTGGTCCCAGCCCGTGCTGTGAGAACCACTGTTCTGGAGCCTGGGGGCAGGAGGAGACTGGGGAAGGGGCACGGAATTTGTCCCCAGACTGATCAGGTTCAAATCCTGCTCTGCTGGGTGACCTTGGCCGATTCACTTTACTGCTCTGGTCCTCATTTTCCTCATCTGTGAAATGGGGATGTGGATAATGGCAACTCACTGGAGGGTCTCTAGGACAAGTATAAGTGATCTTGTTGGCAGAGGGCACCATGATGCCGGCCAGACTCACTGATAACTCAGTGACAGCCAGTGTTTGGTGGGCTGTCCCTGGCTCTGTCACCTTGGGCAAGTCTCCTCCCTTCTCTGAGTCTCAGTGTTTCACCTGTAAAAATGCCACTCCAGCACAGGCACCAGCTCGGCCACCAGGGCCCCCGGCACCTGGCCTGGCCCGGCTCCCTCGCCCTCCCCGCTCCCCGCACTCACGGGGTTTCCCGGTCTCCACCTCCATGGCCTGGCTGAAGCGGCCGCAGCCGGCGGACGTGCGGGCTCGGACCTGGAACATGTAGCGGGTGCCCGGCTTGAGGCCTGAGACGGTGGCCCTGGTGGTGACAGCCTTGAGGGTGGAGTAGCTCTGCATCTCCTTGTCCTGCCCAGGAGAGGGGTGGTCAGTCCAGGGTCCTCCCGCCTGCTTCCCCTCCCCCTTCCGCCCTTCCCCACTGGTACCTTCTCGTAGTACTTGATCTCATACTCCAGGATGATGCCGTTGGGTTGCTCTGGCTCCTGCCACAGCAGAGAGACGCTGGTCTGCCCGGCCCGCTCCTGGCGGATCACCACCACCTGGGACGGGGCTAGGGGACGGAGGTCAGCCGCCGTCAGATGGGTGGATCGGAGACAACGGAGACTGGTCTCTGTCCCAGGGAAGCCGGCTTGGGCCGTGCTCACCTTGCCAACTGTCCTGCCCGCCCCCACCCCCGTCCAGGGGAGTCGGCACCCTCCAATCCTCCTAGCAAATCACCGGGCGGCCGCTCTGGTCGCCCCCCTGGGGGTGGCACAGCCTAGCTCTGCTCTAGGACGCTGGGGCTACCTTGACCCAGACGAGGCCGGACTCCCCCAGCTTTCACTGCCTCCTCCTTCTCTCTGGCCAGGCCCATCCCTTGGAAGAGTGCTGGACCTTCCCCCTCCCCCCAGCCCCTGCCAAGCAGACACTCTTGCCGCCCTGGGGCCCCATCACCGGATATCTCTATCACCAAGGGCCTGGGGTGGGACAGGCTCTCAGGAGTACCTGAGGGAGAGGAAGGAGAGAGGAAGAAGGAAGGACCCCGTGTCCTCGCTGCCTGGGTTTGGAGGGTAGGACGGCAGCAGCTCTGATACTCGCGGAAAAGCCATGAGCTGGGCACACTTGAGCCCCAGGATTCCTTTGTCACACCAGGTCACCCGTTCACCCCCTCACACAGTGACTGAGTCACCCATTCCCTCCCTCCCTCCTGCGTTCACTGCACCTACTCCCGAGGTGAGTCTGCTGGAAGCTACCAGATACAGCTGGGTGCAGCCACGCTGACTCTGCCCAATACCTCCCCTGTCCCCCTCTCTGGGCATCCTGTCCCCCCCTGCACCCCCCATACACCTGGAGCTCCCTGAAGACAGCGGCTACACAGGGTAGGTGCCCACCAAATGTTGCTGGGTGACTTTGATGTGAAAATGAAAGAAGTAACTCCAGAGTTAAGTTGGAGGGTGTGGTACCGGGCCCCCATCAGCCTGGGCATCGGGCCTGGGTCACAACCCGGCCTCCTCTGGCTGGCTGGGACCATTACTGTCTGGGGTGGCAGTTTCCCCATCCAGAAAGGGAAGAGAGCAGCGCCACCTGCCCGGAGGAGGTGAGGATCAGATACTGCCAGCAACATGTGGATGCCCCTTAAAAAACAAAGAACTTCCAAGGCAAGAGGTGCTGTGTGAGGGGACCAGAGCACAGAGGTGGGAGGGAAACAGGGTGGGGGACCACAGCGGCTCCAAGGAGGAGATGGCTGTAGAGAAGGGGGCCAGAGAGGAGGGGAGGGGAAGGGAAGGGGAAGGAGAGGGGAGGCCCTGCAGTCCCTGAGGCCAGACCTCACCCATTTGCTCAGGGCTGTTGTCTGCCCCAGCCCCCCCCCCCCCAGAATTCCTGAATGCCTTCCACATGCATTGTGGTCCACTAGGACCTGGGGATCCATAGTGACCAAGGCAGTCCTCAAGGAGCTTATGATCTATAGAGAGACAGAAAGTAAATAAGAAGACGAATCGATACGTAATCACAGGAGGGACAGGAAAAAAGCATGGCATGTGATGGAGCAGACCTTGTATGCATAGGGGGCTGGGGGAAACCGGGCCATTTTAGCTGGGGTGGTCAGGGTGGGCCTCCCCAAGGCAGGGATGACGGAACTGAGGACTGAAGGAACCAGCCACCCAACATCACAGAGAGGAGCCAGTCGCTCTGACGGAAAAGGCCAAGGCACGGAAGGGCTCAGTGGCTCCAAGAGATGGACAGAGGGACGAAAGGCCCGTGTGGATGCAAGGGAGGGAGCCCGGCGAGAGGAGGTGGGTGAGCATGGAGAGGCGGGCGGGGTGGGTGGCATGGGTGCGCCCTGGCCTGGCCCTGGGAGGGTCTCAACGGGATCTGAACTCAGGCTGAAGCTGGTAAAGGGCTCACGTGTGACCAGACCTCACTTACACTTTTAAAGCTCATTCAGGACGTGGTGTGAGACAGCATCATGGGGCGAGGGGGAGCAGGCTCCTGGGGTTGTCCAGACAACACAGGATGGGGGTGGGGATGCGCTGTGGACTGAATTGTGTCCCCTCCCCAAATTCATACACTGAAGCCCTAACCCCCAACTTGATAGTATTTGTTGTCAGGGCCTTAGGGGGATGATTAGGTGTAGACAGGGTCATGCAGGCGAGGTCCTCACTGTGGGATTAGTGCCTTTATTAGAAGAGACACTGGACTTCTCTCTTTCTCTGCCTTGTGAGGATACAGCCAGGAGGCAGGAAGAGGGTTCTCACCAGAAACCAAATTGGCCAGCACCTTGATCTTGGACCTCCAGCCTCAAGAACTGTGATCAATACACATTTCTGTGGTTTAAGCCCCCAACCTGTGGTATTTTGTTATGGCAGCCTGAGCTCAGAGAGATGGATCGGAAGGAGGCTGAAGCGGAGATGGTCACCTGGAGGGAGGCCCCGTGGGCCTGGCAGGTGGGTGGACGTGGTACAGAGACAGGGAGGGAGAGTCCGGACGACAACGCGCTTTGGGGCTTGAGCAACCCCACGAACAGTGGCGCCGTGTCCTGGGGGAGGGCTGTGGGAGGTGCAGGTCTGGGGGTGCCAGAGGCGGGTCCTTAGGGGAGAGGTCTGGGCTGGTGACAAAATGTCAGCATGACAGTGGGGTTCCTAGCCATGGGCCCTGATAAGGTCACTCAGAAAAGATGGCCCCGCTGAATAGGGATGAGAGGAGGGTCCGGGACAAGCGTGGGGTCCTCCAGCCTTCCGAGGCTGTTTCGAGAAGAGGGGCTGGCAGGGATGGAGAAGGGCAGGGCATGCGGGCAAGACAAAAGTGTTCCATGAGGGAGGAAAGACCAGGGAGAGAAGTCCCCACTTCTCTCCCACAGTGCGTGTGGCCAGGTGGGGACACTGAGCTTCAGTGGACAGCTGGGGAAATGGGCCTGACTGGAGCTGCCTGAAGAGGCTCACAGAGAGAGGACACAGAGACAGCCACACAGACAGCTCTTTCAGGAAGGTTCCCTGGGAAGAGAATGGGTCTGGTGGCTAGAAGGGAGCGTGCCTTCAAGGGAGGGTTTTTCTCTTCATGATGAATCATACTGATGGTGTCAGAAATGGTGGTGGGCTCTGGACTCCACCTTCCCCCCCGCCAGCCAGCCACCCGCCCCCATCTCCCTGGAGACCAGTGGGCAAGGGCAGGGCCACAAGCACCAGACACACAGGCCTATTCCCACCGTGTCACCAGCCCTGGGGACAAGGCTGGGCACTCTGTGGGTGCCCTACAAACGTTGGTTGGATGAGAGTCCCTTGAGTGGGTGAAGCCCTGGCATCAGAGAGGGGGTGCCCTGGGCTCACAGTTGGGAGGCCCCTTTCACTTGGGGACGAGACAGACCTGGGTTCGAATCCCAACTCTGCTACTTCCTATGTGGTGACACAGAGCCTTGGTCTCCTCCTCTGTGACATGGTGAGGTTTCTGTTGGGCCAGGGATGGGGTGCGGGCCACAGCAGTCCTAGACGTGTGCTGGGGTGGCTGTTGATGGCGAAGCTGCTGTGGCGGGTTCTTGGGTTGGGCCGTCACTTGACAGGCAGGACCCACCAGAACTGGGCAAGAGAGGGGCTCCAGGGGCTGAACTCAGCCCAACAACTGGCTAGGAACCCAGAGATAAACGGCTGTTGTCCAAACCCGTGCAACTAAATCCATCCCAGGGGCAGCAGTGGCAGGTGTTCTGGAAAATGATAAGCGGAGTGATTTTATTTTTTAATGACATTTATGGAGCATGTACCTTGGGCCAGGTGCCGGGCTAAGCATTTTCATTTCTCTCACTTAAGCTTCATCCTAGTACCCGAGGCAGGTACTATTATTCCCATTGTACCAGGGAAGAAACAGAGGCAGAGAGAAAGTTCTGGAACCTATGAATGCCGGGCCAGCCTGTCTCTGACCTGGTTGGCTTCCTCCCACCTACAGGATATGTTCTACTCTTCTAAGGGCGTGGAGAGCCTGGAGCTCCGAGTCCTGGGGAGGAAGGCAGGGCCAGGAGAGACAGGCCCTCGCCCGGAAGGCCACAGCGAACCCGTGATAGCACTCGATCGTACCAGGGCCAAGAGCCGGGGCAGCTGCGGGACAGAGCCTCTCCGCCTACCTGCCTGGTTCGTGGTGATGTTGACGACAGCCGCCCGGCGGGGTTCGGGGCTCAGGTCGGACACACCGTTGACGGCCTCGATCCAGAAGGAGTAGTTCATGTGGGCTAGCAGGTTGGCCACCATCAGACTGGCCCGCACCAGGCTTGTCTGCTGCGGCACGAAGCGAGGGCCGCTCCCGCAGGTCTCGCAGTGGCCCAACGCCCAAGGGCAGCGGCGGCACACTGCGTTGTAGGTGATGTCGTTGCGGCCGCCGGGGTCCAGGGGAGGGGCCCATTCCAGCGTCACGGATGTCCCGTTCACACTGGAGATCAGATTCACCGGTGCCGAGGGTGGCCCTGGGGAGCAGAGAGTGACTGGTGGCAGCAGAGGGCAGTTATCTGGGCTGGTCCAGCCCCAAACCCCCATCAGGCCAGGGGAGGGCTGGGACTCCCCCATGATATTTTGGGGGGTCCACAAGGGTAAGGTCATGGCCTTCTCCAGCCTCTGAGAGCTCCCTAACGGCAGAGGTAGCATCAGACTGGACCACAGGGTCAAGTCTGTGCCCAGAAAGCTAAGCCCTTGGCCCTCACCATCCCACTGCTGGACCACAGGGATCCCGGGTTTGTGTTTCCGAGTTTCCATCCAGAACCCATCCAGGGTGAGAGACTGACAACCCTGGGGGGGTGCCCACAGCAGCCACCCTGGGTGTGAAAGGCCCCTGCCATTTGCAATCCGCACTCCACTCCTCAACCCCTGTACTGGGTTTACTGTGCACGTCACTGAGTACTGCTGTGGAGTACAGGGCGCCGGGAAGCCCAGCAGGGTCTCTGCAGCATGGTGAGCCCAGCCCCACGAGACCCCCAGTCTGGGCAGTGCAGAGATTCTGGAGAGCTGGGGCTGGGGGCTGGGGTAGGCTCCTGGGGTTGGGGATTTGAGTCTGGAGGACATGGGAGGCTGTGGGACCCCTGGGACTTAGAATTTCCGTTCTCAGCATCCCAGGCAGGGACTCCTAGATCTTAAGAAAATAGAAGAGAAGAATCTCAGAATCAGAGAGAATCATAGACTCTGAAGGCTATGGAATACTAAAAGCCTAGTCTTCTGCAGTCTTAAGATTTGTAGAACCTGAGGGCACGGAATTGTGGATTTGGAGGAAAACTGGAGTCTGGCTCGCTGAGTACGAGTATCCATGACCTAGAGCGGGGCTCACGTTGCCTGCAAAGCCCACAGTAGTCACCATGTCACTCAGCCATCCTTTCTGCCCTGGCAGATCCCACATGGGGTAAAAATGCATGGGTCTGGACAGAAGAGGGGAGGGAGGGAGACAGAGTGTGTGTGTGTGTGTGTGTGTGTGTGTGTATGCGCGCGCACGCGCACACACACACACTCTCACCTGCTATGCAGTACAGGGAGCCTGGGGGCTCGGCGTGATGGAGGTGGGGGGACAGGGAGGTTGGGGAGTGAGGCTGGGATGGACTGGGGGGCAGAACCAGTCAGAACCGTGTGAAGCGCCCGTCACCCCACCCCAAGAGACCAGGGTTGGCAGATGGGGTGGGCTGAGCTGGGATGGGAGTGTGAGAGGCCCCTTCAGGCCCGGAGAGGCGGCGATGAAGGGGCCCCGTGAGCAGAATGCCGAGACGGTCACGCAGCCCGGCAGGCACGTGCCAGAGCCCCTCGGAGTCCCCTCAGGTACACAGGGTGTGAGCACACGCAAGCACACTTCTCCAGGCACACACGCCTCCCCTGCAGGGCCAGCTGTGCACACGCGGAACCCACAAGGCGCATTCAATCAAGCTCTACGGGACTCGGAGCTCCAGGGACCCAGAGGTGCACACACACCCCTAACAATTCTTTACACACACACGGGCACAAGACTCTGACGTTCACACTCGAGCCTATGCACACTACGCAGGCATCTTCTATAGGAGCAGCTGCCGACACATGTGCACGTGTCACCCTCACTGCAGGTGTCCCAAGGCACAAACAGAATCCGACACACGCATGCCCTCATCCAAGCAGGCAACCATGCATATTCCTGATACACACCCATGCATGCACACGCCCCCACACACTAAGGCAGCTCTGAACGGTCCATCAGGGATGACAGCGCTCGGGGGCCTCCTCTGGCTTGCCCACCCCAGCTCCCAGGACAACAGTATCACTGCCGGGTCAGGAGATGACCAAGGCCTCCTCTCATCTGCCCTCTGAAGCAGAGAGGAAAGACAGGGAAGGAAGGAAAGATGTCCCTGGAGAGGTGACAGGTGATATAGGACAGGAGGTAGGGATCCCCTCCCAGAGAGGCCAAGGCCACCCCTGAGGAGTCAGAGTTAGGGTCACCCCCCCAACCCTATATTGGCCCCTGGTCCAAGACAGCCACCTGTCCCTGCCTCACCCCCGGAGCACTGGTTCTCTGGAGTCCTGGGAGCACGGGGTCCTGGCCCGGTCTTGGTCTCCAGGATTCTGGGGCTCAGGGCGGTACTCACGGGTGCAGGCTGCAGATGGTGGGTCCAGGGCCGCGCGGTAGTAGCTGAGGTCACAGCGGCAGGCCTGGGCAGCGGGGGCTGCAGAGTGGCTGTGGGGAGGGCAGCGGGCGCAGAGCTGGTCCCCAGGGGCTGACTTGTAGAAGCCCAGCTCACAGGCTGCAGGGGACAAGGCAGGTTCAGAGGAGTCAGCCGGGCCACCCTGGCCAGCCCCGGGACAGCTCTCACTCTGACCCAGGCCTTCCAGCGGGATCTCCCAAGGGACATGGGTGCAGACCCTGAGCATCACCCGGTCCCACCCTCACTGGCAGATGGAGGGACTGAAGCACAGAGAGGGCCTGTGACTTACACAGGTTTGCACAGCTAGCGGGGGCGGAGCTGAGGCAAGTCCCAGCCCCGAAGTCGGCCCAGGAAAGAGCCTCTTCAAACCAGAGTCACGTCTCCTCCAGGGGCCCTTCCTGCCCAGGCCTGTCTCCAGCCTGAATCTATTTGTCCATCACAGGACCCCGGTCCCTGAGTGAGACCCTGCCTCAGATGTAGGGGTCAAGGGGCTAAGCACCCAAGGGTTGTGACTTGGGGAGGAATGAAAGCTGGAAGGGAATGGGGTGGATGGCAATGTGACCGGATAAGAGACCCAGGTGATAAGACCCCCATAAAAGTACAGATTCCAGGCCCCACCACGGCCACCTGGTTAGAAGAGCCAGGCGCGGGGCCTGGGACTCTGTTCTCCAAGCTCCCGAAGCAACGACCACCCAGAATCTCAGGTCCCCACCCCTCCCAGAGCCTGCGTCACTGTCACCGTGACAGGGACACACCTGTCCTGTATGTGACCCTCTCCCTCGCCTCTGCCACATCTGCATCATCTCTCACCTGGATGCCCCGGCCTCCAGCCTTGCCTCCCCAGCCCCGCCTGCCGGCCTGACTGCCGTTCATTCAAGCAGCATTCGTGAGCGCCTACTCTGTGCCAGGCACTGATCCGGGCGCCAGAGGCACAGCCGTGAACAAGATCGACACGGTCTCTGCCCTCAGGGAGTCAGCCTCTTTGAGGGAGAGACATACAGTAAATGAGGATGTGATCGCCTCCAGGAAGGAAATAAAGCGGGTGATGTGGCAAAGGGTGAGTGCTGGGAGGAGTTACCTTCCTGGAGAAGGAAATGATATTTAAGTCTTGTCTAAAGAATAAGAACAAGTCAGCCTTGCAGGGAGTGGAAACTTTCTAGGTTGAGGAGCTCCCTAAAATGACACGTGGATCCATCACTGCCCGTTCAAACCCTCACGGGCTCCCCAGGGCCTGAACAGCAATACCTGGCATTTGAAGCCCTCCTGCAGCCTCCTCCAGTGCCACGGCTCCCTCCCCACCTGCAGGCCAAACCAAAGGACTGGCCATTCCCCACATCCAGCAGTTTGCTTCCTGCCTCAGGGCCTTTGCATGTACCGTGCCTTCTTCCTGAGATGGCTTATCCCTTTGGTCAACCTGTTGAACTCTTTCAAGATTCATTTTAATTGTCCCTTTGAATGAGGCCTTTCTCCACACCTACACACACACACACACACACACTCGTACAGAGAGGCCACCGCTCCCTGCCCTACTTCTGCAGCCCCTGCTCAGGACCACCACCTATCACACTACGGCTATACTGTTTTATCTGTATGTCTGACTCGCCTCCTAAACCAGAGGTGTTTGTGGGCAGCTCCTTGTGAATAAGGGCAGAGTTGCCTTATTCATCTCAACGTTCCTAGTGTCTGCCTCATAGCAAAAGTTGTCAGCCCTTGTAGGGGTTTTCAAAGTGAGCTAATCCTGCCATTACCTGCTCTGGACAGAGAGCGAGCCCGGGAGTTCAGGAGGACCGAATGCCACCCAGCCAGGTGGCTCCCGGCTGCACCATGGACCTGACCTCCTTTGCAACAGGGACCACTGGGAAGTTTATGGGATTTCTATCCATTAAGTCCCGTTCTGGAAAACTTGGTGCTTGAGAGAAGCTTCACTTGAAAAGATGTCATGTCGTTTAAAAAAAAAATCTCTTTATTATAATAGCTAAAATCAAGTTGATTTGTAAAATTCTCCCAGCTCGAGAGAAAACCTGGAACCAAGAGGAATGACTCTGCCCTCACGTTTGCTTCACAGACTCAGAGGCCACAGAGCGGACGGGGCCTACAGGCTAAAGAGCTGAAGGAACTGTGCTCCGCTTTGAGACTTCTTCCCTCCCACCTGGAGAGACCCCAAGAGGTCTCGGGCCTGACAGGGGGCTGGGAGCTTGGGGGTGTAGGGCTCAAAGCTGACACACTATGATCTCACCTCCTCCTCCCAGAAGCCCCCCCCCCCCCCCCGGGAGACAGAGTCCTGGGGCAAGCGGAAGAGCCTTCCTCGGGGCCCAGGAATCGGGCTTTGCACTTCATCAGCAAATATTTGTTCAACCCGTTGTTGAGCTGAATGATAGTAATCCTCGTTGTCATGATCAGATCCAGGTCGATTAGCATTTCAGGGACTGTTTGCTCATTCTGCCCTGCATTTATTCCTTCCCCCAAATTTATTGAGCTGCTACTATGGAGCCGAGATAAGCAAGAGCTGGTCCCACTTTCAAGGAGCTGTCTGGGCCGTGACAGGCACACAGAAAACATGTGGTGACATCTTGGTGCGATTTGTGGCATGAAGGAAGCGTGGCGAGATGGCCCAAAGTTCCTGAGTCCCTACCGGCCAGAATTCATCTTGTTCTTGTCAGTTAAGAGCAGAAACTCGGGAGCAGGCTGCCTGGGTTCCTCTTCTGGTCTGACCCCTTCACCTAGGCTATGGGACTTTGGGCAGGTTGTTGGGCCTCAGTTTCTTCATCTGTAAAATGGGGATAATAATAGGACCCACCTCCTAGGGCTATTGCCAGGGTGACCTGAGTGCATGTGAATTCACACCAGGACCATGCCTGGCACTCAGTCACAATGCTGTGTGGTGGCGATAATACATCTCTTTTGGAGTACCTTGCCCAAGGCTCCCTGTTGAGCCAGAAGGCAAACCCAGGTGGGGAGCCTCTGGGGCCTGGGCCTTTCCCCCACCAGCCTCTCAACACGCGTCCAGGGCTTAGAGATGGCCCGGCCTTCCTGCCGTTCGCCAGTGGGTGGTTCTCACACGCCCTGCAAATACCCATATGGCTATAACGTGTCAAAGCCAGATTAATCTGCACAATGAAAATAAAATAATCTTTAATAAGAATACTAATCACCAGGCCTCGGGGAGCCCAGAGACCTGGAGGCAGAGCTGGGAATTAATGGCTGAGACAGATGGAGCAGCTCTGGGCTGGGGCCCGGCCCTGCCCGCTGACCCAGGGCGCTTCCGGAGCCCACGTGCCCGGTGAGTGGGCCGAGCGCCAGGCGGGGCCACTGCCCCTGCCGAGGGCACATGGCCCAGGCCGCCCGCCCGGCTGGCAGCTGCCTGTGGCCCTACCACCTCTCCCCGCGCCCCTGCCAGGAGCCTGAGACTTGACAAATAAGGTGTCTGCCGGTGGATGACCAAAGGAAATTAATTCTAAATCAGATTTTAAACACCGTCAGGAAGGCAAAAGAGCTCGGCGCTCACGCTCCCCCTCTGAAGCGAGACTCTGATATTTATAGAAAAATGATTAGGGCCTCCGAGGGCGGTTTGTATTCTGCGTCCAGGTGACGGGAAGGACGGCAAGCAGAGCTACAGCCTCGGGGCTGCAGCTCTGTTGGGTGGTGTTCTGAGAGGTCTTTCCCCTGCCCGGACTTGGGGGGTGGGGACTGCGGCCAGCTGTGGGGACAGGTCACAGGGCCTGGCACTGTCGTGAGGGGGGCACTCTGGTTGGGAGATTTGGGACCCAATCGACCACTCCTAGCAGTGTGCCCTTGGGCCAGTCACTTCAGCTCTCCGGGCCCCCACTTCCCCACTGGTAAACGGGACAGGCTCCCCATGGCTCTGACTTCCTTCTGCGGGTCTCTGAGGCCTGAGGGCAGCCTTGGGAAGGCCTCACAGAGCCCTATGACTGGCTTGGTCCCTTCTGGGCTCCACTGTCTTCTCTGTGAAATCAAGGGCTCCCTGGCCACGTATGTGCAGAGCTTTGAGGGTGAAAGCAGGGGAAGGGGACCTGCAGGCTGGGAGAGTGGCCGTCACCGCGTGGGCTGGTCCCTGCCGCAGGCCTCAGGCTCCGGATCCCCTCCTTTTGCTAGAAGGAAGGCGGTGGGATCAGGCTGGGCAAGCCGGGACCCCAGAGCCCAGCCCTTCCTCTTCAACTGTTTGCTCAGAGACAACTGCCTGATGGAGAAGGCCAGGGGGACCCACCGTCCTCAGGGTGCCCCTCTCAGGTTGGTCAGTGGCAGAGGGGAGCTGCAGCTTTGCGAGGACAACTCACGTAGCCCAGAAAGGCATCCCACTCTGTTCCCAGCTCCTGCCTGGCCCCCAATCTCACCATTCTCGGGCTACCCACCCAAAGAGGGGTGGGGTCAGGGGCCCCTGGCAGGGCCGCCCGCTGGAGCCTCCCGTTGGAGGGGCTCAGTGTCAGACCCATGCTGCTTCTTCCAGGGAGGTTACACAGACAATCCAGAAACCCACTCAGGGGAGTGAGAAAAGTCTCTCCTCGTGCCACTTGCCACTGGCATTCTGTCCCCAAACCTCTCTGCTTCCAGTGCATTAGGAATTAATATTTTTTATAAAACCTGTAATTATCCTGCAACTGGCATAATTATGTTGCATTGTGATTTAAATGTAAAATTCAAAATATGCTGCAATTTCCTAACCCCGCATTAGCATTTCTTTATTGTTTTTTATTAATACACCAGCAGGGCCAGGCAATGGGAATGGCCTTGGCCTCTCCCAGCCCTGGGAAGGTCCCGCTGCTTGGGACTTGGGAGCTTTTACCAGGAGTCCTGCCCTTGACTTGCTGTGGGGCCTGGGGCAAGACACATTCCCTCTCTGGGCTCCACTTCCCACCCCTGTCAAACAAGGGGGCTGGAGCAGGACCCGAGACCTCTGACCCCACCGTCAGGAGGAGCAGTCTCCCTCCCAAGGTAAGGGTGTCCCACTGCACGCTGGACAGACAAATGGCTCACTCGCGCTTGCTGGCTAAACCCAGAGTTGCCGTCAGTGGCTGACCTTGAGCAGGGATCCACTGACCAGCTGGCCTGATTATTATGGCCTATGCTGTACTAGTTAGAACTGTTCTATTACCCCAGGGAGGGGGGAAGCGGGGTTTGGCAGAGGGCTCTGTTGACAGAGGAAGCAGTTCAGGGCTCTGGAGGGAGCCAGCCTGGGATCAGAGCGCTACTCTGTGATTTAGGTTGAAGGACTCAGTTTGTCACATCTGTAAGATGGGGATATGCTACCTAGCTTAGAGGACTTTTGTAAGCATGAGAAGGTGTGTGAACTTCCTGAGCGCAGGGACTCCCTGTGCCTAAATTCCCATGCCTGGGACACACCAGATGCTCAACAGAATGAGTAACTGCCATGACAAGGAGAAAGTGCTTATTAATGTGCCTCGTGCATGGCAAACACTCAAAAATTGTTGAGGGACCTTATTGTCCCCATCAGGAGGGGGTGCTGGAAGCCAGCTCTGGTGGGGAGAGCAGTCAGGCTGGGCCAGAGATAGGCTAAATGCCTACACGTGGCTCCCAGCAAGACAGACCCGACTCAGGTCCCAGCTCCACCTCTCACCAGCTGTGAGGCCTACGCAGTGACGCTACCTCTTGAACCTCAGTTTCCCCATTGGTAAAATGGATCTGTAACACCTGCCTTGCTTCAGTGAACAAATGAGTTGATGTGTGAGCCTCCCTTTGTGAGCTGCAAAGGCACCGGGGATGTTGGTTATCATCCAGCAGGGAGCTGAGAAGTGCAGGGATGACTGTGATGGGAACCAGAAGAGGCTGGAAGCCTGGGAGCCTGACAAATGAGGCCACAGGGGCGAACAAGTCCAGAAACAGGCGAACGTCACAGAAGGTGCTTTGGGAGTTAGGGTCCCCGAGAGGTGAAGGCTCCTAGCAGTTGGGAGCGTGAAGGACTTCTTATGGAAACCAGAGAGCCCCAGAGAGGGGCTGGAAGGGGTCTGGTGGCTGGATGGAGTATCCTGATCCCAGAGAACTACCTTGAGCACCACCCAAAATTCTCGGCCTGTGCCCTGCTCTGTCCTGTGAGCACCATGGGGTCTTTCCTGCCTGCTTGGGGCTGAGGGATGGGCCCCATCCCAGGTCCTATCTGGGGCCAGGCCCCAGCCTCTCTGATCCCTGCCTAGGAACATCTTCCCCCACCCCAGGAGACCAGGGGTCCCAACAGCAGGCTTCACTATGCTCTGAGTGGCTGAGCAGCCATGTGTCCAGCCCCCCAGGGAAGCCACGGAAGGGCAGAGGGCAACCAGCTGAGGCACCAGCTGTCTGTCCAACCAACTCTCACAGTGTCCCTGGTGCTTGGGATACCCCGCTACACCACATAGTGCAAGTGTGACACACACACGCAGCCTGAGGTCTGGGCCCTGCTCCTGGTCTCTGGCATGGGAACCCGAGCAGCGCACTGATGGGAACAGGTGCCATGCTGTTCCATCCTCGGCCTTCCTCTTCTCAAGGACCTTGGCTGTCTTCTCCCACAGGTCCCAGGGTAAGATCCCCCCAGACCCAGGCAGGCTGCTTCAGGTGGCCCAGGGACACACCTAGACAGGGCTCCCCAGGTATCCCTGCCTGCACACCTTCCCAGGGGCCCCATGCTGCCCTCCTACACCCAGGGACTGCTGCCATTTCCCTCCACTCATGTTCGGCGCTTTTGAGCATGGACTCCGGAGCCAGACCTCTGGGTTCAAATCACACCTCTGCCGCTTCCTAGCTGTGTGCCCCTGGGCAAGTTGCTTTGCCTCCCTGTGCCTCAGTTTCATCTATAAAGCCAGGATAACAGTAGCTTCTATTTCATAGGGTAGCTCTGAGGACTAAATGAGTTAATATGTGAAAAGTGCCTACAACGATGCCTGACCTAAGTTAGCTCACAGTATTGTCCCTTCACTCAGCTGGACACCCAATCCGGCAGGTGTCCTCGGAGGTACGTCTCCACAACAGCCACAGAGCCTAGCCCCTGGCTGTAGTGTGTCTCCCTGTCTTCTCCCTCCCCTGCTCTGCACACGTACACGCAGGCACCGCCTGGTGTATTTGCTGACACGGAAACACTGGAGGGTCACCCCTCTTCCCAGATGCTGTTGCCCCCCACCGACGCATGCTGCCCGCAATGCCCCCCCACAGCCGGGCAGCCCCCTCCCGGACTGAGCCCTGGGCCCGCTGGCCGCCCCCGCGCGGCGCGCTCACCCTCACAGGCATCCCGCCGCTCCTCGTAGCCGGCGCTGCACACGCACTTGCCAATGGGCACCAGCCACTCGCCCTCGGCGCTGCAGTACATCTTGGGCGTGTCCCGCTCCTCCGAGTGCCGCACGCACTGGCCCCGCACCTCCACCAGCGAGGACGAGTCGGCACCCGTCACCGCCTCCGAGAAGGCAGCCAGGTTGCGCACCATAGTGGGGCACTTCTTGTAATAGATGCGGAGAGACAGGATGGCGAGGCACGCGCCGATGTCCTGGAAGGCCAGGTAGAAGCCGCGCTTGCTGAGGGGGCCCACGCCGCGCACCTCCGTGTTGAGCTTGAGGCGCCGCACGCCCAGGTCGGCACCCGTGAAACTCTCGTCGGCTGCGATGGTGTCGATTTTGAGGAACTGGCTTTCTTGTGTGCTGGCGCCCAGGTCACGGTCCGACTCTAGGTAGTAGAGGTTGAAGGTCTCCTTACAGGTGCCCAGCACGCCAGGCATGCTGTTGCAGTCGCGCAGGGTGAACTTGATCTCGGCGTAGACGCGCCGGGCGCCGTCGCGGGGCACCCAGCTCGTGCGTAGCCAGTTGTTCTGGTTGGGGCTCATGACGTTGCACACCTGGTACGTGTGGATGGGCTGGAAGGACTCGTCCACCTCGTTGATGGAGTCCCACTGCAGGCAGAGAGAGCACAGCGCTGAAATGAGCATGAGCACCTCGCCCTCTCCTGCCAGTCACCCCTGCCACATGCGCACGGGGCCAGGGGCATCCCTGGGAGGAAGACCGAATGTTCTCTGCCCTTGAGTTGCTGACCTTCTACTGGACCACAACTGTGAGATGTGATCCCACAGGTGCCCCATCTTTCCGAGAAAATGTTATTTGCTGCAGTTTATTGATGAGGAAATAGGTGCAAGCCCCATGTCTGAGGTCACCCAGCTGGTGAGTGGTGGAGCCAGGACTGGAATTGATGCCAAAGCTACAAAACCCAACCTTGTGTCTATATGGTGGCTCCAAACACTCCCAGGGTGGGAGGTTGGGGGGTGGGGTCAACTTTGCTTGGGTAAGTCAGGGAGCCCATGGGTCCCGTTTTCGTATCAGTTGCCAGAGGGATCTTTCTAATGCGTGGACCTGACTATGCCTCAAATTCTTCAGCAAGGGAGTACCAGTGGGACCCTTGAATGTGGCGGCTTCTGTGCCAGGTGCTGGCCAGATATCAGTGATTCAGAAATAAATCAGACATGATCAACAGAGTGAAAGGCAATCCAAAGAACGGGGAAAACATACCTGCAAATCATGTGTCTGATAAGGGATTAATACCCAGAATATATAAAGAACTCCTACAACTCAACAACAAAAAACCCGAACAGCCCAGGTGGAAAATCGGCAAAAGACTTGAATAGACATTTTCCCAAAGAAGATATACAGATGGTTAAATAGTCCACAGAAAGATGCTCACCGTCACTCATCATTAGGGAAATACAAATCAAAACCACAATGAGAGACCATTTCACACTCACAAGGATGATTATCTAAACAATAGGAAATAACAGATGTTGGGGAGGATGTGGAGAAACTGGAACGCTTGTGCCTTGTTGGTGGGAGTGTAAAATGGTGCAGCTGCTGTGGAAACCAGAGGGGAGGTTCCTCAGAAAGTTAAAAACAGACCTACCCTGTGACCCAGCAATTCCACTTCTGGGCATATACGCAAAAGAACTGAAAGCAGGGTCTCAAACAGATACGTATACACTCAAGTTCACAGCAGCATTATTCGAGGTAGCCAAAAGGTAGAAACAACCCAAATGTGTCCATCGTTGCGTGACTGGATAAACAAAACACGGTGTATCCAAACAATGGGACAGTAGTCAGCCTTAAAAGGGAAGGAAATTCAGATGCGTGCTACCACACGGGTGAACCTTGAGGACGTTACGCAAAGTGAAACAAGCCAGTTGTGAAAGAACAAATATCGTATGATTCTGCTTAAATGAGGTCCTTAGAGCCACAGAAACAGAGAATGGAATGGTGGTGGCCAGGGGCTGGGGGACTGGGGAATGGTAAGCTGGTATTTCATGGGGACAGAGCTTCAGTTTGGGAAGATGAAAAGAGGTTCTGGAGATGGACAGTGGTGACGGTCACACAACACAGTGAATATACTTAATGTCACTGAACTATAGACTTAAAAAGCGGTTACGATGGTAAATGTTATATGCATTTTACCACAACTTTTTTTAAAAAGAAAGGAACACTCCAGAAATGCTCCCTCCCCTTGAGCACCTCACAGTCCAACAGACAAGGTGGTGGAGGGCTCCATGCCAAAGCGGGTGGGCATCTAAGGGATCGTGGAAACTTCCTGTAGGCTAAAGCAGGAAGCTCTTGCACGGATGGGAGGGAAGAACCCCCGAGAGGCCTGGAAGAATAAGCAATGTTCAGCGAGCACCAGATAGCGCAGATTGGCTGCAGAGGATTCACGTGCAAGACCCAGTGCTGAGAAATGGGCCAGGAGTTAGAGGTCAAGACCTCTTGGTCTCTAACCTGCTGTGTGACCTTGAGCAAGTCGCTCTTCCTCTCTGGGCCCTAGCTTCCTCGACTGCAGAATGCTGGTTGGCCAGGAGCAGTCACAGTGGGCTGAGTTCCGTGGACTCCCGAGAGCCCTGAGGAGGGGCTGGAGGCTAAGAGCAGATGGAGGGGACGGGCTCTGGGTCCCTGCCTTGGGTTGGCCCGAGATGCAATGCCTTGCTCTTCTCTCTTCGGCCTCTATGCGCAACTGTCCTTGAACTAGAGATTCTATTGCTTAAGGGGGATGGGGGAGGTAAAAACCACTCTTCGTGATGTTCTGAGAACCTGGGGGTTTCTGAGTGACCCGCAAGTGCTGAAGTGGGGACCACGGGGTCTCAAGTCTTTCCCATCTGAGGAAAGCCCCTCCATCTCATCTCGTCTTGGCCAGCATGTGGTCTCAGCCCTCGGTGTCCACATCTGTAAAATGGGGCTCAGACAGGCCCACCTCAGTGAGGCTTGAGAGGATGAAAGGAGTAGCGGGCTGCCAAGCGCTTGGCTTGGGCCTGGCACAGCAGGGCACCAGCGGAACGGGACTGCCATGATGCCGACCTGGCATCTTCCCAGCCCACCTGTGCCTGCCTCCAGGGACCCCAGCGCAAGAGGTCCAGGGTGTGCCAGCCTCACCTAAAAGCTTATGCCTCCTACACCCCCAACTCCCACAGGAACCCCCCGTACCCCACGCTGCAGCCAGGGCCTCTGGGCAGTGCTGTGCCACATCTGGGGTTAAAGTCATTGTCACAGTTAATGGAGCACCAAAGAGCCAGCCAGCTGCCCCCATCTGTTTCCTGCCAGGGACCTGGATAAATTCATCAGCTCCCTCTGAGTCTGCTCCAGCCGCTCCACCAGTGCCAATGGCCTGGCCTTGCCCTGCCAGCCCCGGAGGCTGCTGCAGATGCCCAGAGTGGCACGAATTCCTGGAGGCTGGTGCAAGGATGGAATGAGCCCTGTTCTCCACCTGGGCAAACCTCCCCACCCCGCCCCCCCCGAGCCCCTGCGCCCTCCTCCTCCAACCCCTGCCATTGCTCTGCAGCTCTGTCCTCTGTCTGGAACAGAATGCCCTGCCCCAGCTGTGCAGCCCTGGGGATCTCCCCTCCCCTCTCTGAAGTGTGAAATGGGCCAGCTGATGCCTGCCCCTTCCCCCTACTCCAGGGGGTGCTGAGGGTCAGGGGGGACAACAGAATGTGCCTCTCAGCTAAGGCAGCGCTGGTTAGCACCCGTTAATTCACCAGAAGCGACGAGCAGGTCCCAGCATGTGGAAGGAGGCGCACGGCCTGATGAAGAGCCTGGGTCCTGGGGCCAGAAGCCCCCCGACCTTAGCAGAGTCGCCTAACCTCTCAGAGCTTCGGGTTTCTCACCAGGAAAATGTCCCTTTCGTGCATCCTCACGGATGACAAGTGCACGGAGCAGGCTCTGTGCTCATTCCTGTGTTATAAACGGGGAGGTGAAGGCCAGGGAAGTGACTTGCCTGGGTCACACTGATCAGAGGCAGCAGAGTACCGGCTCGTCCAGACCCAGCAGCACCCTTGGCCTTTAAGCTGTGAGGCCTTGGCTGACAATCCCATCACTCTGCTGATGCTGGACACAGCCCTGGATGGCCCTTGCTTCCAGGCTGTTTCAAGAGCTTTCAGAATCAGAGGAACCTCACGGAGCCTCAAGGCCCATGTCCACAGGCTCCCTAGCCAGCTGGGCAGGAGAATTGCCTGGAAAGCTTATGAAACCAAAGATTCCCAGGCACCTCCCCAGACCCCCGGGACACGGGGCCCTGTATGCCTCACTTGCTAGCCTGGAACAGGTTCAAGGTCTAGAGTTTGGGAACCAGGGATCTCACCCAGCCTTCTTTCCCCTCCAGGCAAGCCCAATCTCCAGCCCCCATAAAGACGGAAGGTGGTCCCCAGCTCAGGAGACAATGCTGGAGGGCCTCCCACCCTCTCACGATGAGGACATAGACCAAAGAGAAGGTCGGGGACCCAACAGAGGCTCTAGGCCCAAGCGACTGGAGTTTGAGTCCATCCTTTGGAAACTGTCTGATGGTGGGCAAGCTATTCCTTGCTGCTCTGAGCCTCAGCTTCCTCATCTGTGAAATGGGGTGGCTGTGCCTACTCACTCACAGGATTGGTCGTGGGGATTCAATGAGATCATGTCTGTGAACTGTTCAGAGCTGTGTGAATATACGTTATTTGTTCTAACTCCCAAACAGGATAAGGTAACTCTGAGCCATGCTTCATGGCACCTTGCGAGCAAAAGAACCTTAGATTTGCAGCACAGTCAGTGAAAACACAAGTCCAGCCATGCTCCCCACCTGCTTAAAACCCTTACAATTCCTTGTAAGGAACTCTAAAAACCAAGTCCTAAGTTCTGAGGAGGACCTGGGGCCAGGCCCACTCCTTCCTAGCTGCTGGGTCTCGGGGGAAAAGCTGACCCAGCCATCGGCCAGGCGGTCACCTCCTCAAGGCTCAGCCCCCTGCCACTGGCAGAGCTGGCTCACTTTCTCAAAGCCCTTTCACACCCTGCTCACCCCTGGGAGACAGCCACCTGGGGCAAACACAGAGGAGAAATTCACAGGGAGAAACTGAGGCCCAGGGAGGTAAAGACACCTCAAGGACCCAGCCTTTGCCCTTAGGCAGGGCTAAGCTGCTCAGGCAGAAAGGAGTTCCCTCCTGGCTCTTGGGCCCATGTGGCCTGCTGTGAAGCTTCCTGAAGCCTGGTACATGGGGGCTAATGACAGTGGACTCGGCTTCCTGCTCCAGAGGGAGGGGAAGGGGGGCTCCAGCCTGCCCCCAGCCAGCCACAAATGGCCCGGATGAAAGGTGAAGAAATACTCCCACTCCCTTCACACATAGTCACTCTTGATGTCATTGTCACCATCATTATTAATATTATTACCCCTGTCTCCAGAGCCGTGGAAACCAGCGAGAGAAGTCACGTGTACGTGACACGCCTGCGTCTGTGATGGGGGGGTGCATTTCTGAGCACGCCTGCAGGAGGAAATGTCTGTGACACAGAACCCTAACACACACTAATGACAATGACAGTGACAGTATATTCAGTAAGGGCTCACCAGGTGCCAGGCACAGCGCCAAGACCAGGTGTCACCTCCCCTCAGCCTGACAGCAAAGCCCACAAGGTCATCACATGCTCATCCCTTGCCACAGATGGGGAGCTGAGACTCAGGGAGTGAGGTGGTGACCACCAGGGCCATCCCGCTTGTCAGTGGCAGAATCGGGCCTCCGCCAGGCTCATGGATCCTCCCCCTGCCCCCAGGTCTGGATAAGAGAAGCGGAGGGTCAGGCAGTGCAGCTTTGTCTCTGGATGTCCTGGGGTTACCACGCCCACTCCCCAGGAGGATGGGACCCACGGAGACCTGATGGGCTCAGCCCTGGGTCACCATGGAGGCCAGGGGGGCCTGGGGGCTTGGCTACACCTGCTGGCAGGTGCCGCCCAAATGCTCTAGGGAACAGAGTAACAGGGGCCCGGGCAGCTCCTGGTGAAGGCAGGGCATGAGGGAGGGGACCAATCCCGAAGGGGTGAAAGGCCCGGCTGGGGCCCATCGTGAATCTGTAGGCCCAGAACACAGACATAAGGATCCCACACCTAGGGCCTTAGACTTAAGAATTGGGAGCCCAGCACCAGGGTTGGTTCTGTAATCCCAGGGGTCTGCATGAAGAAAGGAAGGAAGGTAGGAGGTAGGAAGACAGGAAGAAAGGGACGGAGGGAGGGAAGGAATCAGCAGCTCTGTTTCTAACTGCTGTGTGGCCTTGGGTAAGTCCCTTCACCTCTGGGCCTCTGCTTCCTTTTGCTCTATCTGATGGTAAGAGCATGAGTCACAGGCTTTCTCTGCTCACAGAGGATGATGCTGGCCCCACGGCTGGTCACCTACCCCGTGAGCCGGATATGTGAGCCAGCCCCAGTCTCCGTGAATGGTGGACGTGTCCAGCAAGTTCACTGTAAAACAGGAGAGGAGAGAGCATCAGAGCCTAGGACACGCCTCCCCAGTCCCACAGCGCAGCCCAACCTGGCCACACTGGTCTGCTCTCAGCCCCGAACACGCCAGCTCCACGCCTCACTTCCCCTCTCCTCTGGGGCCCGGTTCAAGTTGTCCCTCTTGCCTGAGGCCATCCTCCACCACCTCGGCCCACACGTGACCTTCCAAACCCCCCTGGAACACAAGCTGCCCCAAGCACGGGGCTTCCCTGGTTGGTGATGCAGTGGGATGGCTAAGAGATGGCCTCAGGAGTCCAGGAGGCCCGGGCCACATTCCCAGCCCTGCCACGTTGGGGCTGTGTGTCCCTGAACAAGTCCCTGCGCCCCTCCCTGAGGCTCAGTCTCCTCCTGTGACAAATGGGCATGACGGTGGCTCCTGTTTTGCACACAGCCTCATCCTCGTCTCATTCATGGGACATGATGGCTTTCCCAAAAGCACCCAGCAAGGTTTGCACCGTGAGGTCATACCCCCTGCAGGAGGACAAGTCCCAGCTTTGCGATCACCAGTGTCCCGCAGGAGATGCCTGGCACCTACTGCATCCTCTGAACACATCTGAGGTGGGGGGACCTGGAGCAGTAAGAACTGCCTCCCGGCCCCCACTGTGTGCTGAGCTCTGCGAGGGGCGCTTTAGACGTCTCACCCCTGACCTGCACGACGACAGCCGCCGCGAGGTGGTGACTCTCGTCTCCATTTGACCAATGAAGACCCTGGGCCTCGGGGACATTTGGGAATGTGCTCAGAGCCGCCCCGGGGTAGCCGGCAGGCCTGGTGTTCAGAACACCCGGGAGGCGACCACAGCCGGCGCCGCGAGCCCCGGCAGCCTGAGGCCAGGAAGCAGAACCTGTGAGCAAGTCACCATGGCTGGGAAGGAGCGCTGGCCCGAAATGCAAGTCTATTCCAAGCCAGACCCCCAAAGGGGACCCCGCGAAGTCTCAATAACACAATGGAGAAGACCTTGTCTTTGGAGCCAGACACGGCTGGGCTCAGATCGCAGTGCGGCTACATAGTAGCAGTTGACCTTGGCTTCTCTGACCCTGTTTCCTCATCTGTAAAATGGGGATAATAACACCTAGAGAGTAAACTGTAAAGCCTGGAGTCGCTGCCTTATTAGAGCTAATTCCCTTTCCCAAAGTCCTGCCCCCTCCTGCCTCTCTCCTTATACCTCAGACCTACCCACTCACTTTAAGGTGATGAAGGTCTGCTCAACTGTTAAGAAATCGGGGTTTGAGTCTCGACTGCTGTGTGTCCTCCGGTGAGTCCCTTCACCTCTCTGGGCCCCTGCTCCCTTTGATCTATCTGGTGATGGGAATATGAGAGGGCTCTTGGTTCCACGTTCCCAATGCCTCCTGTTTCACGCTCTCTTCCACATACCCCCTCTCCCAGCCTGCAATCACGGGCTGCCACCTAGGCTGGCTGGGGCAGGTTCCAGAGGGTTAACACTGCTGGGGCCCTCCTGGAACTTTTCTGCAGGGAGGCTGGGTGTCTTTCTGCCTGAAATTTGCATGGCTCTGCGCCTGCCCCTCAAAGATGGAGACAAGTGTCTTCGGGAAACGTTGGAGTGAGGATGCTCTTATTTGCTGATTTTCTCCCTCCTCTCACCCTCCCACCCCATTGTCAGGGGCCCCGGAGGGGAGGCCAGCTGGAGAGAGCTTGCAGAACCAGGGGAGGGGCCTCTGCCCTCTTCCCTGGGTCCCCAGGGGTCAGGTGGGATCAGGGGATGGAACCAGTGTCCACAGAAGGACCTCCCCTCCCCAGCCGGCCCCACGCCAGGGGTGCAGGCAGAGAAGCCTTCCCGCCTCCCTCCCTCCCTCTCAGGCAATGGAGAGAAAACTGGGTCAGGCAAGCTCTCTCCTCCTGCTGGCTGGTGGGAGGGGGAGGGGGCCGCACTGCAGTTTCCCCCAGACCAGCAGAGCCTCATGGGGGGGGGGGGGATGAGGACAGGGGACCGGTGGGCTCCCCCATTCCAACCCACATCCCAGATGTGGTATCAGAGCTGGAGGGCCCACTCTCCAGTCTCCTGAACACAGCTCACTCCTGCCCCTACCCCCCGGGGCAGTCAGCATAAATGTCCACCACTTAGACTCCTCCCCGCGGGAGCACCATGACTCATGACTGGTGGGGCAGCTGCCTGCAGACCCCACTTTCCAGGCCCTTCCCACCCCGGGAGACCTCACCACATTTGCAGCTGATTCTTGATCAGCCAGCCAGGGGGCTCAGATAATCCAAAGATAAGTCAAAAGTCGATTCTATTAGATTCGGGAAGAGCTATAGGATTCTAGGGCTGCCTGTTCCAACTCCTTCCAGACGCTTCCCTGTCCCTGCCCTCCCCTCCTCTCCCTTCTTCCCTACCTCACATGCCCTCCCATGGGGGGCCGAGGAGGAGACCCAGAATGCCCGTCACAGGAAGCTCCGGGCCCACAGGAGACTGCTTCAGGGCTAGAGACAAGCCCCGCATGAGGCCCACTCCTCCTGCATCCCCTTGGAAATGCAAACCTTTCTGCTCACCCGGCCTGGGCTCTCTCCCCCTCTTGCACGGCTGGCCTGTAGGTCTGTGTGCCATCCGTGAAGTCCGTTCAACTCTCTGGGCCCATCTCACCGTTTGCCAACGGGAGGACTGGACTCGTGGTCTCTCAGGACCTTCAGGAAGCAAATCATTTAACCCCTCTGTGCTCAGTTTCCTCATCTGCAAGATGTCTGTAGGCATCCTTCTCGGGCCTACCCGCCCGGGCTGTTCTGGGAGATCAAACGGGTCCCTCTCCTGCTCTGAGAAGCACAGATAATTCCTAAGCTTTTCCTGTTCCACTGTGGAAAGCATTATGCGATTTCTTTTTTTTCTCCAGCACCGTCACCTTCCCCCATTCCATTTCGCTGAGACTAATACTTAAATTGATTTACATTCCCTGAGGACGCAGTGCATGATGGCGAGGCTAGAGAATTCCGGTGGCCAGGGGATGTCAGCCAGGATGTGAACGCCTCGGCGATCACCCCAAAGTGGTGGATAATCCTCACCAGAGAGTGATGAGGGGCTATGAGCCTGGTGGGGCTTGGGGGGCATCTCTGCAGGTATGGAGCCCCTCTCCTGTCCTATGAGGGACCTGGCACGGGCGCACATGACCAGGCTGGGGCCCTGCTACTTTTCGGGAGCCCAGCTAGGAGCAGACACCCCTCCCTGAGCGCCCACAGTCTCCCTGGCCAAACCTGGCACTGCACCAGCCCAGGAATGATACTGGGAGGGACTCCTGTCCTTCAGGAGGGAGGGCTGGCCTTTGTGGAACCTCCGCCCCAGGCTGTCCAGCCTGCATGGTCCACCCCCGCCCCGCTGTGGGTCCTCTGCTGCACTGGCTGGACAGGCGAGGACTGGCCCTTGGACAATGCCTCCCTCGGCCCTGGACAAAGACATCCCTGCTTGCCCCTTTTTGTGGACCTTGCCTCTTCCCCAACGGCTGTGCCCTCCCCCCGGGACATGTCCTCTCTCTCTCAGGCCAATGGCCTGTCTTCTGCAGGTGAGCCTGCTCTAAGTCACCTCCCCAGGGGGATCTGGGGTGTGCCAGTCTGCCATTCTGGAAGGTGCCGCCTCCTTCCTAGAGGAGTTGAGGGTGTGCTGTCCAAAGCCCAGAGCCTCAGTGTGGACCCCACAGCAACCTGCTGGTAAGAAACTGTCCCCTTCCCCCAACCCAAACCTGGGAGCCCCCAGGCCCTTGCGCCCCAGTCCTGCCCTCTTCCCTACTCACCGGGCCCCCACCTCAATTCTTTTCCGGTATCCCAGGAACCTGCGCCCGCTCACCAGCCACCCCAGCTGGCTCTGCTCTGCCTGCCGCCTCGCCTCAGCTCTCGGCTCCCCTGCCCTAGTCCTTCTCCCACTGGAGACTATGAGTTCATCTATGCGTGCATTTATTATGTGCACGTGCATTTCCGTGGGCATGAATGCAAGCTTGGGAGTCTTCTTATACATGTAGTATCTGCCCATGGCTGTGCATATTCTCCTGTGCATGCCTCCGTACACATATGTGTGTGCACATGCGTGTCTGTGCACATGTATCCTGGCCGCACTTCTGTGTGTCTAACTGTAGGCGTTCACATGATGTTGGAGGTGGGGAGCTGTCCATGCATGTGAGTCTCTACAGGCCTGGGTCTGTGTGTGTAAATCCTGATGGGAGTCCCTGTGTGCATGTGTGCTTTTGGGGACGGCTATATCTCTGAGCTGTTCGTGCATGAGGGGGTGGATCTTTGGTGTAGCTGAGTGTGGATGAGGAACACTGGGTCTGGAGCTCCCTCGTGTGTGGAGGAAGTTCATCCTGCCAGGGCGAGAACACAGCTCTGGACCCAGGACACCAGCCCCTGGATCCTGCCCAGAGCACAACGTTGGGCCTCCTCTGGGCTGAGCTGTAGGAGCAAAGGAGATCCTGGGGGATAGGAGGTGAGGTGCAGAGCAGAACCCAGGGCTGCATCCCGGGCTGGACCTGGACTTCAGTGGGGCTGTGTGTGTGCGCGCACATGTGTGTGCACGTGTGTGTGCACGTGTGCAGATGTGAGGCCCTGGGTGTTGAGGAACCCTGATGGGTGTCTCTTCCCAGCTTTCCTTGCTCCCTCCCACCGCCAGGAGGTCACCTCCCAGACCTTTTTTTGTCCTGACTGCTCAGCCCACACTCCTGCTCCTGCCCCCCACCCCTGGGTCCCCTGAGTGACTGGACTGCCCCTGCCTTGCCCCTGGACAAGACTCTGCTCTCCAGGGCCTTGGCGGCCTCAGCCCGTCTGCAACCCCGCCCCACCCCGCCCCTCCCCGCCCCTCCCCTCCCCTCCCCTCCCGCAGCGACTTCCCCAGCCGTCCAGCCCTCCCACCTAAGACTCTCACTCCCTGCCCCTCTCTCCGGCTTCCCGCAACCTGCTCCTGCTCTCTGCTCCTCCTTCCTTAGTTCTTGGTCTCCTTTCTCAATGGCACCCCTTCCCTCTTCTTCAGCCTTCTGAACCTCATCTCGCATCCCTGTGTCCCTCTGTTCTCTGTCCTCTGTCCCTGCCACGTCCCCTGGTCCTGTGGCCTCTCTCCTCCATACCTCTTCTCTTGTCTTCTGTCCCCAGCCCTGTTCCCTCATCCCCAGGGTCCACCGCTCAGTTCTCCTTCCCCAGCTCCCAATCCCTCGGTCCTATCCTCCCTCCCCGTCCTCCCAGACCCCGGGGGCCTCTGTCCCCCATCCTCAGGCCCTCGGGTCCGGGTTCCTATCCCCCAGTCCTGTCCCCATCTCCATCGCGCTGTCCCTTGACCTCGCGTCTCTCCCGCGGTGCCCCCCCTGCCCCCCCCCTCCCAGCCCAGGGATCCCAGCCCCTTGGGCGCTCAGGGTCCAGGGGAAGGAAGTTGAGCCTCTGGCAGCGGGCGCCGCACCCCGGCCCCTCGGCCGCCCCCGCCCCGCCGCCGCCGCCGCCGCCGCCGCCGCTCACCTTCGCCGCGCGCCGCGGACACGCAGGTGGCCGCCGCCGCCGCGGCCGTGACGACCCAGAGCGCGGGGGGCAGGCGGCCCCGGGCGGGGGCC